>NW_021938926.1:121700-325876 GCF_001715985.3 Manacus vitellinus
TATATTGTGCGTGTATATATATATGTGTGTGTGTATATATATATATACACACACAATTTCTCCCTTCAGCACAAAACTTCGACGACATTTCTAATTTACAGATGCCTCTTCCTTTTAACTTTTTTTTTGTATGGAATTATAAGTACGGTGAGAGGCTGTGAACCTTTTTAGGGAAATACAGGATTTTTCCTTTGTAATCCACCGAGCATTGTAACATCTGAATCAAGACATACATTCTAAAGAAATGTGGTCAGTCCCTACCAGAGCCATATAAAGCCAAGATCTTATGATTAAACACATCAAAGGCATTATCAAAGTGCCCGTTCTCTGCCCGCCATGAAAAGCTCTGTAGGCTGAATGAAAAGTATCCAGAAAAAAAGGAGAAAAAAACCAGGAAAAAAAACTCCTCAAAGATCACATGCTGCTCAGTCCTGCCTCCTCAAAAACCTGACCTTATGCCAAAGGGCAGCTCAGAGACTGAACATGCAGGGAGAACTGCTTCAGAGTTTGCTGCTTTGTGTCACAGGGCACTTCCACAGTTTTAATTCCATGGTTTAGCTCAAAGTGAGTTTTATTTCAGGGGGTTTGGAACTAGGTGATCTTTAGGGTCCCTTCCAACCCAAACCATTCTGTGATTCTACAAAGCACGGGTCCAGCTGTGCTGTCAGTGAAATCAGCAGTAAAATCGGGGAGAACAATCCAGCCAAGCCAGTCCCCTACCAGGAAAGCAAGACAGCATCCCAAGTGCTTTCTAGGACAATGCAAAACTCCCTGAGAGCTGCTGCTGGGAGTGCCTCTGGTCTCCTCTTCCCCTACAAATGCTGGAAGTCAGCTCTTCCTACACTTCTACACTACACTGCAGCAACTCAGGCACGTGTAAAGCACAGCATCGACCTAAGGACAATTTTATTACATATAAATAGCAGAGAACATAATGCTTGGATATACTGACGCTGAAGGTTTTCTCATCTTCCTGTTCTGCCAGAAGCTCTGACACTGCATCCTTTCATTGCCAATTTTGAATGAGATGACCATTTAACAACTAATTTCCCAAACAGAGAAAGGGGGAAAAAAAAGTTAAAAAAGGGAGAAGAGGCACTTCAGTTGCCACAGACACAATAAACTTATTCATTTCAACAACTTTCTTGTGGTTGGCAGAGCAAATGCTGACATTACCACCATCAGCATGACCCCCCTTGCCTGTGCCTGGTCCCACTCACTGGAACCCTCATCTGCATTAGGATCTGTGGGGCTCTGTCTCAGCTGCAAACACAGAAAATAATGTCATGTGCTGGGCAGACAACAGCTTAAAAATAAGTTTCTGAGTTCAAGTTTGGAGAAGGATCAATACAAGACGATTCCCAGCAGTTGTATAAACCAGGATTACTGCTTGAATCCATTCACTGAAGGGCTCGTTTCACCCACAGGCTTCTCCGTCCACATCCCTAAACCTTTTGGTAGCTGACAGTGCTTTGAAGTGAGTGCACAGCTTAGTGACAGCTGCTCTTTAATCACAGTCATGACAGCAAAGCTTCAACAGGGACGTGTCTAGCAGGTCTCTCAGCACTGCAAGCTCTCGAGTGAGGTTCTGAGCAGAGAGATCCTTTTCAAACCCAACATGCACAACCCTCGTTTTTTCACTTCGATCCCTGATTTCTTCAGCCAAGACTTACCAGGACTTCGGGATCTTTACTTTCTTCACTGTTGAATCCATAGTAGTCAGGAGTTTTATCCAGCTCCTGGATGTTCCCCTGTGCTCCCAGCCCCTTCTCCGAGTGACAAGCCTGGCAAATCGGTGCATTGCCCATATCAGTTCCGCTCGCTCCGGCCGGGGGGATCGCGGCGCCCAGCACTCCCAAAGGACGGATGAGCAGCCAGGAGGAGGATCCCAGGCCACAAGTCCCAGGCTCCCTTCCCTGAGAACCCGAAACCCCAGCAACTGCAGGCGGCCCTCGGTGCCCATTTCCAATTCAGGCGCTGCCCGGGCTATTTTTACACCTACCAGGCCAGCTATGCATGTCAATGGCGCGGGGTGGGCCGGGGGCCGGCTCTCCAGCACGCAGCCAGCCTTCCCAGCGCGGAAAGTTAAAAGTCCCACCGGGTGGAATGCTCTGCACACAGGCCTTATTGAGTTACCCAGTTGCGTGCCTGCCAACGGGTTTGATTTGTGTCCCCGCCGCGTTTACGCAAAGCGCCGAATTTCAGAACGTCGCTGGGGTTCCGAACTCAAAACCGGGGTTAATTCAATCTATTGGGTACTTACAAACCAAGGGGAAGGGCATGAGCACAGATTTCATGAGCATTTTTCCCTGTGATTCACGCAGTGTTTTGGGTTCATGTGGCTAATAACCGTGATGAGCTCGCTTTGGATTGATATGGCCCCTGGGTATGACTTCAGACGAGCTCAACTGCATCCAAAAAGGGCAATATCTGATGCTAGATCACTTTTGCTCTTATCTGTGTCATATTTGATCTCGCTTCGGGGTTTCTATTGTTGTTTTGGTTTAGGGTTGGTCTTAATTTTTTAGCTAGAGTGGTAATTAAAAAAAAAACAAAACAAAACAAAAGCAACAAGCAAAACTCCAATCAAAACTGAGACTATGGACATTTCCTCTAGGTTGGAATTAGTTATCATGACTGTACCCACTAAGATAAAAATAATTTTGAGGACTGCATGTTGGAATCCACCCATTACCCAGAGTACAGGTACCACCAGAGTGCTGCAGAACACACCACAAGTGCACAACAAACCCCTAAGGGAATATGGGCATGCATTTGAAAATTTAAACCCGAAATTCTTCAGAAAACAGGGAGATCCTCATGGAATTGCAACAACAAACCAACGTTTTTCTCTTTGGGGTTCAATCTACTGCCTCTGCAGTGACCCACATCAGCAGGCAGCTGTCCACGGCAGCCTATTGACTTCTCCCCAGTTAACCTGCACAGCAGCACCAGCTATGATCCCAGAGACTGAGCTCTCCCCAGCCCCCCTATTAAGGGTTATTGATGGGCACAGGGTTCTCTTTTGTGTTAATTACAAGGGGGGAGATTTAAACCAGCTGATTTAAACATTTTTCCTCGCTGAGGGGATGGGAACACCTCGGGCACTGGGATGTGTAACGAGCACGGACATATGCTTGGATAGACACACACACACAAAATAGTTCAATTCATTGCCATCTTTGTCTCTTTTTCCATTTTTGCCAGCAGCTGACACATGTTTCAGGAAAGCCCGTGCAAGGCTCACCTGCCTGTAGTTCCCTGTCACTGATTTCCTTCCGCTCTCCCCTGTGACAGCAGTAAGGTGTGTACACACTGCCAGAACTTCTGCATGGACTCATAAAAATAAAGGGATGCAAGAAGGAATCCCACCAGATGCTTGACATGACCCAAGTTCATATAACCGAAGTCCCAACGCAAACTGGAACTAAAAATCTTTGGATATTTAACGTGAAAGGAACTTACTGGAAAACACAGAAGTGAGACGAGGCGTCACTCAGGAGGAAAGGGTGAGTAATGTGCATTCCTGGGAAATAATGCCTGCAGAAAGCAACAATCTGTGCAGCCATCAGAGGGAAAGCAATGGAGGAGCTCTCTGCCAGAGCCTTTCCAACAATATTCCTGTTGTTTGTGCAAATGGCTCGAAGTCGTGAGGGCAAATTACTCAGAAAGCAGACACGTTCATGTCCTGCCAGACTTTGTTGGGGCATCATATTCTAACAAAGTCCATGTCTTATGATGTGGGGTTCAAAGCCTCTGTGGGGGAACAAGCTGCAGTATCTCTGTCATTCCCATGCTCTCTGCTGTGTTGTTTGGGCTGCAGGTCTCTCCCGGCAGGCAGTGGGGGAAAAACCAAACACAGAGGCAAGGTTGGGAAGCACAGAGCTCATGGCAAAGCACCTCAGCCCTCCCCTCTGTGTTACACTGCCAGAACTGCTCTGAAGGCTCCTCACGGGGGAGCACAGCTCTCTAAAGTACCTCCTGTGGGTAATTCCCTGAATCCACTTGTTTTCCTGTGCTTTAATGTACCCTCTCTTCCTAACTCCAAACCTTAATTACACCCTTCACCAGGAAGTCTTCAGAAACACTTTAAAGTGCCTGTAAGAGAGTAGAGTGTCTCATGTATTAGAGCACTGGTGTTAGGACAGGGTGCCTCTTGTCCCCCAAAATCGGGGGAACATTCTGCTTTCATCCCTAAAGTCTTGCTAAGCCTGCAGCACTTATTGGTATCAGCCTTAGAGAAACACAAACCCACTCAGCAGACGTCTGGGAATCGCATCTTTTCCAAGGATTCTCATAGCAAATGGCATCAGGGTCAAATACTCTGAGTTTGCTACTAATGACCATCAAAAAACAACCCAGTGTGGTACAAACCTACTGGTTTGCAGCCACTCCCAAAATCCCAGCCAAGACCTCAAAGACTAACGAGTGAGAAGCAGTGAAATCAAAGCTGTAAGCTAATCTCCAGGGAGAGATTTCATTCCATGGGATACCATTCCACGGTCCAGGACTATAAACAGTCACACACACAGGTGGGGGCAGCAACAAGAGTAGAACTGCTCTGTTCATTTCCATCAAAAATGCTTCTTTATCCCTTTCTGCTATTACTATTAAAGCTTAACTTGTCCATAGATGTTTCAATTACGTTTTCAATTTCGTTTAGTTTAGCTAAAATAACAATTCAGGAGCCACTGTAATAGCACTTAGAGCCACAAAATAAACACAGAAGCGAAAAAAATGAAGAAAGACAGAAAGAGTTCCAAGTATCAAGACAACTCACAGTTGTTAGTGACATAAACCCCACATTTATTATTGTCAAATCTTTCCCCAAAGAGCCATTTCCCATGACATTTTTATGGTTAAACACAGTAATTAAAAAAAAAAAAGAGAGAGACTGCACTGGGACCTATATATTTCTAGCAGATTCCTGAACTTCGAAATGATTCCTAAATGCAAAGTCTTTCACTCTTGGGGATTCTTCCACAGGAAGGTCAAGTACAACATGACTCTCACTTGCTGTTGGCAATTATTTTAGGTCAGATCTTGAGCTCAGGCACAGTATAAACTCTGATGATTCATGCCTTTATAGCATTTATGCCCCCCTTTATGTTTGACAATAATGACACTGATGCAATCACTATTTCCCAAAAATTCAGTCCTTTCTCCCTTCTGGTCACAAAGACCACAACCAGCAATTCCCAAAGCCCAAGCAGCCTTTATGAAGGGGTAATTGTCTGCTCCAGAGGGCTCAACAGCAAATCCCCTCCAGCTGAAATAACTTGAGTCCAATCAATTGCAAAAATCTATTTTGAGCCATTTTGCTCTGCTTTTGACGGTGAATCATTCAACACATTAAGCCTAACAATCCTTTCTGGACAGCTCTTAATCCAAGTGGTACCCTGGATATATTTTAATCACTATGAGAAGAAACAAAGAGAGAACCCGGGGTTTAATCACTGCAGCTACAGGCATGGCAGAACTGGGTCTGAAAGATTGTTTCATGGATAGGAAAGTGGAAAGTAAAAACCATCCCAATTTTCCTAGAGGTGCCTTCACAGGCACAGCAGTTTATGTATCACATACCTTCCTCATTAAAATTACAGTCAACATTTCTTTTTTCTCTCACCAGAAATGAAAGGCACGTGTTAACATCCAGCTCTGAATAGCAGGAGGGAACTCTTAAAAGGATTGCTGTCTTAATCACAAAACTAAACACCACTGGAAGAAGTAGTTTTTAATAACACCCTGAGGGTAAAGGGTTAAGGTGCAGTTCAGGCCCACCGATGCCAACACAGCTATCAATACATTATCACTTCTTGTGCCCAAAATAGCTTTTTTTAATTATTATTATTTCAACAGAAGTAAAACATTTTTTGAGAACTTCATGTTTTTATATCCCCCTGTGGCGAGCAAGCTCTAATTGGTACCTATTTGTCTCAGTTTAAATCTAAACCAAACCTCTGGCCCTTGATTAGCCCTAATTTTTGTTCCTTAACACAGATAAGACACTAATTCTGCCTTAAGCCATCCTGTAGGATACTGGTAAGCCATCACATTCCGAATACGGAATATCAAGTAAGGCCTCAATCCTCTTCTCCAAGATAACCATCCCATCTTCCCTTTTGGATATATCAGCAGGAGCTCACTGCTGACTCCAAAAATCCCAGTCTCCTAAATCCTCATTGCTAAAATACACAAGTTTCTCAAGTTCTCGCTTCTGTTTGATCTCTTACAAATTTAATACAACTTCCTAAACCAAAAATTGCCTATTTTCCTATAAAATCAGAGGGGGGGCAAATATATATTTCACATTTAACATATAAAAGACAGTATACACCTCATATATAGGAATACAATATCCACAATCAAGTTTTCCACATATTGCATCTTTTGCTTTCCTGTAGTTTAAAACAATTAATTCAATCACGAATGAAAGATAACGTTAAATTCATAATTCTTCCTGTGCAAAAGAACTTCTCATTCAGTGACATGCACCAAAATTGACTTTATTGAGGCTAATACCCAACATTTATTGAAGTCTAAATGTTTTCCTGTCTAAAAGTCAATTGTCCTCTCTCTTTTTGTACGGGTAGCAGGAATATCTGCAATGCTGTTGATGGGAATCCAGAGGTCAATCAATTATAATAAAACACAGCAGAACAGCAAGATGCAACAGAGAAGGAGTACCGTTTACTTCTGAAATGGAATATTTTGCTCATAAACTGATACGAGGAAGAGAAAATAGAAATACTTCAAGTGCTGCCCGTATGTTAAAAAGCACAAAACCTTAAGATCTGGAACCCACATTGCAGGTTCTGAAAGATTTCCTTCATGGCTTTATCCTGAAAACAAACAGCACTGTTTTAAAATAGGTTTACTTTTTTTTCTTTCCTAAAATTTACCTTATCACGAGCTTTGAATATTCTTTCACTGAAACTTCAAAGAGAAAAACGGTCTGTAACTAAAGCATCTCCCCCCTCCGAGCGCTGTCCGAGGCAAGAGGATGAAACCTGCTTAGAGTTTAACACGTGCAAAACGTCACGGCTGCTAATTGGAAGTTTTATGGTCTTATCAGGCCTTTTGTGCGACTGGGGAAAAGATCTGATTGTTAAAACGCTTGAAGAAAGCGCATTTTATTTTAGCATTCGAGGCATCCCGAAATGGTGCCTGTGTAAAGGTGGAGAAACATCCTCTTGTCTGAACAGCAGTTACTTCCAAGGGAAAGGGGGAGACTCGTCATCATTAATAGTAAATAATCCCAAATGGGACATTACAGGTACATTGCTCAGTTTCTATTTCATTTTGTACCCTGTGCCCGCCTGTTACCTCAGGGCCCATTAAACACAGCTCTTAGAAACAAGAGTTACTATTAATCTGCCTAAGAAAATACTTTTATCTTGAATATTAAGCTGTTTGTTTTAGTAAATTGCCCTTTATGGCTATAAACTAGAATCGTAAAGAGAAGATTAGTGGCACTGAAAGGCAACTAAACCTAATCCCCCCCCAATTCACATACCCAGTGAGTCAGTGCACCGCAGATGCAAACACACACCCGGTATACCTGTATTGATTGTTTAAAACAACCTGGCTGTGCAAAGTGCACCTACACTTAGCTGAACTACCACCATAAAGCTGTAATTTTTCTAGGCTGTAATATTACAGCTTGTGTTTTATGTGCTCGACTAATGGCACCAACAGCTGCTTGAAAAAAAAACAAACCCGAATCCAGCATTACTGACTCCGAGTCTCTGGTTTTAACGAGGTGCAGATCAAGAGCCACCCGTTTTTGGAGCTCCAAAGGGTTTATCTTCCCAAGCTTTGAAGAAAGAGTGAGTCATGAAAGGCAAAGTTACGTGCTGGATTCATCACATGTCAGCAAACAGCACCTGAAAGCTTGGGTTTGTCTCACTCCTATCTAATACTGAGCCTTTCCCCCCACTGAAGGAGGTTGCAGTAGATGATAAATAAAAGATGACAATCTTCCAAAAGCAATTCTCTGCCATCAAAAGGGTTCTAACGGAGCACAAACAAGAATTTTTGTTTCTATAAGCAAGCAATTTGTGCCTCATAGTCACGTAAATCATCCAAACAAGGGCCAGAATTGCATGAAAAACAAATAAGTCTGCTGAGCAACCGACTGAACTTCCATTATTGCACCCATACACGCGGTTCTAAAGAGACACTTTGAGCCCCTGTGATTGAAAACACATCTTCACATCATTCATCAGCTGCTTAAGACTTGCCACCCAGGGAAAAAACCAAACCACCTCCACGCAGTCCACAGAAGCACCAAAGAACACACCAAAAAGCACATCAGCTCTAACCAAGTCTGCATCCAAGTCACTCTGTGCTAATTCTGAATTAGGTATAAATTAGAAATTGGGAGATTACAAACAACTGACAAAAAGCCAAGTGTTTGTGCACTGTAGTCTCTCAGGGCTATTAAAACCAGCAGCATCTATAAATTAAAGAGAGCCAAAAAGGTAAGATGAGCAAACTGAGAAGTTTATTTCCAGAGAAATCCTAAGAATGCTGCAAAAACTTTCTTCAGCTGCCATTTATAACTCATGATGCTGCAAAATGCACAATATTATTGGTGTACACAACCTGTGGTTGTCGAACACGAGGCAACATAACCAAGGTTTTAAGAATGACTTTGCATTCTTAGGAGAAATAAACACGTAACAAAGAGATAATCAAAGAAATATCAGGTTTGTACTGGATCCTCTCAAAACCCAAAAATGCAATTTTGGGAGAAGTGTAATTACAACAGAACCAAAATTAGATGCCAGTAAACTCTATTAATGTCAATTAAAATACATAAACTGTCAAAAAACCCAAATATACATAAATCAACGGATTTACTGCCAGCAAGAGACGGAAAAATTTACTAAATAGTCTTGCACAGACCAAAATTTGGCTCCAAGGCAGGGACAAGATGGAAAATAAGTCACAAGTCTCCACATAAGCCACCACTCCCCTCTCCGGCATCGTCTCTCAACACTGGACTTCCAGTTTTCCTCTCTCACAGCATCTTCCTACAACCAACTGGGATGAAGATATATAAAATTTCAGTTACATGGAACATAAAATTAATATATTTCCAATTAGGTAATAAATAGGGTCAGAATTAGACCCCAATCACCTGGACCTGCCTCCTGTTACCCTTCCTTTCAGAGAGCAGCACTTCTTCCTACAAGCAGCCTGACCCTGGACTTCTTTATTTGAGTGCTTATCAACAAAAAAATTACTGTAAACTGCTCCTTAACCTGTACTAGAGAAAATTAAAAGTAATAATTAAAAAAAAAAAATAGAGAAGAGGAACCAAGATTCCCATCTCACTGGAAACAACCCCCAATTTTGTGAAATACTGCCCTAAACTTACTCTTTCCTGTGAGACTTGTACATTCTGGAACTCAACCCAAATGATATTTCAGAACCAAAGCAATGTTCTTTACTAGAGATGTAAATGCCTTTAAGTCAGTAGTAGGATCATTTAATTTAACACTGACAAAGTGAAACAGGAGACGTAAATATTTCAGCCTGAAGTCATGAAGATGACTGACAAAGCCCCACGTCCCAGGTCTTCACCAGATGGACTACAATTCCAACTGCAATGTGTATTTTATACTCAGAACTAGTAATAATAATAAGAGATAAAAGGAATTTTGTAAGCTAACCAACAGCCAAACCCCCCAGACAAGTAAAAGTTGCAATGATACTCTAAAACAAAGTAATTTTATATAATAAAATACTTTAAGAGGCTGCCAAGCAAATACTAAGGGAGAGATCTTGGATCTCTGTGCCAGAGTTCTGAGACGTCCTGCTGCATTCAAAGTGACAAATAAAATTCCTTATTATTGCTCATTTATGGGAGGATATCAACATCATGGACAGGGGAAGCAGCTGTTTGATTAAATGAATATTTGCCTGTTCTTATCCATTCTCTATCACTTTCCTGGGCAGCCTCTTCCAGGTCTGGACAACCCCCACCCATGGCAAAACTCTGATACATTCAGTGACCACCACCTGATGCTGCATTGTCTTTGCACAGCAGAAAAACACCTATTTTTAAATTTTTTAACACTTGCACAAATATCTGAGGTAAAGCCACTGAAGCCCTAAAACATCATTTAGGAAGGGAACACTCTTGTTCCTTTTCTGATCCAGTTTTTCCACTGACAACAGGGGTCTCCTACCCCCACAAAACTCTGAGGGGATTAAAGCAGCAGCAAGTTTTCCCTCCAATTCCATTTGTGATTTTCCAGCTCTTTCTGCTTTTCTAATTATTTTAATCGTTATTTTTAGGAAGGTATTACATTTATAAATAGTTCAGAACACCAAAGCTCTCCCCGTGCCAAAACCACGCTGATTTGAACAGGACAGGTCACAGAACATGAAAGAGTTACGTAAAGAACATTTTGGAACCAAAGGTATATTTGCGTGACATTATTTTCCGCCATAAATAATCTCACGGAACTAAATTACAGGAACCGGACACATGTTCAAAAATTACATTGGAAAACGTAAAGCACTAAGATGGTTATGTAACAGGAGGTGAATTATCTCCTGTCTGAAATCATCTGGAAAAAAAAAAACATCCTAAATCTCTTGAGATCGTTAGCAAATCTTTCGGGGATTTCAATGAATTAAGATTATAATATATAGTGTTATAAAACCAAGTGTTCCTTTATAACCTTTAATTACAGTTCCTTATCTCTAAATTATCCTTGTCCATCTCATACACCTTTTCCAGGAGGAGTCTGGTTCCTCTCAAGCCTTCTGTTTTCCTAACATTCATTTTGCATATTAAAGTTGGTTAAAAAAAGGATCAAATCCCCCTTCCTGTGTTTCAGGTTTCTGGACCGATAATCATTATTACAGCTATATAGAGACTACAAAATAATGATGGTTTATTGCTCAGAATAAAGGAATATGTGCTGCTAAATCCAGCCAGATGACTAACAAAATGGCTAAACTGAGATTAAGAGAATACTGATGTTAATTAACCTTTTTTACTACCTGCATATTCACTGGTCGTAGCAATACCTCGGTTCCTCCTAAGCTGCCCTCAGAGAATTTCCTTCATTCCTCTTTTTTAAGGAATTTCCAAGCCCTGCTAAGAGCAAATCCATGCTAAGGTTGGTGTCAGAGCTCTGTGCCACAGTTAAATGCTGCAGGGACAAATATTCCACATAACTGGAAGGGACACGGGAGCCCCACACTCTGCAAGGAGCCACATCCCACCTTCCCTCCTGCTGGAACTGCGTCTCCATCAGCAGAGCCACACTGCAGGTGCAGGGAGCATCACTAAATCCTTAAACCAAACAGGTTGAGTGCTAGGCTTCCTTAGAAATCCAGGGAAGACAGCCAAGCACGTACTTCCTTAAGCCTGGGAGAACTCGTGCTGCAATGCAGAGCTGGCTCTGGGCACGGCCATTAATTATTTCTGCTTTCACTTGTTTGGGAAAGCTTTTGCAGGGCCTCATCATTCACCAGGCTAATACCCTGCACCACTAGAGGGAACCAGCTCTATTAAAGCACCTGTTCCTAATGCCTGTATCCCAGGAAAAGGAGAAGTTAGTAAATAAATGATTACCAAAGGAGTGGCTGAGTGGTTTAGCTACCTTTCAGACAACGCTGCAGGCTTTGTGCTGTCCCCGTGACAATCAAGAAAAAAAGCGGATAAAATGCAAGTTGGGGGATTTTTCATCGTCCTAAAAACACCCCTGGTGCAGTGGTCATTGGCTGGAGCTGCCATTTGCTGTGCAGCACAGACACCGTGGCTGTGGGGGCAGTGGGGGTGGCTGGATTCTCCCCAGGAAACACGGCAGCAGCACGGAGAATATAGCACAGACCTCATCTAGTTGCTATGGAGTCTCCGTGCATTTCTTCAGGAAAATATTGCTGGGATACAGTAGTTGCTGTTGCCACTAACCAGACAAAATAACTTTTCTTTTTAATCTAAATCACTCTTTGTCTCGAGCAAACGCCCTTCTGCAGAATGAATCCATGCCCGGGATACCCTGCTCCGCACACGGCAGCTTGGCATGACACTTAAAGGCTCACATCAGCATTTTAAATTTCACTCCATTCCTCCTGCAAAGTCACCTTAACTCTACCAAAACACAGTCCAAATATATCTTTTCCACAAGAAACGCAAACAGAAATAGATATAGTTTGGAAAACTACTGGCTTTTCTTTTGCTGTTACATGAAGTTTTGAGGGTTTCGTTTATTTGGTGCAAGAATATTTCGATAACAAGGGGTAACATCTTCCCACTGCCAAAGGGCAGGGTTAGATGGGATACCAGGAAGAAATTCTTCCCTGTGAGGGTGGGGAGGCCCTGGCACAGGTTGCCCAGAGAAGCTGTGGCTGCCCCATCCCTGGAAGTGTCCAAGGCCAGGTTGGACGGGGTTGGAGCAACCTGGGCTAGTGGAAGCTGTCCCTGCCTATGGACTGGATGATCTTTAAGGTCCTTTCCAACCCAAACCAGTCTGTGATTCTGTGACTTCCAAAAGGACCCAAACAGAGCTAATATTAAATCCACAGAGAGCCTAAAACAGAGAGAAGTTACACTGTTGCCTGACTTAACTAAGTGGAATTGAGTGTCCCTGGCCTGGAAACGAGGATGACAGCAACGATTCCTTTCCCCAGGCAGCTCTGATGTCCAGTACCATGCTCATCAGCAAAAACAGAAGGAAAATAGTTGCTGAGCACAACTATTCTCCGTTGGCATAACGGGGCCATCTGGGAAATCTTAATTACTGCCTCCTCCTGCTCCAGCAGCAAGACCATCACCGACACGGTGTGTGTGGCTCCTTTCCTCCCTTCCTTTCATAAGGAACGAAGCAGGGGAGCAGGAAGGCTCAGGTGGGTCCAGCCAGTCCCCAGTAAATCAAGGCCTGAGCAGACCGGCTTTTGTGCGCTCGAGTCTCCTGTTGCACTGTGAGCTTCACTGGGTTTGAGCGGTGACATGTCCCTGTTAGACACCCTGGCACAGCACAGGCCAGGAGCAGTAAATAATTTAAAAATCAGCTTGAATTATTGAGCCTAAGACAGCCTAGAAAGGCTTGTAATTATGGTTCTATGGGCTGAAATCATTCCCCGCGAGCCTGGGGAAAAAAGGGCTACACCCAGTTTGGGTGAACTCCGCTTGTCAATGCTGCCTGGATTTTACATATAAAGAGAATAAGAGAATAAAAAGAAGGCAGGGCTAAACTGTCAGGCAAAAAGATATCCACACCCTTCCTCGGGTCATGTACAACAGCATCACATAAAAATTTTCCGAATAAGAAACACTGGGAATTATTCCTGAGCTGATCCAGACAATTAAGTCTCACTGGTCCTGCTTCAGAGCACATGCAAACAGGATAACTTTTTTAATCTAGTGTTACTTCCTTCCCCTTTCTCTTTCTGTTCATTCTCATTCTCTCTTGAGCAGAATGGGATTTTGCTGGAGGATAAAACACTGACCTTAAACAGGAAGAGTTCCCCAAAGTGTCCTCTAAAACACACACTGGCTCAGTTCCCTAAAAAAGTCTCTTTTCCCAAGCCCCAAGGAGATAATAAACCTCCAAGATTTTGGAGAGGTTAACATGCTAAACTCTTCATTAGCATCGACAAATAGATGGTAATTACAGACATTTTTTTTAATTGCAGCCTTTGTTTTCAGCTGCCTGTAAAAGGGCAGCTACCAATTAATCCATATTGATCCCTGGGTAGAAGGTCTTAGCATAGAATGCTAACCTTGAAAAACTATAAGCTATAAACATCAAATCTACTTATAATACATGGAGGTTTTTTAAAAAATTATCAAGAGAAATCCCTTGAATACTCCAACATCTCAGCACCTTGTGAGGTGCCAGCTCTGTGAACCATCCAAAATCCACTTAATTACAATGGTCAGATTTCAGTAATTCGTATTATATGCTCTAAGACTGTACAGAATTGTATAACAGTGGGGAATATCTACTCCAATCTGGACAGCTCCATGGACACAACAGGGAAAAAAATGTTGATTTTAGCTGTCTAAGGCTAAAGGATTATTAACAGGTTGCTAACAGGCACATGCATCAAGATCTAGTTAAGTACAGAAGAGGTCATCAGACATTGAAACAAAACTACCAGAGCCACAACAACTGCACGAAAGGAATTGCTTGGGATTGAAGCAGGGAACGGGAATTACCTCTTTAAAAACTTTCAGTAACACCTAAACTCTCAAAAAGTAACACAGAAAAGGTTTTGCGAGCAGAGAGTCGAGTCAATAAAGCAGGAAAAGCCATCTGACTGGCAGCTGTAGGATTTTGCACCAACTCAGGGAATGAAGTGCTGCCTGAATGGCAATACTCCTATTACCCCTTAGGGACACATTCGCTGTTCCCACACTCTGGAGGCACGTTATGTTGGCAAATATATACCCCAGGGCACAGCTCCAGACTTCACCATTCAACTATGAACTCTCAGTGCTCATATGCCACTGTTACTTCAGGTGCCAAACTTTCCCCAGGAGTTCAAAGGAAAAGCCTGAGGGACTAAACTACACAAGCCAGATTCCTAAAAGCTTGACACTTGCCAGTTAAACATCTGACATCTACATTAAACACTTCTCTTTTTTTAATTGCTTAACACAAAGCTGCCCAACATCACATAATAATTCTTCCAGTGGTGCAGGAAATATCATGAATTTAAAGGACATAAGACATTTTAGGAGGAGGTCAACAAAACCATCCCAAAAGCCACAGAAGTTTATCAGGGATAATCTCCTTCAATGGGTAAATGCCCTCTCAATTCTTTTAATAATTCGTGGTTCCTGGCAAGTTAAATTTGCAGAGACAGGAGGGGGGAACAGTCACCATAGGCAGGTGCTGACATTTCTCCTCTCCCTTGGTTGCTGTTTTTAAAGTCCTTTTTACTGTAACAGATGGAGTGTGAGGTGGAAACTTTGGCATTTTGAACACTGTCATAGCTTTGTGGAAACAGTCACATACTGAGTCAATCCAGCCATAAAATCCCAAGTGTACACCTTTACACTGGACTGCACCAAGCAAGCTTTACCATGCAAAGGGATTGAGCATTCCAGGAACACATTTTCCTCCTCCTGAATACAGCATCTCACACAATGGAGCTGGGAGACCCTGTCAATATTTTCTCCAGTATTCCTGATATAGAATAATTCAATTTTAACTTGTGAAGAGGCACATTCACCCTCAAAACCAAAAACACACTGAGGTAAATGATCTGTGTTTTGAAATACTGTCTTCATATGATTTATTAAGACCAAATAAATCTTGTCTTTCAAAAATTACCAATGACATTAAAGTTAAATACCACATATAAATCATGGTACAATTAGAAAACAACACAAAGGTGAGCAAATTTAAACTTGCAGTGGAAAATTGCTCCTTTCCCATCAGAAGTAAGGGAATTGGGGACCATCAATCTTTACTACAACCCCCGGCTTGTTTCGCTCCCCTTATATTCATTCCCTTGCACGTCACCCCTCAAGTATGACACTGATAAAATGCAGCAGCAAGTCCCAGTCTGTTCTGAAATGCAACATCACCTAGAGAAGCTCCATTTTACAAGGAAGCAAACAGTGGGATATTATTTTCATGCCCAGAAACATCTATGTAAGGAAAACCTAAGTTTGAGAAACGGGAGGTAAACGCTCGAAGGGCACCAGGAACTGGCACCTCCTACGCAAACACTCCATCAAAAACCACCAAAAAGGCTTTTTTTTTCATAGCTGGAGGAACACCTGAGACATCTAGAAATCCCAGTGAGGCACAGAGGTGTTTGCCAAGGCAAGGAACACAACACTGCTTGGTGCTAAAGGAAGAACAGCGGGTTAACGCAGCAATGAACCTTGGAAGCTCCCATACACACAGGTCAGGCAGTGAGAGACTTGCTCTGCCTTCCTTAGCCTGATATAAACTCCAGGATGATCCTGCAGCAGGTTCACACCAGGTGAGATAGTTTGGTATCCATGAACCAACACAGGAGGGACCAAGAGCAAAGAACTGCGGCTCCATGTGACTTCCTCCTCCTTAGGATGCCTTTTTCCAGCATGGCCAAACTCATTAATCCCTCTCCTTCCTCAGTGAATTCTGGCCCTTTCCAAACTTTTTTAAAATACTAAATCAATACCCACTTAACTGCTAGTAAGAGAGCAGAGCTCAAACTCTTTTCTCATTACTGGTGGTAAAAGGTAACAGTCACCAGTTTACCACATTTGTAACATAGAAAAGTTCGTTTTCTTTGGCAGCAAAATCCATTTTTATAACAACTTTTTTTACTTTGGGATTTTATTTTACTTTGGTTTTCTAAAATCTTTCCAACACTTGTCACATGGAGAGACAGGAGGCTCTGTCTGCTTTGAAAACTACTTTAGACAGGGAAAAGCAAGTGTGTGTTACACAGAGCCAGGGGCAAGGCAGCTGGATTCCCAGGCTGTAATTCCAGCTTTGCTGCTGACTCAGTGAGTGACCACAGCATAATCACACCAGTTCCCCTCTCCTCACTCCCCAGAGGATGAGCCACAGTCAGCTCTCTCAAAAGACACAAGAGGCACGTGGAGCTGGGCCTCACATTTAGGTTTAATGGGATTCAGCACACCTGAATTTTGCTAAAATTTACACACTTAAACTGCTCAACTCCTCTGTTAGTACCTGGCTTTTAATAGGTACATTTGGGTATCCACACAACTATTCAGATGGTTGGGCGGGTTTTTCGTTTAAATACATGTGTTTGCATCCACGTTGCAAGGAAAGATTCCTGCCATGAAAGGGAAAATTTCCCCTTGGATGCAAGGTGAGCAGAGCTGCCTCTTCTCAACCAGTTTTTAAAACCAACCGAGTCAACCTCAAAACGAACGAAGGAAAAGGTCTTCAGCGTGCAGGTCCCTTTCCCCAAGTTTTGGGTGTGGAATAATTCTGCTCATCTTTAAAGAACTACTAAGGAGGGTAAAAAGAGATCATCTGAGTAAGATTGCTGCCGGTGCCGGGCCTGTTCCCAGCCCTGCCGGTGGCCAGGGAGCTGTTCCGGCCCGGAGCTACGTCAGGCAGCAGACGTGATGACATTTAGGAACATTCTGGTCCTCCCCAAGCAGCACAGAAGCTGCAGCCACCGTTTGTGGTGTTGCTGCCAAGACAGGTGATGATCACGCTGCAAAACATCACGAAGCAAAACACTCAGGAGAAGAGGCAGAGCCACGAAGGGCCCACACCCTGCAGCGTTCCCGGGAGCTCAGAGAAAGCACGGGATGGTAGCAATAGATGCCAAACATCCTGGCAGAGCGGAAAAGATAAAGCCATGGCCTTTCATTATCCTCTTTTGCATAATCAGGATGTTCCAGGGACAGGGAACAAGTTTCCATCCCAAGGCCAAAGGAGCGCTCCTAGGGGTAACATGGCGTGTATCCAACTGAGGGTTTGGAAAGACAGCCCACCACACCTGACATATTCCCGCTCTCACCATCCTTCTTCAAACAAAATGGATCTCCACTGCACTGAAAATCCACTCACTGCAATGCAAGGGCTTTCAAATAAGTCACAAAAGCTGGGACCATATTCCCCCTATTGCAGAAAGAGCTGAAGTGCTGAGAACAACCAAAAAAAATATCCATTTGCATTTTGCCCCTCACGGACCCACACCCATAATTTGTTCCCAGCCTCCGTTTTCCAAGGAAGCCAACAAAAGCTGGGAGGGCTCTGCACCTACTAGGAGATAATTCCATTTCACAGTAGAACAATGTACTGTTTTTAAGGAACTTAAGTGACATATTTATAAATATATATATCAGTGGTATAAACCTCACTTAAACTGCCGACTAAATAAAAACATTCTATTACATATACAACATCTACTGTGTATTTGGGTTATTCTGCGTACATGACGGGCGTGTACACACATCCATGCACCTGATCTGCTGGGCTAGGCACAGCAGCAGCACGTATGCACAGAGACACAAACTCATCCCTGTGCCGCTGTGCGTCTCCTGCAGCAGGAGCAAGAGGGAAAAGCCCAGCCTGACCCACCCCCAACCACGGGGAGGCAAGTTTAGGGTGCAGCCAGGCACTTGTTTATGTAACAGCGAGGTACAGCCGCAGTAGAAGGGAGCCAGGAGCAGGGGTTGAATATTAAAAAGGGAGAAACGTGCCCAACGCCGAGGTGTTCTCCATGTTTTCTGAGCAACGACCGCTGGAGATCCCTGGATCTGAAAATCTGATTAGGAGCCTGCATCACCACACATGATCACTAACATGGATGCGGCCTGAGCCTGCCTGCTTGCAGCTCTCTGGGAAAAGAGAGAGCAGAAGGAGCAGTATTAATTCTGCCCAGCTTTAATTAAAGCAGTCAAAAAGGTATCTGAATCAAACACGTTGCCGAAATAGGATTTGTGAAAAAAAATCAGGAAAAACAACGCACGCCCCGATGAAGTAACTGAGGGGGGTGCTGGGCAAACACGGAAAAAGCCCTTCCAGCAAGGACACCCACACATGAAACACATCTTTTCAAAAAAAAAAAAAGGTTGTTTTGCAGAGGATTCCACAATCAAAAATGTAATCACAAAAACTACCTTATGCTGCAGTGTCCCATTTAAGGGATTAGGAGAGTAATCACAATCTGCCCCAAGCAGCTCTGCCCAGCATCCAGGCACTGCATACATTGGAAATGACATTCCTGTTTTGATGAAGAGAATTGGGATGTGACTTAATGAACTCTGCAAAGTGAGCCTTTGGAAAGTCACGGAGATCACACCCAAAGGTCCCAAAGGCATCAAAAACAACCTCAGTCATTTTACTGAAGCCCTGCAGTTCAGAATATGAAAATCCACAAGACTGAATGTAAAATCAATTCAAAATTTCCAGCCAAGGGAGCAGATGGCTTCTGAATCCTAGAGATCTGCCAAAAGGATCTGTAAATTCAAATGTTACATGGCTGGATTCTGTGTTTTTCTTTTCACAGAGATCTGTGATTGCATGCAACACAGTAGAAAGGGGGGAAAACAAAAAAAAGGGCAGATTATATCTTCTGATATTATTCCTTCTGAGAAATTTATAAAGAATGGATACAAACATGGTGTCAGGGAAGGAGTTAATGCATGTGACAAGCTAGAGATTCCAGAGATGGGAGGAAAGAAACAGCAATGAGGAGGCATTAACACAGGCACTCCCAATGTAACACAGTCCTAAAGCTAAGCTTCACAGAACCTTCAGGTTTTAATATTTTCTCCACTATTTCATATTTTTTGCATCCTTGGAAATTATATATATCTGGCAAACAAATCGCCTCTATTGATTTTTTTGTTCTTTATTTTTTTACCCTGTGGCAACGGGAGTTGTCAGTCCCCATTCTTAACACAGAAGGAAAACAACAGTTAATTAGGAATCAGGAGAAATCTCCCCAAAATCCGAACCACCTAAGCAGAGATGCCTTAAGAGAATCAGAGACTGCCAACCCGACAGATTGCAGACCTGTGTGCCAGGCCCTACCCCGACAATGCACCTGCAGTGTGCAGAGTAAATACACTGAATCACCAGCCCAGAATCCCCCAGTGACACCCAAAAACTGCATCACGGCTCAGCTGAGGCGCCCAGCACCCTGAGACAGGTCCTACACACAGCCCTGAGCGCTGCTGGGGACGTGGGAAGGGGAACTAAATGTGGGAAATAGGGGGAAATGCTGTCGGGAAGTAGAGAAATGCACCTTCACGCTGCAGAACACAAGCACAGCCACCTCCCTCCCCTGACAACTCCTTCAGATCAGCTGGAGGCCTGGAACACCTGGCTGGGAAGGATGGCAGGCAGCTCCAGCTCTTCGGGGGATGCAGGGAAGGCGGCAATGCTGGCGTGCCATCTCTCTGGGCAGGATTCCTGGGTGGCTCTGGGCTGCCATGGCTGGCAGCACTTTAATCTCACTGCAGATGGGCTGAGTCCACAGCGGGGGCTCCAAAGGGATGGGAAGGGATGCAAAAGGGAAACGTGATGGGAAAGGTTCGGAAAATGAAGGGCAGAGCACTACACATGGCAACGAACACCTGCGAAGTGCTGCAGAGAGGGAGGAAGGGCGGGGGAGAAAAGGAGAAGGGAGCTGGATTCCCCCTCGTACCTTGCGCTTCCGATCAGCCCTAGAGATTTTCCGCTGCCTTTTCCTTTCCTTCTCAAGGTTTCTCTCCCTCTCCTCGAGTTCAGACTCTCGAACTTTTTTAATGGAAGCGGCTGCGTGAGCCATTTTGGCGAGGCAAAGCCCAGCTCCGAGGAAGCCGTTCCCACCACACGCAGATATCCAGGTGATTTATTTTTTTTTTTTCCCCCGCAAGGGCACTGGCTGCGAGCCAGAACTTCACGTCGTAATCCACTCTTGCTCCTCCGGCACCCCAGGAAAGGTCACGGCTCCGCTCCAGCCTCTGCAGCACCCATGGCTCGGGAGCAAGGGAGCCACGACGTGCCAAAGTGCCCGCAGCCACAAACACACACGGCCAGGGAGCAGCTGGAATAACCTCCTAGCAGCCTGAAAGCCCTTCGGCGTGGCTGCGGCTGCAGGAGAAGGCGGGCTTCAGGCTCAGCCGGGGAGGATGGATTAGGGGAAAAGAAAAAAAAAAAAAAAAAGGAAAAGGAAACGAAAAAACCGGCCTTTAAACACACATCAGCGAAGTGGGAAGGTCTTTCGGGATTCCACCGGAGAGAGGCTGCGTCTTCTGGCTGGGAGGAAGGCTCCGCTTCAGCATCACCGGCAGCTGGGGGAGGGGGCAGCTCCCGTCAGCTTCTCACATCGCCTTTACGCAGGGTGAGAAGAAAATGGTGCAGTCTGACTTAGGGACTCGATGCACGAGCCGCCGGCCAGCCTGTGCCGGAGCCTCGGCGAAGGAGCCTGCGCTCCTCACGATCTCCCCTGGCCGCCGAGCCGGTGGATGGAAGGCGAGAGGATGCTGGCGGCGGGCTGGGAGAGGCCAGGCTCGGGCTGCTCACCTGCAGGCAGCGCGGAGAGCCGCCGGGGAAGGGCTGGCGGAGCTCAAGCAAGCGCTCCTTGTGCCTCCCCGCAGCCACGTGAGGCCGCATCAGGAGAGCTGCATTCAGCGGCGAGGAGGGGGAAGCACCGCCGTCATCCGGGCTCGGCCTGCCCCGCTCCGCTCAGCTCCACCGAGGGCAAGAGAACACCACCGAGGGCGCTGCTCGTTATTATTCCACCCAAAAAGCCGCGCTGAGGATGGAGAACAGCTACAGCCGTGGACCAACAAAGACAGCAACAACATGTTGTTACTTAGTCTCCTCCCCCTCCCAAATAACATTTGGGTTTGGGACACTGATTTCTGGCGTTAATAGCAGAGACAGACGGGTCCGTGTTATTCCCTCACTGCTTATCCCCCTGCTGAAGCAGCACATCAAAGTTCTGCTCCCTCCTCCCAGGGTGTTATCACTATTAGCATCAAGCATTTATTCACCAAAATAGGATGTGGGTAGATAAAAAGAGCCTTTGCATTAGTCACTGGCAGACAGCTGATCACACTCCAGCTCCCTCCAACACCACTGCTCCGGCCTCTTCCAGGCAGGTCCTGAGGGAGAGAGGTGGGCTGCCACACTCAGCTGTTTGCATCCCCGGCTTGGCCACCCCAGAGACACGGGGACATGGAAGCTCACTGACAGCAGCACCAAAACCCACCAAAGACACAACTCCCTTAGCCAGGTTTCCCTCTGCACCCTTGACTTCAGGCTGAACTTTACTGAAGGCCCCTAAAGGAGGGCACCATGGATTTCTCTGTAACACAGCACCTCCACACCAGTGACACACGTCCTGTCAGCCCTTCATGTGACAGCAGCTCATGGAGCAGCCCCAATCCCCACCTCACGTTACTGGGGTACCCACAGAACTTGGTTTCAGTTCACATGGACCAGGACCATTTATCATCACCATGGAACTAATCCTCATTGATGACTTCTGTTGGTACTACAAGGTTTCACTTTGACAATCTCACAGACCACATTTTCACAAGGGTATATCTGTGGAAACTACCAAGCACTATAAAAGCATCTTTAAAACAGGGATCTATTTTGTGTTTGTGCCAGTGACCTGTGCATTGTGCACTGAATCAAAAATACATTTCTCTACTCGAAGGAGGCATGGGAAGAAGCAGGGCAGGGAGTGCCTGCCAAGCTTTTTCTGGCTCCTCTGTACGTCCAGGCTGGTTTTCTCCCAGTTGTTCCCATTTGTGAGAAACTGGGCTACACAGAGCTAATGGCTGAAACACAAGCAGGAGCTGCAGCACAGCCACCAGCAAAGTGAGACAGGTGGAGGCAGCTACAGGGATAAAATAAAGAGGAAAACTGGAATCTTTAAAGAACTGTGGCATGCCTTGTCCTCTTCATGTTGTATGATCCTCACTTGCAAACCAGAAATGAACAGCTGGTAGTCTACAACTCGACCTTCCTGATACCTTCCCAACCTTTTTGTGGGATCTTAAATAGGAAATGTGGAAATAAGACCAACTTCCAGGTCACCACACTTAAAAATCCTTGCCTTGGGATTTCCCTAAATTACAGTTCAAGGCATCCTTCAGCCACTAAATGCTTAAATCCTGATAACAAGATGCACATAGTAAGGTTTGATACACAGGAGGGCTGAGAGTAGTCATGATTATTAAACAATTTTACCTTCTGATGACTGATATGTGCAGGTTCATCAGCTCAGTATGAAATAGTTACTCTTTCAGAAAACTCACTTAGAAGTTAAAAAAGGACTTGATGCTCTTTATAACCCAGGTTACACCAGAGAAAAACATCAGACACTGGAATTGAACAACTGGTGCCAAGTAAGACAAAATGAAATAGCAAATATTCTTTATAAGATTATTGGTAAAGAAGAACGTCAGGTCAGCTCTGTGAGTTCACTATTACGTCCCATAAACGTTTTCTCCCTAACCTCAAAGAGACATAAAAATATTTCACCACTGTGTGGTGAAAATAAGTGACTTTCAATAGGTTATTTTGGAAAGAACGTCTCCAGTCTGGAGACAAGAACATGAAGTGTGTATCAATGTTTGCCATAGCTTATGTCCCTGCAGGAAAGGAGTGTTCTGTTCTAAGACAGATTTTCCTAAAAAAAGTAGAAGAGGGCTTGTCATCGCATTGCGCATTTAGATCTTAACAAAGAGAAATCCTTCTGCACGTATCAGTCTGAAAATTACATTTTCAAGCAAAAATGGAGCCTGAGCAATCTCCCCCTAAACATAGAAAATGCATTGTGGAGCTGGTACCTCAGAAAAGCAGAATATCCAGCGATGCTGCCACAAACGGCGTGTGGGAGGGGAGTGGGAGAGTGGGCAGATGCACAATAACACAAGAAGAACACAGATCCAGAAAAAGGGTGGGTTTTCTCTGAAAAGCATGTGTCATCACTAGCTCTGAATGTAGAAATAGAGAACTCGTGAGATCCAACAAATTCCCCACTTGGGATAATGAAGCTTGTAAGACTCCAGCCTCCAGGTTTTGCTCTCCAACCTGCCCCAGCAGCTGAGACAATGAACTCCTGCACTGCAGTGCTGCAAGAGCCACAGCTCTCATCAGCACTGGGCTTTTTACCTGCCAGCTTTCAGGTGGACAGGCATGATCTGCTGAGCAAATCAGCATTTTCAGTCTGTAAAAACCCAGTGGATGAGAACTAATAGTAACTGAGTACAAGAGGAGAGGATGTAAACAAGTGATTATCTCCCCTGAAGCACATCCACTAACAGGGGTCCATCTCACAGAGATGAGCCCCTCTCTGCATCAATCATGTGGGCAGTGCAAAAACAAAGTTAAAACCAAGCCTAGAAGCCACACCAAGAAAATGCGACTCAAATCTCTTCCCAAAGGTACAAAAAAAAAAAAAAAAAAAAAAAGGAGGTGGAAAAAGCCTCTCATGCTTTGAAGCCAGAAGGGAGACTGTTCTTTCCAGTTCTAAGATCTAGTACATTCAGGAAACAGCCCGGAAATCCAGAGTGATTTCAAACAGATCAAAAGGAGAAAGAGCTGTCTCAGGCAATAGTTTTTCCCTGGGGAACTCAACTTTTTGCCAGGTGTTGTAGAAAACCCTTCTGGACAAGGCAGATGACAATTCTGTGAGTTGGGCTCCTCCAAAGTGATGCACAGCCATACTTGTACGTGACACCCAACAGGTACATCCACCAGGTAGTTCACAAATATACAACCACCACCTCTGTCCCTACAAACTGTGCACTGGTTTAAAATTTACCTCCTTGCTGGGAGGGCAACAATGTACTTATTTCAACTATTTAAAATTGTTCAGTTGGATTGTGCATATTAGCATATTCAGCCATTTCAGTATCTACAGAATTGCACGTTCCTAGAAAAGCAGCAAAATAATCCTTTCAGAAAGTAAAAGCACAACAATGGAAGCATAGGTTACAGTTACAAATTGCCTCCTGTCTCACTCATTGTTTAATCCATACTCTTATTTATTAGTCACACACAGTAGCAATTGTCCTAATTCTAGAGGTACAATAACCCTGGAACTGAGTTACCAATCACACACCCAATACTGGGTAGCTTTCATTTTATATTTTCCAAGAGAAAAAGTATCAAGTTTTAAAAAATGAAAAGCTCTACACTCCCTTCATTCTCATGTTACCACGTGGAGACAACATGTTCCTGAAAGTTCCAAGCTGGAAATCAGTGTCATTGAACTGGTACCAAAAAGATGACACATAAAACCGTGTTCTGGCTTTTTTCTGTACCTTGACTATATCTGTTTTACTAACTGAAAAGCAGCAGTACAAAACAAGAAATGAAAAAGGGCAAGTTGAGGTACAAATAGACCTAAATCAGACCAGTCTTAACATCTTTTCTGTTACACCACCTGGATATAAGTCACAGCACTGACACTTTGGTGGTCAGCACTAAAAACATACTTCAGATGCAGTAATACTTGCAATCCCACACCCTCCCTTGCACAGCAGGTTTCTGTCTCAAACATACTCAGTTCAACACTGACTAACTTTAAATGCAATTAATAATTACTCAGAGGGAAAAAAAAAAGATACTGCTTAGCTACCTTCATCTTGGGAGAGTTACTGAAAATATTATTCTGCTCTTATAAAATTAATTTTTCCATATTATGGGTGAAGAAAAAGACATAATACGTTCCTAGGAACATAAGAACAATCACTGTGGGATGAGACCAAAGTCTTCTGGTTTCAGCAGTGGCCAAAAATCAGATATTTAGCAAAGTGTAGAAAAGGACAAACATGGCTGATAATTTCGAGTATTCTCCCAGCTTCTGGTCACTTCAGACTGCTGGGCACCTGTGCCAGGCATTTCCCTTTACACAGCCATCCTTTCTGAACACCAAGAACAGGGTGTAGAAAGGCCCTTCAGACACCGATGCCTTTGGTTCAAAGAAATATCCCAATTAGGAGGTTAAGACATCCAAGCTGGCAATTCAAGAAGCGTATTTGTTTCATCAGAACCCTAAATAAACTAGAGATAGGTTATTTCTGGCAAGAGTGCCCATCCTGTGGTTTTTCCAAAGCCTGCTTAAGTTGCATTAACTCCCAGTATCGCTCCACTTATAGTAGTTTTCGTATTGATTGAAAATATTGACGTCACATTGTATTTTAACTCAGTCAAACAGGGCCCCTCCCAATAGCTCGCTGAGGGCAGCAGCAGACATTGTATTGATTTCAGTGGACTTCAGAACAGGACCTTGATCTTTTAATTCGCCAGTGAAATGTGCCTTCTCATCTTCCTTCCTGCCCTGCCCGCTTTCATCTTTGATTATTGTGTTCTCGTCTCATGAAGTCATTAAAGCAAAGGAGGAGCAGAGGGATCATCCTGAAGGTGCTGCAGACCTGCCAGGTCTGACTCCTAAGGTGCACACTGTGTTCCTCAGGCTCCCTCACCCCTGCCCTTACACCTGCTGGATCTGCTCAAGAGGGGCAGGGTCCCACCTTCTGAAGGTGCTGTTTGTCCCTGCTCTGCTGACAACCCAGGGAAGATCACCCACAGCCAAGAGCAGGGGAGTTTGCTGGGGTCTGCACTAGCACTGCTGCTCCCCAGCTACCATCTGGTGTCATGGACAAGTGGTCCAACAGCCTAAGGGAACACTTCTCTAATCCTGCCTCCTTCTCTAATCCCGAGACAGGGAACGTTTCAAGCTTAAGGGTAATTATCCGGGAAAATTCACAAAAAGCAAGTTACACCCTGAAAGGCACTGCCACACGTTCCACTTGTGTCCCTGATGGATCCATTCCACCACTTGCTACTTAAAAGTCCTATTCCTTGTCTTCCCAAAAACCAGGGGAGCCTTGCATATGAGCTGCCTGGGGAGTCAGAAGGAGGGCTCTTTATTCTAACCCCACTGACCTACGTGCTGTAAGAGTTCATTCCACTCAGAAAGGATCCTGTTACCCTCACGTGGCTGGACTACAGTGTTGGATGGCGTGTAACCCATTTAACAGGAACATCTGTTGATCTGGAAGCACAATTCTGTTCTCCCAAAGCCAACAGGGCGATGTAAATAAAAATAACTTCACAAATTGCAACGATGTGAAAAATAATTATGCCTGGGCAGCAAGAGCTTACAAGAGGAAAACTGCCTTGTTTGCCACTGCGTTGGAAGCTGAAAACCAGCGTGACCCAGATCTCACCCTCTTTAAATCCTTTCAGTTGCAGCCTAGATGCTGCACATAATCAGCTCTGCTTAAGCATCCCTGTTACGTGTAAAAGTGTCCCCGCACTTCAGTGCAGCACCGGGTCACACGGGTTCACATTTCAATGGGCCTGATCTACCTTCGACTCCCAGTTTACAAGCCCACAGTGATCAAAACAAAGGCTCGAGTAATCGCCACTTACACAAATGTTATTGTATGGGGATTTGCACATGTAACAGCCTGTGACACCCCCCCAAAAAATGAATCCTCTAAAATTAAACACGACCCACACAATAAATTGCTTTCCACAGTTTGTTTCAGTTCGCAAAGTACAGAGGAAGAAAAGTAGGACCAAGTCATGAACCCGTATATTTATATAATAAATAAAAATATATTATATACTATATATAGCCCTATATTATATATATATGGTAGTGTAACAGTTCGTTTAGATACATGTCCAAAATAAAGACAAGTGCCACAAACATTTAAACACAAAATAATAATAATAATAAACTTAGCAAAGAGAATAAAAAGTTAAAAAAGGATACAAATGAACTGCCTTATCATGTGGCATTAAAACAAATACTAAGAACAGCATTTATAACACAACATTAACTAGTAAAAAGGGAGTTTATAGGGATACCAAAAAGGGATCCTAACACAATATTATGGATAAGTATTCACAAAATATTGGTTAGTAAAAGGGGAAATTAAAGGGAAAATACTATGGATACTAATAAAAGGGTATTAAAGGAACACTAAAGGATATTCAAAGTCTTCTTTCTCTGTTGCCTCCTGTCACTAAGCTGTGCCCACCCCCCAGACAGGCAGGGCTGTCAGGATCTGCAGCAGCTGGTCGGTGCCCATCCCTTCGCGGGCGTCCCCGCGGAGCAACACAGGCTCGGTGGCAGGATGAGGATCGCTCAGCTCAGCAGTCCTGACAGCCCATTTTTATCAGCCCCACATTACACCACGTAGGGCCAGGACGCAGTGTAAGGGGAGGCCTGAATGGCAGCCAAACACCGCCTGAGCATTGCCTAATTAGTGGCAACTGTCTGGGCCTGCTCTACATCTGCAGCGACCCCTGCCCACATCATCTTCCTCTCACCATTATCTTTTTCACCCCTATGTATGACCTCTACCATTGTCTTTAAAGCACATCTTCCCACTGCTTATAACAAGAGAACACCTGTCTGCTACTCATTTATAAAAGCAGAAGATAAAATTTTATATTAAGGATTCTTAAAGAGGTCTCCGAGACTATTTTTAGATACTCCCCAAATTAGCAACCATGTTAAACACATTAACAGATCAGACCCTTTTTCTAAGCTAGGTGCTTTTCTCTGTTTCCTTTACTTTTGGCTTCTCTTCCCTCAGCCAAACAACTTCATTGGTCTCAGTGCCTGACCAAAACAGTCCAGACGTAGCGCTGTTCCCTACGGAATGCTGAATTCCACACGCACAGCCAAACAGTGCCTTTAGCGGGGCTTTATTTGGCAAGGACAGCGAGAGGACGTAAGGAATTTGCTACAGAGCGAATCCCAAGCTTTGTGCTCCCCCGGGCACCCCGGGCAGAGGTATCTCGGTGCCTTTGGGGGACCCCCCGGGGCAGCGGCGGGTGCTCGGGACCCTGGAGAGCGCCCAGAACCCTGGAGAGCTCCCGGGGGATGCACCGGGCGGGCACGGAACGCCAAGAGCGCAAAACTGAGGAGTCGGGAACAGCTCGGGACGCGTCCTGGTGCCCCTCTGTGCCCGCTGAAAATGCAGGTTTCAAAAACCAGGCAAGCCAGAGCTGCTTCCTGTGGCACAACGCTTATTCCTGTTGGAAACACGGAGGGAAGGGAAGCACTGCCAGTGTTGTGCTTCCCAGCGGGAGTGCCTGGGGAATGGATGGCAAACGATCCCCCTCTCCTGGACAAGTAATGCCAAGGCAGCCATGAGTTCACATTTCATAGAATCACAGACTGGTTTGGGTTGGAAAGGACCTTAAAACTAATCCAGTTCCACCCCCTGCCATGAGCAGGGACACCTCCCACTAGCCCAGGTTGCTCCGAGCTCCATCCCACCTGGCATTCAACATTTCCAGGGATGGGGCAACCACAGTTTCTCTGGGCAACCTGTGCTCACCACCCCCACAGGGAAGAATTTCTTCCTAATATCTGCTCCAAACCTACCCTTTTATCAGTTTAAAACCATTTCCCCTTGTTCTAGCCCTACGTGCTCTTGTCCAAATTCCCTCTCCAGCTCTCTTGGAGCCCCTGCAGACACACTGGAAGGGGCTCTAAGGTTTCCCTGAAGCCTTCTCTTCTCTAGGCTGAACGATCCCAACTCTCAGAGGTGCTCCACCCCCTGAACTTCACGGCCCTCCCACGTGCCTGCTCCAACAGGTCCGTGTCCTTCCCTTGCTGGGATCCTCAGAGCTGGATGCAGTGCTCCAGGTGGGGTCTCACAAGAGAGGAGCAGAGGGAGAGAATCACCTGCCCTGACCTGTTGGCCAAAATTCTGATGCAGCTAAAGCATCAAACCAGCCCGAGCACAAAGTTTTGGGATGGCTAAAACACAGCCCTGCTCTAGGGTAAGACAGAACAAGATGTAAATCCTTGTATATCCCTCACATCACTGTGAATTCCTTGGTGGCCCAAGGACACAGACTGCCAGGGAATTTCTACAGGAAGCACCTGAGAAGATCCAAAGACCCCTGAGGCAGCAGAAATAAAGAAGCAGTCTCCTTATGTGACAGACAAAAGCCAAAAAGCCAGGACTGAACACCAAACCCAGCAACAGGCCATGGGCCTCTGACCAGGGTCCAGGGGCACTGCCTGAGAGCCCCCCTTCCCTCCTGAGTTGGTCTTGGATTAATTGTCGACATTCCACACTAAACATCTGCCAGGTGACCTGTCAAAAGCATTTTATAACCTATTACAAATACCTTTTCTAAATCATATCAATTTTAAAAGTCATTTTTGAGTCAGCTAAATACATAGATTCCTTGGAAGTCAAGGGAGATGTTAGCTCACTGTCCTTTTACAACTTAAAAAAATAACATAGGTCTCACTTTCAAAACACTAGTTTTGTTTCCTTGTCTGTCTAAGAGTAATACTGTAGCAGAATTTTAAATTTGTTAGCTTCCATATCTGTGTTTATGGAATCATATAATGAGAAACTCCTCACAGACACACACAGAAGGGCATATTTGATGCACATCATTTTCTTTCACTGTGAACTCAGTGGGTAAAAGAGCTTGACCATACCAGGACACCTTCAGTTATGTGAAACAAAGCATTCCCCGGAATCAAAGGATGTGTCTGACACACAGAAAGGCATATATTACCATGGATTTGTTCCTCAAGTGCTTTCAATTCCCATTAATTCCTCCGGAAGATGAGGATGAAGAATTTGTCTTCTCACACAACTAACAGGAAATGGTCCCAATTCATGGGACAAAGGCAGCGTTCTGTCTAGATTAATCATCATTTTCACTTCAAAAACGCTGTCTTTCTAGCAGGAATAATTCCTGAAAAACACTTTGTGACTTCTGGGGAGCCTTGGGAACAAAGACCTTACAAAGGGGAGCTGTCTGAACCACTTTCCCAAACAACCTCTCGCCATTATGGAGATCTGGAAATGCACTGCAGACATCCATTACCCAAAACACATCCTTGCAAAAACGGCGCTGTAACCTGACATGGGAGTCTTGCTGAAACCCAGCTGAGCTCGTCTAATGATGCCCCTGGACTGTCACTACACACTCAGGGAATTTAACATTTCACCAAGACAGCAGCATTAAAAAGGATGAATAAATATCTGGCAATTCACCCGTTTCCTCGCCCTTGCTCTGGAGGTCACCAATGGGATGCTCCCACCTGGAAATCAGAGTGATTGTGCTCAAGGTGGCAGTGAACCGGGGTGAGAACGACTAGAAGCATTTCTGCACAAATCTAAGCAAAGCTGCCAGAGTAGCTCAAATTTGAGCTGGACATCTCAGTTGGTATATCCACAGCAAAAGGGCAGATGATTTATTCACAGGGGTTAAGGCCGTGCTCTGCACTGGGAAGGGATAAAGGCAGCAAATAGAGACTTAATATTAAAAAGGAGGGCAAAAAGAACTGTAAACGTCTCGGTCTGCACCAGAGGCATACTTCATCCCAGGCTTTCCCTCTATTTATCATCCTTAAGCTCTTGCAAAGAGCAAAACAAGCTTGTCTCTCCACAACAACCAGCACTGGATTACAGGGAGTGTTTTAATTCCGCTCTGCCCGGTTCATGCTCCTGGAGCACCTGTGAGCAGCATGTGGAACAGAGGTAATCCTTCCTCCTGCTCACAGAGCTGCCACACTGAGAACTCCTTTCAAGGCAGGGAATTCCTTTTAAGACACCCAGGATCCTCTGATGGCACTAACCATTGCACAGGATGAGGTTCACAGCAGGAGTTAACTGGCCTGTGTGGAAGAGGCAGAAGCTGGACTTTCCAGCGAGGGATAATGAAGACAAACACTTCAGCACATCACTGGGGAAGTGAGAAACCTAGATCTGAAATCCCAGGTGTCCTATCATCTCAATGAATGAATGGCCCAATTAAAACACTATTATTTATGTAAAGTAGAACAACTCCAAAAAAAGGAGGAACAGACTAGTCCGGCACCAATATATTCATTTGGGACTTCAGACAGCTCTCTGAATCCAAAATCTCTAAGCAAAGCCTTAACCACCCCTCTTTTGACAGAGATTTGGAATGGAGCAGGCTGTCAAAGCACCGAGTCAGCCAACACATCCACATGGCGGAGCACACTGGTCAGCTGGAAAAATGGGAAAGGCACCTCAGCACCTTGTGCCCCCTCTTTTACCTGGGTTAATTTGTAGCCTTGTGCTCTCACGCTTCCCTGGTCTGTCTTGGTGCTGGCTTGAAGGTCACTGCATTGTCCACCATTCCATAACACACAAACATCCTGAGACATCATCTTTTCCGTACTGAAGGAAATACCTGCAAACTTTTCAAAAATCCTAAAGAGAACAATGGATTCTCATCTCCATAACTGCAACCAGCCAGCAAACAGGATCCAGCAGTCCCTTCCATCTCTTTTCTTTGATGACACAAGGATGCACAGCAGAAGGCTTTCTAAATGAAAATCAGTCTTTAATTCAACATCTGAAGAGAGGGAAGGAGTGGCAGAGAGGAACTGTTCTGTACTGCCTGTAAGGACACAGCATGCCCCTACAAGGATAAAGGAGCAAGGTTGAGCCTGGGAAGGGGGAAGAACAGTCTGCTTAATGCTGTCTTTTTATTTCCCACTAATAAATCAATTTTTTTCCCCCAAGCAGAGTGTGTTGCCAACGCTGGTGCCACAGGGTGGCACTGCAGCCCCAGCTGTCCCCAGCAGCCTCAGATCTCCATGCTGGCACAGCCTAAGGAAAAGCACAGGTGCTAACATTTCAGTCTGTCTTGAACTGCAATCACAGGCTTTAATACACTTAATAGTATTAAGTAGCTTAATATAATTCAGGGGAACAAAACGTTTTCCACTGAGCAACTGGTTTTTACTGCTTGAAATAAAAATTAAGCTAGTTTTCCACTAATCTTGGGGAAGGTCCCTTCCAGATTGCCTGCTCCAGGGCAGTGACATGACAGTTCTGCTGGCCTGAAGCTCTGCTACAACTGCTCTGATCCCATCCCTCTCCTCCCATAACCCTGGCACACAGGTGCTCCCAGCAAAGGCTCTCTGCTTGCTTTCTCCCACCATGGAAAGAGCACAGTGCCTCCTGCTTTTTTGCACCACAATTACCTCTCCCATTTCTCCAAATCTGTTACTGTGTCATGGTTTAACACACTGAAGAGGTTACATCAGACAGCCTGGGGTGTACCTGCACACAGTCATCAGTTTGCCCAGGAGAGAGAGAACAGCACCTGGTCAGCAGAAATGCACTTGGGATTTAATGCTCCCTTTCAACACACGGGAGGGGCAAACCTCCCACTTTCAAAAGCCAAACGTATTCCTTTTAGCCATCAACACGGGTGCCTCGGAGAACTATGTTTTCCACAAGCTCATCATCCCCCCGAGGCAGAAAAGAAAACTGTGCCCGGCTAGGACAGAGGAGTAACCTTTGCAAAGTCTCCTGCTGGCTCGTGCTCTGTATGATCTCAGACGAGCTGCTGCTGTGCAGTCATGTGCAAGGAGGCTCTTTCTGAATTAATCACACACCAAACTGCATGTGTGTGTGCAGCAGTAGTTGCTTCAGCTGCTGTTTTGTACCGGAGAGCACAAAAAAAACCCCCACCTGATTATTGCTGGTTTTGCCCTTTAGTTTCTTCACCCCACTTCATTTACTGGTGCTGTTTTAACCCGTTCCTGTGCTGGGGAAAAGCAATTTCTGCGACAAAGAACACGCTTGGCAGGATTCTACGTGTGGTCTCGCCTCCTGCAGCACCTCAAACTGAGAGGTGTGTACTTAACCTTGCACCACACAGAAATGCAGCCAAGGTGAGAGGTGTGGGGGAAGAGACAGGTGGTAGCCTGGAAGAAGAGTGAGGGGGCTGTGGAAGAAAACAGGCTGTGGTATGAGACAGGAAAGGATGCTAAATCCTTTTCATTGCTAGGAGCATGAAGAGACACATCTACAGCTGGTTTTATTCTGTGATCTTGCCATCATTACAAGCTCAAATAAGGAAATTAACCCCTGAGATCTGGGAGTTGAATCCTAAGGATTCACTGTGAAAAAAATGAGAGCGATGAGGCTCCCACTTAAAACCTAAAAAATTCCTAATTGAGACCATAATCTTTATTCAACCCCATTACACACATGTACTGTGATACAGTCTGTAATTAAGGATCACATACTATATATATATTCATGAGACCTCTGCCCCCTGCAGTGAGCAGGCCCAGGCAGCACACACTTCAGACACAGAGCTTTGAGCACTTATTTTCTCCTTGATGCTCAATGGGTGGCAGAAGCACTTTCATTCTGCACGATAAACCTGATTGCTGAAGATTAAATTATTAATTCCCTCACAGGCCTTTCTGTAGTTCTGTTAAATATATATATATATATATGTATCTGTAATAAGTACTAATGCATTTATTTTCAAGAACAGCTCTGCAAAACGAAAGGGACTTAATCTTCAATTTACAAGGTCAAAGGAATCCTCTCATTTTGGTTGCACCAACCAGGAACACTTTGAATCTTATTTTTCGGGATATAGACGTGACACATAACGCTTGTATTCCAAAAGTGGCATTTCTGTTGGCTTCATCTGCTATAATGGTGCTTGATATTTGTTCAGGTAGACCAGGAATCACAAGCCAATCTGTCAAATGAGGGGACACGTAACTGTTGGCTGTCCTGAGTTTTCCCAAGTGAGCAGCACCATGTATGAACTTTAAAGGAGAACAAAGACCAAGCCCTCGTCTCCAGGGCAAGGCTCTGTTTCCTGAATGGCCAGCTCTGCTCCCTTTCCCATGATCCCACATCTTAGACATCCCATTTCCAGCACAGCCCAAGCAAGAACATCTCCCTCCCCTGATTGTTAAAATCAGATGTGTAAAAATCATATATACCATGGAAAAATAGAGCACAGCTCTGTCACCAGAGTGATGCATAGGGGAACACACACCTTATTTCTGGCACTTCCTAATCTTTAAGCATAACTGTCCTCAGACTTGCTCCTGGGAATGTCTGGATGCTCACAAACCCTCTCACACCTGACACACACAGTGTCAGGCTACTGTGTCACCAGCGGTGTCACCGTTCGTACCCGCACACAGGTTGCACCCCAAGCACTGCTGAAACACGGAATGGGATGAGACAGCTATAAAAAAGCCATATGGAAAGGGAATAACCTTCCATCAGCAAGCACTGAACATAATGCCAGCTTCTTGCCTGCCTTCCAAAAAAGCCCCTGGACCAAAGGATCATCTGTTGACACCTCCTTACTCCTTTTGGCAGCCACTCTCATCTTGCCTCTTCTGCCCTGCCTTATCCCTGCCACGTAGCAGTATTTCCCCACGCCCCTTTTCCTTCCAGAGAGTCCCTGTCCTGTCCTCCCCAGCAGATTTCTGTCGGATCCACCTCCAGGCGGCAGTCGGTATTCTCTAGGAAGCCAGAAGGCTCGGCAGCAAGGCTGCTTAGGCTCATCCCTCCTGAATTCCTCCCCGGTCCCGGGGAGGGCACCCGGGGACCCGCGCGGTTCAAACACAACGGGGAAAGGCTGGGAAGCGTGTGAGCCAAGGACGAGGCTCCCTCGCCGCCGTCGGTCCCAGCAGATGGGGTCAGCAGAGATCCCAGTGCCGGCTGCCGTGCGCGTTCCCCGCCCCTGATCCCACGGCATCACTAACGGCGGGGGGCGAGGATCGCATCTCCACCGCCGAGAGCCCCGGTCCCCATGGCAACGGAGCTGGGCAGGAAAACATCCCTGCACAGGCTGTGGATTGACACGGGATGAGCCAGTGAGCTCTGCAGCATTCCCAGGCTCAAAGGACCTGCACGAGGAACGCTTTGCTCCATCGGCGTGCCACGCTCCTGCAAATTTTGCAACCGTGCCTCTCGCAGCAAACGCTGGCGTGGGATGAGCGACAAACACGGCAAGGAGGCAAGGAGGGACCGTGGTCCAGAAGCTAGAGAGGGAGCAGACACTTGCAAGGTGTTTCTGGCTCATCTGCCGGTTTTCCATTTTTCCTCCAGGCAAAACATATTGAAATTCTGTAAAAATGTGTAGAGTGCTACATTCTCTGTGGTTCTGCCCACCCCCCTGGTAACTTCAGCAGATAAACACGTCTACAAAAGCAAGCAACCTCCGACAGCAGATGTGTGATTCTATTAATGCACACAGATAAAAATGGAAAGCCAAAGTTCCACACACCTACCACCACGCAGATTAACTTCTTTTTTTAGCACAAACCTGCACTTTCCACTACTATTTTTTCCCATACTCTCCAAATTGGGGGAAGAAAGCGTGTTTCCCCCTCTGTCCTCACCATCCAAGACATTCCAGCAGCTACTTTAACACCTACACAGTACAACAAACTGGCTACATTTCTCCTCTCCCTTTGCTTTGCCAACTTTCTCATAAATAGCCTGGGTTTCTGAGTAACTGTACTACTGAAATACCATAAAACAAATTGTTTCTTTGATACTGAATAACAACACTTTTTTTTTTCCCCTGACAAAAGCCATGCAAGTTCCTGGACAACTTCCTGTATAAATATACACTCATTTAAAATGTTGTTGCAGTCTGGATTCGCTTGCCTTAAATAATGAGAAAATTATTTTGTTTCTTTACCCACAGAGGTTTCTGTCTCTCTCTACCCACACACAGACATCTGTACATATATTTACTTAAAGACTTGGCTAAATAATCACTGACTAGAATAAAAAAAGAAGACTGAAATACCCAATCCTGCAAAAGTCTCAAGAGCAAGACAGTTGGGGTACAGGGCTGCTATAAAGCACAATAGATAAGTCAGCTTATTTCTAATTGACCCAGAACTCAACCCGTAAGAAAATGACTTCTTGCAGCTTTACCAGCTCTATTAAACTCTATTTCTACAGAAGCCTGTGGTAACAAGAGTCTTAAAACGCATTAGTAAATTATAATTAGGGATTTCTTATCTCTTTTACATGCTTACAAATTAAAATCCAACTTAGTCAAAGAAAGGCTTCCATTGACTTATAGAAGGCTTTGGAGAACGTCTGTAATTTCTACTGATGCTGACAGGAATTGTGTTCCTAAAGGCAAAACGAGAAGCTGATGCTTTGCCAAGGAGGAAAACCACCAAGAACGTGTGGGGAAGTCCTGGTGAACGTTGTTTTGTGTACCAGGAGAGCAGGTGGAAGGAGGACGGCAAAAAGTGAGGAGAAAACCGTATTTCACAGGGATTAGGAGCTCACAGAGATCAATCCCAAAGGAGCAGGTCAAGCAGAGCCACATCACTCACCTGCTCTGAAGAATCTGCCCAGAACAGTTGGCTGATGGTGAATGTTTCTTAGCACACACACACACACACCACCTAAGCTTACTTACCTTAAATATTAATGCAAGGACACCTACTCACAGCTCTGGTGACCTCAGCGTTAGAGTCTCGTGGCTTAATTCTTCAGGGCAAAAAGAGCAAGACTTAAATTTGGCAAATGAAATTAAATGAATCCTTTTCCCCGTGACAACAATTTTCCCCAACTGCCATAGACTGCAGGGCCCAGCATTGTGACAGCTAAATTAGGTTCTGGCAACAGGGCCAGCGCTCTGTTTCTGCAGGATTTCTGTGCAGTTCTGCCTTGTGACTGGACACAAGTTATTTTACTTCTGTATTTCGTTTGTATTTAGTTCTGTATTTTTTTTTTAAATCTCAGAAATACACATACGCCATTGAGAAATAAATAAGAAATAATTAAAACCCAACTGCCTGCATCTTCAAGCTCCGTGCATTCTTCTTACCTTATGCTTTTTGTAAGAACCACACAGAACCTTAAAATACCTTTTAAAATTAGTGCTCTAGACACATCTTATACTCTCTCTAAGTATAACAGTATCCCACATTTATTTTGTATTGTATCCCTAGCAACAGGTGTGAGAACACTTTAGTTAATTCATAAAAAACCCTAATGTACAGGAATATTTTATAGCAGGATACTGAGCTAACAATCCCATGGAGGTGAAGTGTGTGTAGGATGTTCAAAATCTATGTCCCTCTCTGGGGACACAATTCACTGCTGGGTCCTGGGCTCTTCTCTCAGTAGTCAACAGCTCTTGAAACTCCTACACAAATCAAAGTCACAGAACAGTTTGGGTTGAAAGGGATTTTAAAGGTCATCCAGTCCAATTCCACTGCAATGAGCATAATTTACTCTAATGGAAAGTCAAATACCTTTAGAACTTGCCTGAGCTTCTACTCTGAATTGTGCTCGAATCATTTATTCCATTCAGCAAAAATTAAACATATCAATTCCCCCTTACCAAGGGCAAATACACATTAAAAAAGCTAATAATTCATTACAGTAAACAACCTATTGGTGCTTGTCCCAGGCACCAGGAGCCTTACAAACTGACAGCTCCATATCCAGGCACAGACAGAAATAAGCACTTCTCAAAACAGAACCCAAAATAATTGGCTTCCTACCCCTGCCTCCAGTCTGACACTTCCAGTGAAGCCAGAAAAGCCATCTCAGCTGTGAGGATTTTGGTGCCTGGGATGGGGATTAGCATCCTGTGAGGAATCAGATCATCAAATCACTTCCCATACAAACTCAGGAGTGTTTTAGGTAACTTTCAGTGCAAACGCTTCTCTGTGCTCATAAAAAATTCCCAGTCAAAACTTTTTCAGCTGGATAATGGCTTGCCAAAACAACACACTTAATGAGGCATCATAGCAGATCACGAAAATATCTATTTCCCCCCTAAAAAAGTTGCCTTTGCTTAGAGATGGGGAGAAAAAAAAAAAAGAAAAAGAGAAAGACAGTACAGCACAAAAAATCCCTTCCACCCTGCTGAAAATATCGCTTTCAACAACAGCAATCACTGCCAGTCAGGACTCAAAATTAATGAGGAACCTGGGGATGGGGGGAAAAAAAAATTCCCAAGATAAAACTATATTTGGATGGTAATCTGTAGCAGTCTGCACTGGGGTATAAACATGCAACCAACGTGGCAGTCAGGTTATGTGCAGGCTGATTAACCTACTCCAGGTTACCTGCTTTGATGTTTTACCTCAGGGCATCTCCAGAAATAAGCCCCAAGCACTGTTCCCACACTTTTCCAAAGAATTACCATGCAAGAAACTTGCATTGTGGACACTGATGCTTGTGGCTCCAGCAAACGTGACCAGACATCCTGTTTTCAAGTGCAAAATACAGCTATTTTTTGTGTTTATCAAACAATTAAGATACTGATAAATATATATATATATGACTTACATACATATATCCAACACTACAAATAAGATTCCAAGGTTAGGATGCATCTCCAGGTAGCTCCAGAGCAGGAGCACATTTGTAAACGTTACAGCCTGAGCGACTGTCACCAGAGTGACGTATTTTTTGCTTTATTTTAAAATCACACTGCACCAAAGGTCAGCCCTCCCTTATCACCTGACGTGGAGCTGCTGGACAAGCCAAAGGAATCCTGCTGACTGGAACTTGGTGAGGACCTGTCCTTGGAAGTGCTCCTACAGCAGAAGGAATGTGGCAATTAGGAAGGTTTCTCTCTCTGTAATTTCATTCCTCTGTCAGACCCGTTTGGTCATTTCGGACAAACCACTTTAAGCCATTTTCTCCCATCGTCACTGGTAACACCCAAAAGATCCAAAATTTGGCCAATCCGTTCCAGGAGGGTGAATAGCTTTCCCTGAAAGACTGGGTTAATTACTATAATCCCCAGCAGTGTTACTGAGGTGGCAAAATCTCAAGGGCCTGGAACTGGTGAGGATGGAGTGACAACAGGCTTAGGGACAAAGTCTCTTTGTGTTGATAAACTGGGTGTGCTCAGTCCCAGCAGCTGTAACTAATATTTATTTCCTTTGTTTTTCCCTCTTTTTCTTCTATTCACATGATACAAACACCAGCAGCAGTCAAAAAGGTTGCTAACCAAGCTGTGGAAAGCACAGCTACAATTCAAAGGCAATAAAATACAGCAAAGGTGGAGTTTTGTGTTAACAAAACTTGAAAATTGGTGATCTGATGTTCTGACCTGTTCACATCAGTGATTTGTACCAAAGTTCTAGAACTAAGGAAAAAAGAGGGGGGGGGAAAGATAAGTCAAGCTCTGCCACAGGTCGCCCAGGGCAGTGGTGGAGTCACTGTAAAATCCCAGATTGGTTTGGGTTGGAACCAAGGGACCTTAATGCTCATCCAGTCCCACCCCCTGCCATTGGCAGGGACACCTTCTACTATCCTAGTTTGTTCCAAGCCCTGTCCAACCCGGCCTTGGACATTCCCAGGGATGGGGCAGCCACAGCTCCTCCGGGCAACCTCTCCCTGGCAGGATGTAAAAAGGTGTGCAGATGTGGCACTTGGGGACACGGCTAAGTGGTGGCCTTGGCAACGCTGGGGAAATAGTTGCACTCAGTCTCAGAGGGCTTTTCCATCCTAAATGACTCCATGATTCTATGACTTTTGCACCAAGTGCAGGTAACAGCAAAGAATGAAGAGCTTGTGACCGGTCAGCCAAAATTTTGATGCCCAGAAAACCCCTGAAAAACCTGTTAAAGCAGTCCAATTGTAAGGATTTTGAGCAAATCTACTGACCTACCTAGGAATACTTCTGCCCTCTGAAATCCCAAGTACAAGGTGACAGTCACAGACCTGCTCTGTCTGAGTGTCCACTGGGCCCCCCAGTGACACCTGCATGGCTCAGCAAAACCAGAATTGCAAACGGCTCCCTGCTGACTGGATCGCAGGAAAAATTGGATAACCTTCACAAAACTGCCCAGAGGACTTCCAGAACAATGGAGCAGCCCTGACATAAAGGGAATAATGATCACAGGAGCAGCCAAAGCGAATTTTGTTAGGAACTAATCACGTCAAATAAATGGCAGGGTTTGGGGTGGTTTTATTGTAATAAGCCTTTCAAATGGACCTGCATAAGCAAACTGGTATGGAACCAATAGAGATAAAAGTACAAAAATAAGGCTGTTTCCTAATAAAATATAGAAAACCATTCTTTGCTGGGTATCTCTGACCCATGAATGCTGGAGATGAGACAGTGGATTTATAAAAATTTCAGGAGCTTGAAATGTAAAACACAGGTGGGGAGGTCCCTCACCCAGAAGAGGAGGGGCTGGAATCAGCTCTGCCCTACTCATCACACTGCCCAAAAGCTGGTTTCAGCTTCAAAAATCAGAACTGGGAAAAATTAGACCAAAAAAAAAAGTTTAAAGCAAGCCCACATCAATGAACAATTCTACCCATCTCGGTGGAGTTTTCGTGGTTTTCTGCCAGCAGAGATGATACAGAAACGTGGCTCTGCACTGACAGACTTCGAACCTTCTTCAGCTCTAATTGGTGGCGCTCATGCAGTCAGCTACTAATTGCATTAGTTGTTATTTCCAACACAAATGCAGAGCACAGATATCTCCTTACCCCATTTGCCTCTTCAAAAGCATTGCCTAGTTGTGCATAAAAAGCCTTCCCCGGAAAATAATCAGAGGGAAAAATTCCGAGCCCGCTGCAGATACGCTAATTCCAGGGTACATCTTAGTTCTGAAGATTTGCCTTTGATTTGGACACTTGTTTCAAGAAAATTAACATACAAACCAGAAGTTATCGTAGATAAGACAAAGGATGAAATTAATTTTAACATTTCTATCCTTTTTTTTTCCCCCTTTCTCCTTTATTTCCAGTTAGAACATTTCAAGTTCCGTGTTCCACGGATTGCAAAAATGGGGGCTGGTGCCTTTCATTCACCAACTACCACTTTTGTCAGGTGGATTTTGGTACTATCTAAAGTGGTTTTTGTCCTGCAGCATAAAAATAGATGATTGCCTTGTTAATGTGCTCTGGCTCTTTTGCTGACACACAGAGGGTGTAACAAAGTCACAAACACAGAGCAGGTTGGAAAGGACCTTAAGGATCAAAGTCAGCAGCAGAGGTTCATTAGTCTACAAACAGCAACATTTTAAAAAGCCTACTGAGAGAGTGGGCCTTCCTAGTCTGAAAAAGGAGGATCAAATAATGCTTGAATCAAATTACATAAAATTCTTTCTCACTCATTTTGGTCATGTTATTAAAATGCCTTAAATTTCTCTCAGTGAACTGTGGAGCTGATAGTATTAATGCTCATTAAAGAACTGCACAGAGAGAGATGCTGCTTTAAAGCTAAAATGCCCCAGGCAGAGGGCAGGAACCCCCAGACCCAGCACTTTCCATGAGGCAGCTCATGGAGATGCAGGAAAGAAAGAGCACCCACTACCACTATCACTGTTTTATCCTTTCAAAGGTATTATTTGAGGATATATGAGCAGATAATAATATGAAGGATGTTTTTAAATTGCACAAGAGCCTCAAGGCCAGGACTGGGATCCCACTGCCAACACCCAGGGGACCTTGGTGCATCCCACGTGCTGGGCATGTGAGATGTGCACCTACAGGAAAAACCCACACACACCCCATCCCCACTGAACATGTGCTGTAGGAAAGCTGTTAATTATTGCTCAACATTTTTCAGCCTTCCTCATTTGTAACTTCCACTGCAGCTCCCCAAAAGTCAATGGCTCCACTCCTTGTCTGCAAATAACATCCAAAATCAGCACGTTCACACCACACTGTGAAGGCCATTGTCAGAGAAACGAGTTTCCCTCCAAGATTCACTTTAAAAGCAGCACTATTTGTGCTAAAATGGCATGGTAAAAATCACTGAAATATCAGCTTAGCAAGGAGAATTAACAGACTGCAGCCTGGGATTTAAGAAAGTCTCAGATACTTAAGAAAGTATCCTTTTAACTGGGTGTGATTAACAGGTTACCCTGAATATTCTCAGCACCTTCACCTATACATTTCTGAGGTGACACACACACATTGACCTGATAATACTGAAAGAAATGCAGCCAAACTGACACAAACCCTTCTGAAAAGTCTCTTAGGGCTTTTAAATATCAACTACCTTTTTTTAAATGTAAACCATGAGAAAATATATAAATGTATGTGTGTATAGGGTTTCAAATTAATACACAAATGCAAACACAGGGTAGATGACACAAAGTGTCACGTCCAAGCTACTCTGAACAAAAACACCTGGCAAGCTGCAAGACAGAAATACCAAAGAAAAAAAAATCAGGTACATTTCAAACCACCTTCTCATTAAATACCAGAACTAAAATATCATGCTGTTTTATAGCCTTCCACTTTTTTAAAGCAGCATCCTAACTAATTCAAATGCTCTTCGCCCTCTTTGGCAGATCATCAACTAAACCACCACCTGGCTTAATTAAGCAGGATTGAAACTATTCTGCATAAAAGTAAGCATAAAAAGTCAGAGAAACCACATGTTCATCTTTTATCTCATATTTACTCATGTCCCTGAAACCTAAGAACACTTTCATTCCCTGCTGGACTCCTCACAATGAGTGTTGTGCTTTATATGAATGCCATGAAGATTCCTAATCTGGGTAAAAATGCATCCATGGGACATGTGGCATCCAGTGTGTGGAAAGCAGCAGAGAGCTCACTCTGGTGAGATCCCACCTGGAATGCTGCATCCAGCTCTGGGGGCACCAACACAGGAAGGACATGGACCAGAAGAGGCCACCAAGGTGGTCAGAGGGAGGGAGCGGCTCTGCTGTGAGGAAAGGCTGAGAGAGTTGGGATTGTTCAGCCTGGAAAAGAGAAAGCTTTGGGGTGACCCAATTGTGGCCTTCCAGGACCTGAAGGAGCTACAACAAAGATGGAGAGAGACTATTTCAAAGGGCCTCGAGGGACAGGACAAGAAGGAACGGCTTTTAATTCTGAAAAGTACAGTGGGTTTATCAGCAGCTCACTGTTCTTTAAACCTAATTTTGAAAATATGATTTATCACCCCTTTTCCTTCATCTCTTCTCCTGATATTTTTAAAGAAGATGCCTAAAATCTCTGTCTCACTGGCCTTGGCTGCCAGCCAAGGGAACGGACAGTAGGATTAGATGAGATATTGGGAAGAAATTCTTCCCTGTGAGGGTGGTGAGGCCCTGGCTGTAACAGTTAGTTTGGACACATGTCTGGAATAAAGACAAGTGCCACAAACATTTAAACACACAAAATATCTTGATTACAGTAATAATAATAATAATAAACTTAGTAAAGAGAATCAAAAGCTAAAAAAAGATACAAAATAACTACCTTATTGTGTGGCCTTAAAAACAAATACTAAGAACAGCATTTATACCACGATATTAACTAGTAAAAAGGGAGTTTAAAGGGATACCAAAAAGGGATCCTAACACAATATTGTGTTAACTATTAACACAATACTGGTTAGTGAACGGGGAATTAAAGGGGAAAATACTATGGATACTAATAAAAAGGTATTAAAGGAACACTAAAGGATATTTAAAGTCTTCTTTCTCTGTTGCCTCCCATCACTAACCTGTGCCCACCCCCCAGACAGGCAGGGCTGTCAGGATCTGCAGCAGCTGGTCGGTGCCCATCCCTTCGCGGGCGTCCCCGCGGAGCAGCACAGGCTCGGTGGCAGGATGAGGATCGCTCAGCTCAGCAGTCCTGACAGCCCATTTTTATCAGCCCCACATTACACCACGTAGGGCCAGGACGCAGTGTAAGGGGAGGCCTGAATGGCAGCCAAACACCGCCTGAGCATTGCCTAATTAATGGCAACTGTCTGGGCCTGCCCTACTTGTAGGGCAAGGGGCCAGCGACCCCTGCCCACATCATCTTCCTCTATGCTCCACTGATCATCTAATTCTAAAGTACCCCCCTCACACTGGCATTACAGGTTGCTGAGAGAAAGTGTGGCTGCCCCATCCCTGCAAGTGCCCAAGGCCAGGTTGGATGGGGCTTGGAGCAACCTGGGCTGGTGGGAGGTGTCCCCACCCATGGCAGGGGGTGGGACTGCCTGATCTTTAAGGTCCCTTCAAAACCCAGGCCATTGTGTAGTTCTGTGATTTCTAAAGGTCCTCTCAGAGCAGATGAGGTGTGGGAGGGCAGCTCTTCTACTAAAGAGTGGGAAGGTGAGTGGGGAAGCTGCTGCTCATTAATCCTGGCCCACGGCCAGGCTGTCACCACCCACTGTGACACCCGCTCTCAGGGAGCCCAGCACCTGCACAGGGGTGACAATGAAGCCAGCAAAGGACAAGAACTAGAATAAATCCTGAACTAAATGCTTGGCTGGCAGCCAAGGCCAGTGAGACAGAGATTTTAGGCGTATTCTTTAAAAATATCTAGAGAAGAGATGAAGGAAAGGAGGTGATAAATCATATTTTCAACATTAAGCCTAAAGAATAGTGAGCTGCTGATAAACCCACTGTACTTTTCGGAATTAAAATGCAATTCTTTTCCAAGATTGTTCCTTTTTGGTTTTCAAGTTATTTTCCTGAAAACCTTTCCATAATTTTATCTTCTGTGAGTCTCCATTTTATTTCGCTGAAATTATATTATGTGCCAGCAACCCAATTGTGAAACCTCTGCAGTTAGTAAGTTCCCAGAGGCTACAGAAACGTTTCTTCATTTAGAACAGCCAAAGAAATAGTTCTTTATTTGAGCAGACAGATACATGGAAGGCATTTAGCGACCTAAGAAACAAAGCCACTGAGCACTGCAAGGAGTAACACACTGCATGGCCTTCAGCAACCATTTGAACCCCAGCTGGAGGCCAAACCTGAACATTTATGTCCACTCAAACAGATGTTTAATGAGATCAACGTAAAGGAACTATGTTTGTTTTGCCTCTGTCCTGAAATGTTTTGCTAGACCAAGTTTACCTAAATCAGAATAAACCCTAAATAATCCCTGCTGTTATTTGTAAAGGGCTTTCCACACCTGGAGTTTTCTCTGTAGTTCTTCTGCATTAGAAGCTCTCTGTGCATGTGCAGCCCCTGGGGCAGCTCTGGACTAATTAACTGCCCGCCTTGCCCTTCCCACTGTTCTCAACCACAGCCAACAGGAGGTCCAAATTGCAGACACCAAGACCACGTCAGAGTCAGTAAAACTGAGGTCATCTTCTCTGTTAGCACAACCACCCAACCCCATTATCCCCCTGCAATGAGAGAAGTTCATCATCTTTCCTGAGCTCAAGTCTGTGTCACAAGTGACGATGTTCCAAACACGTCTCACAATTAATGAGCCCTCCCCGCTGTCCTTGGAGCGCTGCACTGATGTGCCACGTCTTACATCATCCTGAGATGCACAGTCTGTACACCACAAACTCTGATGGAGCTTCCAGCAATGCAGAACAGTGTGACAACTCCGAGAAAGTCACCTTCTGACCACTTGAAGCCCCTCAAACCGGTCACACCAAACCTTCCCTGGGGTTGGGGGTTTTTTCTGACGTGACAGGGTGTTCAAATTCACACACAATAAACAGGAACCTCACTTCATATTTTGGAAACAACCACGCAGCCCGATTTGCCAAAAACTCACCTTGATTTCCAGCAACACTGGGAGGCTCGGGGGAAACAAGTGAAAGAGAACTCTGAGGGTTACAAAAATAAATAATTTTTAAAAAAGCAGTAAAAGTAACTCTCCCCAGAAGAAACTGTTGTAATGTCATCTGGAACAAATAATCTACGTACACATTTCACCACCTCCAGGCGACGTGTGATGGACTTACTCAATCCTCACTGCTGAGATACAGTAGGTCACAGCTAAGCACTGCTTTTATATTTCAAAGGTCAATTGACATGCTTCAGGAAGAACTAACTGCATGTTTCCACAGGTACCTGCTGAATTTTATGGCACAAGCTGGGAAATGGGCTGATGATATCATGTTTTCCACTAACATCAATATATACTAATGGTTCTCATTACTACTGCAATAAAACCATCTAATAATTTTATTAGGTAACAAGGAAAAATTTTCCAGAGAAGGATTAAATACCTGGTCCCAGAATTTATCAATCCAAGCTCTAAATATATCAAAAAGCAGTCCTAATTCAGCTATTCATGTAGCTACATGCCATAAATGTCAAAGGTAAACGAGGAAATATTCAACTCATTCCTGGTGGGATGGATTTCAAAGCCACTAAAAGGAAGTAAAAATTACCAAAGTCAATGAAAATCCTTCCATAAACTTCAGCAAGGTTTGACTCAGGCTCTAAAAATGAGCTGTGGGTTTTGTTTGAACACGGCTAAGGGTCTGCTTTCCTCGGCACATCCAACCTGAACGAGTCCCTGGACGCTTTGTGTGACCTCTGAGAAAAGACTTTGGGCTCAGAAGGGAAAAGTAAAGGGCACGGAGAGCGAAAAGAAGAGGCAGGGATTTTTAAAGAGAGGGTGTGTGGGAAATAAGGGGCCTCGAAGCTGATCCCCAGCAGTGAGAGGGAGGCAGGAGAGCTGAGGATCACTGGATTCTCAGCCTGGTTTTGGCACTTGCACCTGAGGTTACCCCAGGCAAACCCCTGCAAAGCAACTGGCTGCAGTGATCCCAATTATTCCTATGAAGCACATTGGCTGCAATAATGGCAAATGCTGTTTCAGAAAAGGAGCGTATATGTATATGCTTTTCCAATAAAGGGTTTTTCTAAGTACATGGTAGTGAAAAACACCTCTCTGATGTTCTAGTCAAGCACCAAAACACTGTCACACAAAGAACCAGCCTCACCTTCTCTCCTTGCTGCTCATTTCCATCCCTTTCCCATCCTGTCTCCTCTACAGGGAGGAAGAGGGGAGCTCAAACCCAGATGAGATTCTTACTCTGGTTCCCAGAAAGGACAGCAGAGAGACCCAAACCCAATCAGTGCCAGAACTTATTTCTAAACACAATTACAAATGCCACATCTACGTTACAGACTTTGGAGACTTTTCAGACTAGAACCTTAAGTATTTGGTTTCCTTCTGTATTAAACAGAGCTTCTCTTTTGGGCAGTTAAACTACATTTCTCTCAGAAAGCTCCAGCAAAAGGTTAACCATTTGTTCCTTCTTTCAGGGGAAAAAAAAAATAGAACTTATCACATTCATCCTCCCAAGAGGGTAGATGGGAGAAAACACACAGAGGTCCAAGTTCAAACATCATCTGCCCACATGAATGATCCACTAACCATGGTCTCCACCATCAACATCCAATACATGAAGCTTCCCTGACTCCAACTTGTGCTCAGCTGGTTTGTAACCACATCTTTGTCACTTTGATTGCATCAATCAAAAAGGTGGCTCCCATTAATGGTATTTACTGCTTTCATTCAGCCATTGGGTTGGGTTTTTTTTAAATTAAATGGGTTTGCTTTCCATTTGGGTGAAGACACATTGTGCAGAAGAGATTTCCAGCAGCATTTTTTCGCTCATTCACTAAAAAAACTGGGATACCATTCACAGAACTGCTGTATAGGTATGAGCCAGGCTGTATTATTTCTGTTCAGAGGTAACAACTGGCTTATAACAATGATTTCTAAGAAAGGCATGTTGTACATCACTACCCTAATTGCTGTCAGCCACATTTCCAATGGGCCACGCTCCTAAGCTCCCTCTGCAAAGGAGCAATCTCGAATCTTTAAGTGTACATTAGTGCATAATGAGATCCTGGCAGCTGTTTTCCAACTGAAAGCCATCGCCTGCTGCTTCTGTTGGTGATGTGGCTGTGAAAAAAGCAGTTCTGCTGACGAGCAGGGGGGAGAGAGGCGTGCACAAATACACGGCCTCACGTATAATTAACCACGAGCCCTCACCCGCTTACACCCCCCAACACAATTATAGAGACTGCAAGCAAGCTCTGCAAGGGCCATACTTTCCTTGGAAAACACCTTCTGCACCATTAGAAGAGGTTAATTAAAGATAAATGCAGTAACAAAAGCTGGGCTTGCCTCAAGGTACAGGAGGGGATATTTGCACCTCTCCTCCCCAGCTCTGAAGTGCACCAAAGAAAATGGTAACTTAGCTCTACACTTGACCCATTTAACCAGGATTTCACACCAAACAAGAGGCCACCAGCAGTTCAGAGGGCTGAGGGGGACACATTGGAAGGATCTCCAACTGGAGCAAGGGGGCTTGGGCAGGGCAGTGACCTTTAGACAAGGCTTCTCTCCCCCTCGTTTTCGGGAACGCCGCAGTCATCGTTCTGCCCTCGGCTCGAGCAAAGCAGCTCAAGCACAAGTGGAAATGCCAGCTCATAAAGCCCCTTTCTTCAGTGCTTCAAAGCTAATGAGCATGAATCACTGATTGATTGGAAAATCTGTGCCCATTCCAGCGCTTCTGCTTCCTGATGTTCGCCCTGCTCTGTCAGAGGGACAGGGCAACGAGAGCCCAGCTCCCCGCCGGCTGTACCAAACCCAAGCTCCCATCCAGCACTGACTGTGCTCTGCTGCCATGCTCTGGAAAAACCATGGGATAGAGCACACCACCACACCCCCGAGGGCACACACACACAGCCCAGAGCCTGCTCCTCCTGGTGTTTATGCCTATTCATTCGTTTTTTGATTAGATCATACCAGGGCATCCACCAGGACCGTCAGATGAGATTGCTAAGGGTTTGCACCATGAATAACTGCCACTGTTTCTTGACATTTACATGTTGACATCTGCTCTCTGAGACTGAAAGCTGCCAGATGTATTAGATATTTAAAAAGTTTTAAAAAGAGCATTTCGGTCACAGGAAAACAGCACGATTTCTAGTACAGTAAGAGATAAGGTTCAAATTCGTATATTTTATAAAAGGGTGGAAATTCTTTATAAACACCAGTTTCCACTTTCATTTATATACTTCTAAACCAGCACCCACTCTCTTCATTGCCTCAACTGCACCAACACACACTTCAAACCCTGTCTTGTGTAAAGGAACCCCAGGAGTGGAACAACCAGCAGATTTAATTGATCATGATGGAGCTAAATCGTTGCAGCAATCTGTGCATTCCTGGTGCCAACTGAAATCCATACCCTCTGTTTGCTCACATCCAGTACTAGAGCGTAATATAAGCCCATGGCAGCCAAGACTGGATGAAACAAATAAAAACAACCCATCCCTTCTGAACTGCTCGGCCTGTGGCAGAACCCTATGTGCTGTTTAACCTAGAAAATCACTTCCAACTGCAATTACTGCCGTTTGCTCTCTCCTTTCCTTAGGAGCTGATCCTATTCTCCAGGGAGTACTTCATTCACGGACTAAATCCGTGTGTGAGTGTGTGAGCTCAACTGAGAGAAAACAGAAGTAGGTTACAAATTGTGTACCTGCTGGTAACACAAGTGCAGCCAGCTGGAAGGAACCACAGAAGAGGTGAGATAACATGAGTTGATGTCTACCTTTACTCCCTAAATTGCCATGTGCTCAAGGAACATTTCTATTTCAAGAAGGTTTGGAAGAGACCGATCCAGGCCAACAGGTTTGATTTTACCATGCCCTAAAGGATACACTGCCTTTTTGGTTAAAAAGGTAAAGAGATAATACTACATTTCCATCCTCCAAAATCACATTTGAAAGAGAGAAAGATAATTTGAAAATCAATTACGTGTCTTTTCAACCATGAATTTTTCACCAAAAAGTGACCTGAAGCAATTCACTGCCTCTCTCATGCAATTTTAGAAACTACTCTGAGGAAACCTTAAACATTGGCCCATCTCCATCTACTTTTTAAATATTTCTCTTTCCTGTATTTGGTGCCAGAGAACAATGAAATGAAGTGTAAATAAATGAGAAAATGCAAAATTACAAGGATCCCACTGAAAGACTAACAGTATGGCACATTTCTACCGAAAATGCACTGAGAAAATAGTGGATTATTCCTACACAGTGTAGGAATAATAACAGTAAGTTCAAACTTTTAGCTCAGCAATTTCTGTCACCAAGACAAAAGCAGCCCACTTAATCAGCTAGGAAAGATTTCAAAATAATTAATTCCTGCAAATAAATGAGGATGGAAGGGCCCCCAGCCATCTTATTATTTTTTTGGCCTCCCTCTGTTCCTTGCATTTCAGAGCTCCAGGGCTCCCAGTGCCTAACCTAAATATCTACGTGCTGCATATGCCACTCTCGATTTGGAGAGTGAAAGAACCTCCCTAGCCAGAAATGTCATCTGAAGCATCAACACAAGATGCCCAGTGGAGACAGGGACACAGAGACACAAAACCACGGGATCTCTGATGGGGAGAGGCAGGTAAGAGAGGCAGAGGCCAGGAGGGGAGGGGAGGCAAGGACAGAGCAAGTGGTTGCCTCCAGCGTGGCCCCAATGTCCCCAGAGAGCCAGGACAGGTGGCTTTGAGCCCAGTTCAGGCTCTGTCAGCGCAGGAAGGCGTGACAAGGCTGCGAGATGTGCGAAGGCGAGACAATATGTGCCATCCCTGACAGCCTCAGGCATCCTGCAGGGAGAAGGGGAAGCTGGCTGGGGAACAAGGGACTTGCTTCTCTGACTCAGTTGATGTTTGGCAAACATTGGTGAAAACGAGGGAGAACTGCGAAGGGTAAACCAGGAGCCCGGGATGCGGGGCAGGCGGGTGCAGGATCAACACGCCACGCTGCTCCGTGGAACAGCCACCGCTCGGATCCAGATCACTGCCTGCTTGCTCTCTTCACAGCATTCCATCTGGGAAATGCAGCACTGCCACAAATCTGCTAAGGCACTCAAACCACTCCACCCCTTTGCAGGTTCCTGTTGCTCTGTTAAGAAAACCCCGACGTTTTTAAAAGCGATGAATATATTAACTTTAAAGCCCGCAACGAAGAAATGTAACCTTCTAGGTAGCTGTGTTAGCTCTAAGACTTGCTCATTGCTCATCCCAGAGCACAACAGTGTTTGAAGTGACCCTGTTCCACCAGAACATGAAGACCTAGAAAAGCCAGGCTCAGCTGCGTGGCTGAGACCGTGTGCCCTCTCCATCTTACGCACTTCAGGCTGCCGGAAAACACAATGGCAACACAAAACGCTCCACTCCACACGTTCAGCTCTGTCACCCATCATTACTTTTTCCCTGTCTTGCTGCCGTAAGGGAATGGAAATTATTTCCCCAGAGTGTCAATCACCACGGGGCTGCTGATGCAATGGTTGCTCTGCAGCAACTTGGGACACGGAATGAGATGTTCTATCCCACAGTGGGACAAATACACACCATTTTTGGTTTGTTACCGTCACACACACAGCAACTAAGGCTAAATACATCAGAGCAGTTGCAGCTACGACGTTAGTTTTACAGCTGGGACAAAATGTGCTGGAAGCCCCGTGCTAGGAAGAAAAGGCAAAGGGAACAAGCAAATCCTGATATCAGTAACGCAAGAACATCAGTGGAGTTGCATCAGATTGAGGACAGCGCAAATCATGTTAAAGCACAGGGCAGACATTGAGGAGTACGACTGGTCTGACCCTTCACAGTCTTCACAAACCTGTCTCTCGCCTCCACAACTTTAAAACAAGTTCATCTTTTTCCCCATCTACTCTCTTCTTTCCATAGCAAATTCTAGTACCATTTCTCTGCCTGTTTACTTTCGTGTAAATTGGATTATGCAGTTCCAGCCCTCTCCCACCGGTTCAGCTGAAAGAATAAGACCTTGCAGAAGCTGCACTACCAGTAAAATTAATAATATTGAACACCAGCGAGCTGGGTTAACTTGTAACTACCACTTTTCCTTTGTGATAAAGCCTTTTAGACATCCTACTGCTGAAAGGAAGGAAAGCCTGTGTTTTTTCCTCATTAGCTCTTTCTGCCTGTTCAATTTACTGCATATCGACTGAAGGAAAACCTTCCTTCTGAAACCAGAGGACACGATCTCTCTCAGGAGAGGCAGCAGACTCTGGTTTCATCCTGGTTGGGTCACCCAACAGCACAGCCAAGAGCAGGGTGGTCACAGCAATTTGTCTGTCACCAGTAATAACAGCAGAGCCAGGGAAAGAGCAGCAACTAAAGAAGGCAAAGTGGGGCTTGGCCAGCTTGGAAGGATGGCAATTTAGGGACACACCACCCAGCAGACTGGAACTGCTGTCACACTAGTCCTCACAATGATTTTGGAAGAGATGAACACTGTTTGAAAATACTTAAATAGCCACATTTGCCATCAACTAAACTGTTGTGTAAGATTATCACGGCACCATAAATGATGATGGTGAAAGCACAGAAATACAGGAGCAAGAGGGACCTCCTCAAAGGGCTTGAATCCAGTCCAGTGATAGGTTAGAAAAATCACATCTCATTCATAATTCAGTTTCTCTTGGCTCTTTATCTGATTAAACCCATTAAAAAGCTGCAGAAGAGGATCATTTCCTCTTCCCCTCTGACAGCCTTTTGCTTGAGGACACTGAAGCCAAGCTCCTCTGCATTTTGCTCTCTCTTCCAGCAATCCCTCTCCACATGTTTTGTGTACATTTGGATTCTCGTTCTTGAACAGCATGATGCTCATACTCCAAAATGGGTCTCAATTACCTTATGCACAGAATAAACAATCATAACTAATCAAAACTCATTAAAAGCATTTGCTTGTACACTCCAATGATTCCATTAGCAAGTATACAACTTCCACTGGAGGCACCTCACCTAATGCACCCAATTTTATTTAAAGGAGGAGATTATGCTTAGGTTAGGAAAAGAAGTCTCATTTCTCTCTCTCTCTAAATCAACATTGCAACTTCCTCCAAGTCTTTTCCAGTATGAGCCTTACTCCAAGCTTTTAATTTCTCTGAAAAAATGAGCAATACCAAGACTGGAAATCTGCTGTAAGCTAAAACGGATTATTTTTGCACTAAATCACCAGTGGTGTGGGGTTTATGAAGAACCTGTAAGCTTAGGAAGAACCTGTAGCTTCTGGAAAGCCCTTTGCCATCAGGGCTTTTAATACTAGATATAGGAACAGGCTTCATTTCCTACATGGTGAACAACAGTAGTCGGTTTTCATGTCAAACATTCAAGAAAGAAAAAAAACCATCTTTGAAAGGAATTCTAGGAATTTAGTACTTGGACCCATCACAATATGTACTTGGTAAAGGACAGAAGGAAACATCAAAAAAACAGTATATTGTAAATTTATGATGGCTTGCTGTGCTACTCCTTCAACACCAGTGCTGGCTACCAAGATGAGAGGACCAACCCCAAGTGCTGCTCTCAGCAGGTTTCCACAAAGTTACACCAGCAGCAGAACGACCCTGTTCTGTTCCCTTCTGCATCCCAATGCACTCCAATACTAGAACTGAATGAACTCAGATTTTTCTCCCAGGAACACACATTCTGTCATATCCCAGTTATCACATGGAGGAGAAGTACCACTGGAAAACTGGATGCAACCCTACCACTGCATTCACAAACCACGGAATGCACAAAGCCACAACCATCACCACGAGGATTAAATTTGGCTTTGTGCAGGTAGTCATTTTCTCAGTTTTATGAAAATTCCAATTTGCCTTTCCTGTATTAGGGCAAAACTGAAGCCTTCTTATCCTAAAGTGTGCATGCATTAAAACAAATGGGGTCCTCCTGAAAATTAAGAGAAAAGCCTATGTGGTTTCCCATCCAGAACACCCTCCTGGAATACAGGAGATCCAGCTGAACATTGTATCCAAGCTAAGCTGCTCTCTGCCTCTCTCAATACATAGATCAAACTCATCCAGCTCAATTAATATTTAATTATCCACACAAAAGGGATCAACTTCCGCAGAACAGATAGAGGGCATGTTGGCTGGTGCAATGCAGTTTCTACAGCAAAAGTAGTTCAGGACCTGAAAACAGGCTACATTACTTGGGATTTTGGAGCTCTTGCACATGGCACTTTGGTCTCTGTTCCCAAAATAAATTGTGCCTACCTAGTCAAAACACAGAGGAATTCAATTTGGAATTCTTGTACTCTTGGCTATTTACAAGGTGTATCTTTCCCATCAAGAAAATTATCTATTTTGAGGTTTTCAGAAATTAATTCATGGAATTTTAAAAGGAATATTAAAGCTTGGAACTGTATTTCTTCAGCAAGTCACTAAGGGTAAAGACTCATGAGGGCTTATCTAATACCAGAACTGAGCCACCAGCATCTATTGCATCCAAACCCAGGGTTTAACAATTTTTGCCTAATATTTATCAATTCAAAATGCCTAATTAATATTTCCTGGTTGCAAAACATAACTTTAAGAAGATATCCATTTATTACGCTTTTGAAAAGTTAAGATGGATCAGCTATTATAAAGACTCTGAATATGGAGACTCAATAAATAAGAGATGCTTTCCAAGCACGTTCATTTGGCAATTGTTTCAACCTTGAAAGGCTCTGGGCCACTTGACTTGGAAAACAAACGGGAAAACACGAAACCACAAACACATTGATTACAAAAAAAAAAAAGTGATAAAAACACCCACTTTGATTCCTTGGATCTTCAAAACATCTCTCCTAGTATGATACTGTTCCCAGGTTATCTAAAAGTCAAATTAAAACATCGGGTATGCACTTAATCATTTGATTTTTGCTCCCTCACACAGACTTCCATGCCCACACAAATGAACCTTTCAAATCCTGAGGTGAGACCAAGCAGATATCCCCTCTCCTACTCGGTTCTGCTTAACTATAAGGCCAAGATGCTATATAAAATCCCCCACTGTGTGGAGATCCAGGCAATATTCCAAGCACAATGGGGTGGGGTGAGGATGTTTTTGTTCAAATTCTCGCTTAGACTGGATTCTCTCATGCCTTTACGGTTGCAGGTACAGAACCTTCCCTCTGTGATAAGAAAGGGCCTGACAGCGTCACCTTGTTGCAAAGGAGCTTTTCCTCACCAGGTCAAAGCCTTTGCACAAGTCCCTGAACACATGTCTGGGTGTTATTTCAATTTGTAGCAATTTGTCTTGCTTGTGTACAGCGTTGGTTAAAATGCAAATTCTATGCAAAATGAGGGACTGAAGAATTCATCAGTGAATATACTTTGTAAGGATTAAATTCTTCTTCACCCCGCAAGCAGCCCCCCCAAATTTCAAGAGGGTAGCCCATGTTACACCAATGGACATAAAAGAAGGGGAGGGGGGACTAACTGTAAACCCGTTTATGTCATAATTATGCAGCACCACAGACATCTTTCCTTCCTCCTAAGGGGGAGAGAAAGCCCAAACAGAAATAAATAGCCGCCTGCAATTAAAGCCATTAAAAAGAGATTACCTCAAGCAGGGGGGTGAAGCAGCGGGCACCGCACGCTGCACCTTGCAAATCAACCATTTGTGACAGAGACTGGACACTCGGGGAACGTGCCCCGGGAACTGGGTGTGGCTGGACAATTGACATTTTTACCCCGTTACTTGTCGGTAACATCACTGAATTACCGCGGATGGCACAACAGCCAGCGATGTATAATCCCTCCAAGACCGTTTACGGCACGACCTAAGAACCACCTCCGGCAAAATAAACGGAAGGTCTATAAACCCCGCGTATCTGTGCCGCCTGAAGGAAAAGGGATGGCAGCACACGAGCCAAGACCCCCCTTCTGCCAAAGCAAACCGCCCGCTCCCTCCGGGGCAGCATCCCCTGCCGAACCACGCCAACTCCCACGGAACGAGACACGCAGGAACCCCCCTCCGGCTCGGCTATCGCAGCGCCACGGGTTCCACATGGAGACCCTACCCGGGGAGAGAGCCCCCCTCGCCCCGCCCAGAGCACCGGCAGGCAGGAGCTCCGCGGCCCCCCCCACCCCGACCCCCGGTCCGACTTCCCACCTTCTTGGGTCTCTTTCCTGCGCTGGGCCTGCCCCCCCCGTTGCACTTCTTACGCCGCTCCGTCGCTCTGTCTGGGACAGCCTCCTCTTCGATCATGCTGCTGGCGAGCGGCCCACTGCCGTGCCATGCAAGGCTCGGCGCCCAGGCCCCAGCCCAGGGTGGCACGCCGGTTCCGGCACCGGGGGCGGGCACAGGCGGCCGCGTTGCCGTGCGGCGGCGGGGCGGGGACGGACACACCCGCGCTGCCGGAATCACCCACGCGTCGGGTGGGAAAAAACACCCTCCGAGCTCATCTCCCGGTTCCGAGCATCCCCCCCGCCGCGGGCAGGCACACCTGCTGCCGCTAGAGACCAGGCTGCTCCGAGCCCCTGGAGCTTGGATGCTCCAGCCACAGCCCCTCGGGGCTGTCGGTGCCTCGCCGGTTGTTTTTCTCTCCACCCGAAATGAGCTCTCGAAGGCTAAAGTCGCATGGGAAAATGCACAGCGTGCACTTCGACTTCATCAGCTAGACAAAAATTGCAGGGACGGTGTTGAGACTGTCCCTGGCCAAAGGTTATCGTTTTGCTTTCTTTTAATAGCAGAACCAAGAAACAAAGAGATTTGGGGAGTAAAGAGGCTGAGAACCAAGTATTGGGTTGTGTCCTCCTTCCTCAAAAATGAAACAGCCCCTAAAAAGTCACCAATGCTCCTCCGTGCCTGGCTGTGCTCAGGGAAGGGACACCTTGTGCTTCCCGGGCATCCCACATCACAGGATCACAGAATAATTTGGGTTGTAAGAGACCTGAAAGATCATCTCATTGCAACCTCCAGCCATGGGCAGGAACACCTGTCACTATCCCAGGTTGCTCCAAGGCCCGTCCAACCTGGCCTTGAACACTCCCAGGGATGAGACATCCCTGGGGCATGAGGTGCAGCTCACCCCGCCTCCCTGTCCCCAAACCCACACACAGGAACGAGGTGTTTGGCCACAACTGTAACATCCCCGAGGTGATTCAGCGTCAGCACTAGAGCAGACAATGGCAGCGTGACTGACACAGCACAAGGCGTTAGTTTGTACTACTAAAATAAATCACCTCCTCCTCGGTTTGGAAGAACAACACAGCAACGTTCACATGTAAATGCATGTGAGATTTGCAAATGCGCTCTTCTGTTTCTTCTGGTGAATACTCAAGAGAAAGAAAAAACATTATACCCCTTCCACTTACGACTGAACAAAACAGCCAAGTAACTTGCCCTCCTTTTCAAACAGCAGCGAAGGCAGGGGAACAAAAGAAAAAAAAACTCCCTTTAACTGCTTACTCAGCAGAGGAGAGGCTGGAGAAAGTGGAAAGGACCCAATGAGGCATGAATTTGCTCTCCCACAATCGCCCTGGCTGCGAACACAACGAACATCTGCAGCACAACAACAATGTGAGCAGTGTAACAATCTGAAATCCTTTTTTTTTTTCCCCCTTTACTTTAGAGTGGCTTCTTTGTTACTGCAAGCAGTAGTAAATTCTAGACTAAAATGAGAAATAACTCATGTAAAAGCAAGGGGAGCTACAGATCTCGGAGAAGGCGGGTGCTATACAACACTGCATCTGTTATGCCATAATTAGAGCTGCAATCACTGTCACAGCAAGGATTTTGGGGAAGACGTACAACAGTCATTTGTTATCAGCATCAGACATCCATGGAATGCATTTGTGAACCTGTAGAGATGGGGCCATTCTCTTAATTCACAAACAAGACTGCTCTGCACACAGATGCTGGATTTAAAGAGAGAGGCCATCTCCTGTTTCAGTTCAATTTTACACAAATGCTTCCCCCTCCCCAGCCCTTTCTCATAGAAAACTAAGCCTTTCACAGTCTTTATCTGATATTTGTTTATTCCTAGTAAGTCATCCTTGGATTAAGGTAGATTGTTCTAGTAACATGGTGATGATGTACTGTGTGTTTTCTTCTTACAAGGTTTAAAGAAACAAGGTGTAAAGAAACAAAATCACTGATATATCTGAAAGTGAATATGAACAAAACTTCAATCACACAAGATCGTTCTGAAAACCCAGATGTGATGGGGCAGTGGTGTAAAGGGGATGAAGAGCACAATATCTCACTCAGCCAAATCCATCACTTCTCCCTCTGTCCCTAAAAGAGATGGGACCTGCTGCTCCATTTTTAACTCTGTATTTACTCTGATCTTCAAGCCGGAAAAGAATAAGGACACAGGATTGCAGGAGACATCCGTGATAGTCAGGAAATGAGTGGATTTTCCCAGGAGACTTTAATGATGAAAGAAGGCCTGATGCCTGGTGAAAGGAAAGATTCTCTGGGAGTCACCGTGAGCAGCAAAAGGGCAGCACCCAGGGAGGCAGCCAGGGCTGGAAGGTGTGAGGGAGGAGTGACACAGAAACACACAGTTTGAGGATTTTCCATTTCCATCCTGAAGCTGCACACTTGTAACCTGATCTTTCCCTCATTTCTGTCAGCAACATAAGAGTTGGACTGTCACACCGCTCCCTGGGAATTCCAGGTATGATGCAACGCTGCCCACAACCAAAATACCAGAAAAGCCTATTGTGACAAGTATTTCAACTACAAAAGCATCACAAATTTATTGAAGGATGACAACCCTATTAACCTCAACTGCTCTTCGCTCCTGTCCCCACATCCTGAGCGTTCACCTTTGGCAATACAGACTTGGGTGCAGTCAAAGAAAACAAGTGCTCTTGGCTCAGTAACATTTCCCACCATCCCAGAAATCCAGCCTGACACCTAACAAACCTAACCCAACCCCACAGGGAATCACAGCTGGTGTCAACTGCCAGCAGGTCTAACAACAGCACAAAGTCAGACCTAATAACCACACAAGTTGTCTCAGAAGTGCCCAAACACCCCAGTCAGTCCTAAACGTTCAAAACTGCTGAAGGCATTCCTCACCACTTAAAAGTGGTTAGGAAAAAAAATACTCTAAGGTGTGTAATGCATTCCCCTCACAGAATTTATTAGCTGAAAATACATGTAGATGTAAACTTCAGGTCTGGGGAATTGCACAGGAGTGATTTTGAACTCACTTGAAACACAGCTGCAGTCACATTCCTGATCAGCCCTCAGCAGTTTATAAAAGGGGGATGACATCTCCAAACCATATCTATCAACCCACCAAACAGGATCAATGGCTGGTAATTCATTATGAGCAACTCCCATGAATGAGGGCTCAGGTGAGCAGGTAGATCAGTGTGTGTGTGTGTGTAATTCCCACAGATAGATCCTGTTGGTTGTCTTGTTTCCAGCCTGTATTCATTACACCTAAATCCAGGTGCTTAGCTCAAGTGCCTTAATCCCCCCAACATCTGAAGGACCTTCCAGAGTAACAACCAGGTTAACAAGTGGACAATCACCTCCCTTCAGACAGCTTTCATTCCAGGGGATTCCACCCCAGCTTAAACTTGCTTTACAGAGCTGAAAACAAATGACACAGAAATGTGAAAGCAGCTCCCTGAAAGCTCTTGGGAAAGGTGCTGGCCCATCCTCTCCACAAGCATTGCCACAAGTTTCCTGCAGTATTAGAGGAATCATTTTAATCTGATAAGTGTGGACGATCAGGAAGGGCTTCCTTGCTGAGGGTGTTTTCCAGCCCCAGGACCCTCACTCCCAAATTTATTCACATAGGCACAGGAACCCAAGTCAAAGGAGGATGTCCCTGCTGCAGCTGCTGGCAGATGTCACCAGCCTGCACTGAGTGCTGGGATGCTGCAGTTGGGTCACAGCTGCTGTACAAGAGATCAGCTTTATCACTACCTCTGTCAGTCTGTCTGTCTGTCTGTCCATCACAGGCTTTCCCAGAGTCATTGCTTTTGATATCATTCCCAGCTACTTCCACAATTAAAAAATTTAATCCTACAGGGCCAGCTCTATTCCCACTGAATTTAACAGCAGCAGATCCACTAAGCTGTGTTAATTCCCACCACTGCAACCAACAACAACATTTAGAACCTCATCTTCTGGTTCAACTAGAACTTCTTTCTACACTTTGACTTTACTTCAGACTCTGCATCCGTCCTGCCTGTACTTTTTCAAAAAAGTAAAAAAAAAATAAGATAAAACACTGTCAGCAAGTCAGAACACTTCCACATTCCACAGTTTGGAAACTGAAGGCTCAGGGGGATCTTATCAATGTGTCAAATACAAATGGGAGACAGTAAAGAAGCTGAGACAGGCTTTTCTCAGTGGTGCCCAGTGGAGACAATGGGCATCAACTGAAATGCAAGAAATTCTATTTAAACTTCTAAAAAAATCACTTCAAAAGTAAAGGAATGGATTACCTAGCTAGACTCTGAATTCCCAATCCTTAGATATCCTCAAAACATGACTGGTCATGGCCCTGAGCAACCTGTCCTGGCTGACCCTGATCCGAGATAGGGATTGGACTGGATGATCTCCAGAAACCCCTCTCCACCTCGCCTGTTCTGAAAGCAAACACTGTATTTGTTGCATCCCAGCAGTTAAAGGCATTAAAATACTCAGCTATTCCAGCTGAGCTAATTGCAAATATTGTCATTCTTAAAATGGGGACACCTATATTCTGTCAGTGGCTTCAGTGCTTATTATCCAACCCCCTGTAAATGTCATGTGCTGCAAGTGCTCAGTGTCTACTCAGCAGTGCCACAGATAATCAGCCGGGATTTTATCGACCCACCCCTACAGGAGTTTCTGCTGGTTACCTTGAGCTGAACCCTCAGCTTCCATCTGGCCCACCCTGATAAGACAGGAACAATAGAGCCTAGCAGAGGGGGATGAAAAAGCTGTCTATGGTTTACCACTGAGTCATTAAAACAAGCTGGAACAGCAAAGAGTTAAACTGTGCATCTATTTACTTATAGTAGAAATATATCAAAAACTGAACAAGTTATTTTTATGATGATGAAATGACTAATAATACATATCATCTCATACATATAAGCGTTCCCTATTTATTCCCTTCTCAATGTCTAAAGGACAAACACAAAATCCTAATAAGCAGATTCCTCTAACCAGTGTTATAGCTTTCCATTAAAAATCACAGACTGGTTTGGGTTGGAAGGAACCTTGCAGACAATCTCTTTCCAATCCCCCTGCCTTGTGGGCAGGGACACCTCCCACTATCCCAGGTTGCTCAGAGCCCTGTCCAACCTGGCCTTGGACAGTGCCAGGGATGGGGCAGCCACAGCTTCTCTGGGCAACCTGTGCCAGGGCCTCACAAGGAAGGATTTCTTCCTAAAACCTGACCTAACACTACATGTCCTCGTAGAAAAATAACCTGCAGTTTTTAAGTACCGGAATGTCACAGAGTTTGCATCTAAAACACACAACAACGTTATCTTTCTTTCATCTGGATTTCTGTTACACAGCCATGACTGACCTGGCAATTCATCTTTCTCAGGACAGCTGAGAAACAAACAGCCATCTTCCAAAAAACACACAGACATATTGAATCACTTGGCTCTGTTCCTTGTTGCTTCTGTCCTCTAGAAAAGTGTCCTTCCATGGAAGTGGCAAGGAACTATCAATATTTAAGGTTTTTCAAATAGGGTTCTCGACAGCTTTTAAACATTGATGAAAGCCAAATCAGCGCTGCCGTGTGCTGGAATGAATGGGAGACTATCCAAATATCCACTAAAAATTAAGTCATGCACAATGCAAATTTGCCTTCTTTCTGTTTCCAGAAAGACATTTTTCTACTGTTTTTCTCACTATTGAAGTCAAGCCACCACACTCACCAGACAAATGAAATAAATGTCTAAACAAAGAATTAACTTTAAAACAGTGGGTTATTTTAACACAACACCAAGTTACTTTGTCCCTCAATATTCACACCTCCTAGTTGCTGTGATTCTGCTGTGTTTCTGCAGTAAAACACGAGCCAAGTTTTACAGATATGGTTGCCTGTGTAGTTCAAAGTGCTCCACAAAACACGTACACAGCAAACTTCCCATACAAACCGACAGTCAAAATACAGATTTAAAACACGTTCGAGCGGGGAGGAGGAATTCCTGCCCTCACTTGGGTTGTGCTGCACATCAAACAAATTAAAACCCATTTTCTGCCCGCTGGGAGCCGCAAATTGAGCGTTTGCCTTATCCATCCATCTGGGATGGGGACGGAGGGTATGTGACCTCGCCCAACACCTCTGTTGTGAAGACATCAAACTTAGGCAGGAGGAAAGGCTCTTAAGTCCCCTGCAATTCTCATGCAGGTCACGTGCTCCATGGCGATTGCTATAGTAACCAGACACTTGCCATGGAGACTTGTGAGCTCAAAGCCTTCTTCTCTCATGCCTTCAATTATTATTCTTCAGATAACTGTTAATTTATGGTTTATTTTGGAGTAAAGGAGTTGAAGGGGTTTGGGGTTTTTTTTGCGTTCATCTGGCAAAGCAAAGACTACCAGAAATTAAATGTGAAATCAGCGATAACAGAAAGGGAAATTAGAATAAAGGTTTGTGTCAGAGGATTTATACAATAGAGTATCTGTATCATGCACCATGCACACACTGCAAATGTGTCGTGTTTTCAGCAGAATGTAACAAAACAAAGAAAACAATTTATCTTTTTCTACCCAGATACTCAAGTGAGTCTCCAGGGTTGAAAATACTACAGGTGTAGCTGTTAGTTATGATTGTTACATACAACCTTTTCTTGCTAGGTACTGTTTTCTATTTCCTGTAAAATATTCTGATCTAACTTCCACCTCTTGGATTTGATGTTTTTGATACTGCCTCAAGATGAACTTGAAACGTCCGCCTGAAAGAGTTCAATTATTAAAGGTTTTACATCTACATGCTTTGGTCAAAGTGCACAAAAAGGGTACTGAGATGGCAACACCAGGGAAGCAGAACCAGGATTGAACATGAGAATTCAGTCCTGCTGGTGCAGGAGGGCAAAGAAATTACACTGGAGGTTGAAAAAGGGGAGATGGACAGAAGAGTCACTGCCTCCCAAAGCCTCGTGTCCTCCAAAACCAAGGGGGAAAGCTCAAGAGGAGTAGATGGTTGGCTACTGTTCCAGAAGTAAGGAAAAGCAAAGAGCAAAGGTAGCCAGGTAACCTGAATTCTACCTGTAGTAATGCTTTATACACTCCTTTCATATCTGTTATTTCACTAGAACCACCTGGCTCCAAGGGCAGAGATAGACACACTTAGGGATCAACAGGAGCTACAAGAGAGAGGGCATCTGGTATTTGATCTGCAGATGGATTGAGAGAAATTGGGAGACACGGTGTAGGACAAGGAGCAGAACAGCCGGGGCAGCCCATCAGCACAGCAGACAACAGCATTCCTGCTGCTCCATCTGTCCCCTCCTCATGCTTCATACCAGACAGGTGCTTAAAAACAAGCTGTTCACTGCAAAGCTTCTCGCTTTCTGGAGGCTCATCAGCCACCTTGGGATCTTTTCTTCCAAGGGTTAAAAACTCTCAGGGATAATCAAAGCCAAGAGGGGATCAGTGAGAAGGAATACGCTAACTCGGAAAAACAAAACTCCCTGTTTTCCTCAACTGAGGGTCCAAACATAGCAAAAAACTTCTGAATATCATTTATATCCCTGTCTTTCAGCATCCCATCCACTGAACAGGAATAACTGTGTCTCTCCACTTAACAGAAACATAATTAAAATTAATTAATTATTTTCCACGCACTGGCTCCGACTTGGATGAGCCCAACAGATGAGCCCCCAAGGGACTAATAATTCTGCCTTCAAAGGGATGTTTAAACAACATGTTGTAAATAAGGCCTGGGGGCACAAATCGAGCAATGAGCAGGAAACAACCTCTGGAATAGCTGGTCATTAAACATGTATCATTATTTTGTGCATCGAAAGTAGCGGGAGCTGGTGGAAAAAGTATTAGGGGCATGTGTAATTGAACCCTGGATCGTGATGTACAGACATGACTGGGTCAAACAGAGGATGCAAAAGCATCTCCTAACTCTGCACTCTCTGTTAACTCCTCTCAGTGTAGTTTTTAAGTACACGCATATATATAAAAAATGAGAAAGAACTCAAATATAAGAGGATCAGAGAGGGAGATTTTCTGATCTGACAGTCACTGCTGTTTCCAGAGATCTCATCTCTCAGGTAACATGATATCAAAGCCCTCATTAGAAACCTGCTGAAAACTGCAAAGGGCTTGCAAGAATTACTTCAGAAAGAAAAGGTTAATTAGCTGAAAACACATATTCCATGGACAAGATAAGGAATTGCAAGCTCTTCTAACTTAATCCCAACACCAGCTCCTTTGGCTTTCACCAAGCATCACCAAGCCAATCCCTGACACCCCAGGAGTGGCTCTGAAGCCACTGTATCAAACTGCTGTTTTTATGCTGATTATTATTACTACAATTGCATGACAGAATCCTTCAAGCCACTCCACAGGGCTGTTTCTCCAGGCCCACGGAAGCATCACAAAACACCACGACCCTGAGAGCTGCCTCTCCCCTAAAAAGCTTCCCATTCTCTGCCTGCCTGCACTGGCATCTCCCTGCACCCCATCTTTTCCTGCCACAATGTTCCATTTTCAAGTTTTTCTTGCCTTGAGTGGGGGGAAAAAAAAAACAAAACAAAACAAAAAACACACATTTCCTCCAACTTCCAGAGAAAAACTGCATGTCTACATATTTAGCAACAAAAACTGGAGTAACATTTAACAAAGAATTTGTTCTTCCCTAACTGTAAAAGAACACTTTGGCACACGTCAAGCTGACATTCTTCAACTGAAAACCCATCCTGTTAGAAAATATTCTCTTTGGAACTGTACCAGTATGTACTTAATGAAATACACATTTTAAAAAAAAAAAATCAACAGGGCTTCCTTTTTGTTTTCACCCACAGTTATTGTACTTAGTAAAACAATATTTTTAAAATAACCACTTTCACAATATTAGGGGGGAAATATAGGAGTTATAAGGTGTTCTCTTTGTGTTCAGATAAGACACCTGGTACAGAGATGTTCAGGTCCTCAGTGCTGGACTGAAGACAAGCTCAGGCCCAGGCTGTGGTGGGGTTTTTGGTGGATGTGCCTTCATCATCCACAGTTAACAGGAGACACCCCCCGGTCCCTGAGGGTGCTCTGAGTTTCAGATGACCCTTTTGCTCTGCCCTCAGCCAAGTACCACGTTCAGGGAAGTTTTAATTCAGTCGAGCATTTAATCACATTTAAGTGTTTTTCTGTATCGTGATGATCTTACAACAGAAGCTAGAGGGGAGTAATTATAAAGTTACCTCCTACAGCAGCCTGTAAGTTTGCCTATCCTACAAATTACAGTGTAAAACGATGAAAAATAATTTCTGTCTAGTTTTTTTACCTCGATTTAATCATCCCTGAAGTATAAACGTTTTTAGGTCAGAATTCTTACACGTGCACGAAACAAATGCTGCTCATCCTTTCTAAGTTGCACTGGATAGGCAGGACTTGCTCAGGATATACAACAATTCAACAAGCAAATGATATTTAATAATCAAACCAACGATGTAAAAGGAAAAACATCATTTTAGCATCACAACATGCTGCCCAAGGCGGAGCTGCATTTTGGAAACACGCTGGAAGAGACCATCATTTATAGCTGACACTTCCTCCAAAGAAACTATCAGTACCTTGCATGTCCCAGCCTTACTCTCTTGGATTCACCTTAAGGAGGTGGCACTTCTCTTACCCTTTGACAATTAACACTCCCACGGTGAGTAACAGGATGAATCACTCTGGCAGCAGCAAAAAACCCAAAGTTTTCAAGGAAAATGGTTCCACTGTCTATTCTTCTGCCTTAAAATAGGTCTTTCCTTCACATGCCATACTGTGAACAGCCCAAATACATTTGATCTTAGAATAATTTTGCTGTTTATAGTATCCTATGCCAAAGCATATAAAGCAGGGAATGCATTTATTTTTAACTCCCTGTCTCAATAGGGAAACTCTGGCAGTGAAGAGCAAGGACGGTCTCTGGAGCGCTGTTTACTCCAGAGCCAAGCCTGAGGGGTGGCATGGGACACCCCACAGCTGGATTTGGGGAGGCAGTGGGGTCCAGAGCCACCCCATGCAGCAACTGGAAATGATTTTCACATCTTCCTCAACACATGCTCTCCCCAAAAGCTGTGTTGGCCTGATTGCTGCCCACACAGACACTTCAGGCAAACCTAACTCACCACAGCTGATCACTTTGGGAAGGGGGAGAAATGTTCTCCCTCTTGTACAAAACAGGAACGGGGTGCAGAGGGAGGGAAGACACCTCTGCTGTGCACCAGGAGCTCACCTCAGTTTAAAAAATAGTAATAGTTAAAAAAAAGAAGCATCTCCCTGTTGAACCTTGCATTACTGTCAACTTCTCTTTAAACATGACTTGGAGATAGTAACTGTTTTGCTCCATTTCTGGTGGTATTTGACAGGGGATTGAAAAGTCACACTTGGAATGTCACTAGAAATGCAATCTGGAAGGGAAGAGAAGGCCACCTGAGGAGCCTCATGGCACAGGGACCTCTGCTACACTTGACCTTGAGACAAGAGAGTGGAAGATGCTGGGGTCAGTCCAAGCACAACAGGAATTCTCCTCCTGGTGCAAAGAAACAAAAGAAATTGAGAGGAAGAAAAACAGAAAGCAAGTAAAACCCAGGACAGTTCTACCCTCATACATAATTGATAAGACACCATGAAACTGATGCAATAAACGAGTTGAACCCAATTTAAGAGTGAATCTAAAGAAAGACCTTTTCTGAAGAAAGACCTTTTATCTCTAAACTCTGGGTTATGAACACGCTGCTTGCAGATCACAGCCAACACGTGCACAATTTGGGGAGAAAAAGCCTGAAATATTTGAGTCCAACCGAAGCAGGGCATAGTTAGCAAATCTGGATTAGAATATGAAAGAGTAACTTGCACTAAAATAAGCAGTATACTTTTAGCATGTGTTTTGTTGCACTTTTATGACTGAGATATATATCAATAAAGGCTTCTCTTCCTTCTGCTCCAAAGTCAGGATTCTTAATGAGAACAGGAGGAGTATAAAAGTGGCTTTAGCATTTCTTTCCCGGAAAACCAGTTACAATAGCAAAGACAATTTTGAAACCCAATGCCATTGAAACATCAGAGCTAACAGAACACTTAGGCCAACAGTTATTTTTAACTCTCTGTAACAGTAATAGCTAATTTTCATTCTGGAAACGTGCACAAAATTTCCACACGCAGAGTAATCCAAAAAGATAAACAAAACATCTTAGGTAAAATAAATGGATGCCTTATCCAGCAAAGACCTGAAAATATTTCCTATTGGCAGCAAGAACACTTGTAAAAGTTGGAATGTGAAACAACAGCTGGGAACAGTTATCTCCAGGAGCACCAGCCTGGTTTGCAGGCGTTTCGGAAATCAAGGCACACAGCAGCATCCATAGGTTTTCATTTCCTCTGTGATAAGCCTTTCCCAGAGAGAAAACTCAGCAGCATTTCTCCCTGCCATACTTTGAAAACTACTCTGAATTTCATAAGTTCGCATTTGAAGAGTCTGAAAGAGACTTGAAAGCGCAACAGCCGCCAAAACATGGAACCCGCCTGGAACAGTTTGTTTGGATACATGTCCAGGATAAAGATAAGTGCTACAAACATGCAAACACACAAACTATCTTTTATTACAGCGAGGATAATAATAATAATCTTAGCAAAAAGAATCAAAACTAAAGAAGATACAATATAACTACCTTACTGGGTGGCACTACAAGAAATATGAAGAATAGCATTCAAAATGGCGTAATATTAATTAGTAAAAAGGGATACCAAAAAAGGACCTTAACAGAATATTATGGATAACTATTAACATGATATGGGTTAGTAAAAAGTGGAAATTAAAGAGAAATACTATGAACTTATTTATGTAACAATATTCAATAATAAAAGGGGAATTAAAGGGACACTAAAAGGATATTATAAAATTTGCTTTCTCAAATGTTTCCCATCACTAAGCTGTGCCCACCCCCCAGACAGGCAGGGCTGTCAGGATCTGCAGCAGCTGGTCGGTGCCCATCCCTTCGCGGGCGTCCCCGCGGAGCAGCACAGGCTCGGTGGCAGGATGAGGATCGCTCAGCTCAGCAGTCCTGACAGCCCATTTTTATCAGCCCCACATTACACCACGTAGGGCCAGGACGCAGTGTAAGGGGAGGCCTGAATGGCAGCCAAACACCGCCTGATCATTGCCTGATGGCAACTGCCTGTACATGCCACTTGTAAAGGTTAATCTCAAACAAGATTATTTTGTTCCAGCAGAAAAGCTTTCGTTAATTTTTCACTCGGTAATGAGATTTTGTTCCTTCCCTGTAGTATTTGTAATTTTAGAAAGGCACTCTGTGTTTGGAGAACATTTGAGAAATGCAACAAGTCAATTTTGTAACTCTTTGTTTCTCAGTTTCATGGCAAGTTTGGCAGCGTGAAAACCTGGATATCGTCTCCGAATGGAATAGAGAAATGGTGAAAAATGGTGAAAGGTAACTGGTAAACACCATTTCCTGACATAGAATTTGGCTTATTTCATTTTTTAAAACATAAAACCAGCTTGGGTTTTAACCCACAGTGTTGCATTACTCCACTTGTACATTAACATCAACAGGTAAAACACAATAATCTCAAATAGGGTTTATAATATAGGAAGGAAAGTGCTCACTTTACAAAGCATATATTTAAACAAAGTTCATTTGGGGGGATAACAATACTGAACATGGCCTCGGTGAAGGATTTTATTTCCTCTTTTTCAAGCAATCCCCACAGCTGAGTGCAGTCTGTTGAATCCATCAGAGATGAAGGCGACCTCTGCATTTTCATACTGTTGTATGTGATTTCTTAAGTTATATGAGCTCAGCAAAGTTAAGGACTAGTGTGCAACACAAGAAGAAAATTAGGCTTCAAGTCCTTTCATCAAGCACACCTCAAGGAGAAGGGATCTTAAATCCAGATAAAAGTATTACCACTACATATTTCTGGCTTATGTTAACACACAGTAGTTTAACCACATCAAAGACTGAGCTATTACTGCTGTTATTAGAGGCCTGGAGTGAATTCCCACAGAAAACACCGACAAGGCAGTTCTCCCACATCCAGCTCTGTATTATAACGGGACCCCCTCCCTCCAGAGATGCTTTCTGTTGTTGTTCTCCCCAGTCAATAAATAGCTCTTCAGAACATGAACCAGATCTGCTGCTCCCCTGCCCACAGCTGCTGCAAAGGTCAAGCTGATCAGAAGATCGGTGTTTTGAGGAAGAATGGATCCAGGGACTGCAAAATTCAGGAAATGTAAAAACTCCTGAAAGAAAATATCCTTCCAGCAGGCATCACTCCACTGAAGGCAGAGGAAAACCCCAGGTGGGCTGAGGCTCAGGATAGCATGGTTCACATTAGACTAAGTAGAGATTTAGAAGAGCAGTCAGCCCTGGTGTTGTTCCCTACCACATTTCCATGAGCCCCACGAATTTTGAAAGCATGAACTCCAGAAAAGAGTGGGAAGCCCAAGTCTGTAGGAGGCGCTTCCAGGGGTGCAGGGGAAGCACCCAGGGCAGGGAAGCCCAGGGGACATGCGCCAGCATTGATAACTTCATTGGTCACATGGTTTTAAGGGATAAAAAGAGTGCCAGGTTTGAAATAAACACTCTTTGATCAGCACCTCATTGAGGAGCTGACCCCATTTCTTTATTATATAAAGACCTCGTGTGACACATGGTGCCCAAACAGGGACTTAGAACCTACGTTGGGCTAGAATAGAAATCCCTCAATCAGGGAATATCGGTAAATTCCGGTTATCGTACTCATTTTTAGAACACATGCGAATTTTTCACCGAAAAAAAAACTCAGATGTCTTTAAGTCGTTGTCTCAGCCGGTACTGAGAGACGCAAGTTAGTATAGAGAGCTCAAAAAAAGATTAGGGAAAGCGCACAGGAACAGAGAAGAAGAAAAAAAGAAGACCGTAGAAGCCGCAACGCCAAACCCCGCCCAGCAGGCCGCAAGACCTCGTAGCCACCTTCTGCCGGCCCGTGTGTGTCTGTAGCCGCCGCGTGCAGCCTCCACACCGCCGAACCAGCGCCAGAAGCGCTGCAGACTGTGAGGGAACTTCACGCCGCCGCCGCCGGACCGCTGCACCACGCTGGGAGGTCCCCCTGCCATCTGCCGTCACCCTCAAACCATCGGAGCAGCAGCAGAGATCCGGACAAGAGCAGACGCCGCCCGGAACGCCAAAAAGAAAGAAAGCCCCGATAGAACAGGTGATCCAGAAACCCAAAGTGAAACGCAGCAGCCGCGAAACAAAGGACCTCCGCACACGTGCATCTACAGCGGCAAGAGTGAGGTAAAAAACACAGGAAACTTTTTCTCCACCGAGATTTCACAAGACACAAACGCATTATCTACCCTGCTAAGACCTCACCACATACAAGCCACGTGGGTTGAATGAACAGAGCTTGTGGGTTTCATTAAAGCAGCAGTCCCAGAGCTGCCACTTGTAGAAGCTCTGCACGTAGAAAAATGGGACAAGATAGGAAACCTGGTGAAACTAAAAGCTGCAGTGGCATGGGTAAACCCTGACACAGGACAACGGGAACAAGAGGAACAGACCATGAACCAAGGTTCTGTGTGGGTTCTGGAACTGGTTGCCATATGTATTGCCTTGGGAAAGTTTTCTGAACAACCTGTTGATATTGTTACAGATTCCTGTTATGCTGCAGGGTTAGTGTCCCGTCTCGAGAGTTTATTTCTTCAAGATGTTGCTAACCCTTCACCTGTAGTTTGAAACGTGTTCTGTATGGTTTCTTGTCAATCACAGAAAGTTTCATTTTTACATAATGCACACAAGGTCACGCACAGAAATGCCTGGACCGACAGCTGAAGGGAACCGAGAGGCTGACAAAGCAGCAATGTTTAGCACCATACCTAGAGTCTTAGAGCAAGCAAAATTGTCTCGTTCATTTTTCCACCAGAAGGCACGTTCATTGAAGAGACAATTTCAAATAACAATCAGGCTCGAGACATAACCATGTTATGCCCAGACTATCAGCAAATCACACCCATGCCATCTCAGGAAGATGTTAACCCCAGAGGATTAATGGCAAATAAGATATCACACACATCCTCGAGTTTGGTACATTAAAATACATACACGTCACAGTTGACACCCACTCACAAAACATAACTGGCACAGTACACACTGGGGAAAAGGCCAAGCATGTAATAAGACACTGGCTCAGTTGTTTTGCAACCCTTGGTACCCCAAAACAGATTAGGACTGACAATGAGCCAGCTTTTATCTCAGAAAAGGTAAGAAACTTCCTGTGAAATTGGGGAATTTCTCACACCACAAGTATTCCACACTCACCCACTGGACAAGCAATTGTTGAAAGGGCACATCACACGCTGAAAGACACGTTAACTGAACAGAAAAGGGGGGAATCTGTCTGTAGCCCTCAAGAGCATCTGTGGAAAGCCACATATAAGTTTTTTAAACTGTGACAGTGCTGAAAAAAGCAGGCACAAAAGGCAGCACAAGCCTCAAGTTTTCGCCTCTCCCAAACCACCAGTCATAGTAAGAGATCTGATTTCAGGGCAGTGGATGGGATTGATGGACCTTGTGACTTGGGGGCGAGGCTGTGCCCGTGTGGCTACAGGGAAGGAGCTGAAATGGATTCCTTCCAGGTGTGTTAGACCCTACCTAGGTACACAACCACAGCAGCGAGAACCAGAGTAATGCAGAAGTTATAAAACAGTTATGTTTTAGTAATAATGTTCATGTTTCAGGTCTACATTTGAGGATGACCAGTGTGGCAAAAGCAGAGTCTACACAAAACCCATGAGTGTGTGTATGATGAATGGAATGACAGCCATCAGTGAGTGTGTGTGTGAATGAATAAGAGAATTCTTTGGCTGGACAAGTACCTTAAACACCAAACACTTCCCAAAAACAACACCACCTCAGCCACGTGGTCACTTTAAGAGAATTTAGTTTGCTAAGTATACCCTGTTTTTGAAATAAAGTTGAATTTCCCAGTTATTTAAACCCTCAGATTAATAAAGGTTGTAAGTCTATGCACAGTTGGGCTAAGGCCCCTAGGTTAATAAAGTTATTTTTCCAAGTTGCACTACCCCTTAGAATTATAAGAAGGTTTTAAAAGGTTTACAGTAGATGCATAAGAAGCCAAAGCAAGCGATGTGCTGGGTCATTGCAAAGCTATGGTAGTGTATAATGTACTGTTCTGTTATTTGCACTGTTGTTTTTGCACTGTTTTCGTGACCATCTGAAATAATTGAGAAGGGGGTGATGTAGGAGGTGTGTCCAGGGGTGCAGGGGAAGCACCCAGGGCAGGGAAGGCCAGAGGACATGTGCCAGAATCAATAACCTCATTGGTCACAAGGTCACGGGGTTTTAAGGGATAAAAAGAGCGCCAGGTTTGAAATAAAGTCTCTTTGATCACTATCTCATCGAGGAGCAGACTCCATTTCTTTATTATATAAAGACCCCACACAACATTCCTCCCTAGGTTTTTTTGTCATAAACAGAAGTCAAAACACTTTTAAACACCTCCAGTCCTATATATCATTTTCCCCCCCCACACAAACTCTCCCCTTCTTCCCCTCATTCCATTTCCTCAAGTTTCCCTTTTAGCTGAACTGAACCCAAATATATACACGTGTGTGTGTTTAATAATAACACGCAGGGAGTGTTTACCAACCCTCCCGCAGCTTGTTTGTTCTGGGCCTTCTGTTGCCCTGTGTGTGAATCATCCATTTAGGGCAGCAAATTCTTTAGCAGAAGCACTGCCTGTTGTTGTAAATCCGTACAGTGCCCAGCACATCCAGCCCCATTCCTTAATTATTGGAACAACTTGAGCGGTGCGCTGAGTTTCCTCACTTCTGGAATGCTGGATGCTGGCTTTGTGTGCCTTCACTTCTCTAGTAAACGCCCTAGAGGGAAACCACAGCAGGAGCAGCACATGGGATCGAGCAGAGCTTTGTGCTGGACGTGGAAACTCTGGGAGGAGCTGGCAGTGACCAAAGCAGGTCCTGCCCTCCCCTCACAGAGCATCGTGCACAGCTCCCAGCAGGGCCCTCAACATCCCCTTTTTCCCAGATGGAATGCACAGTTCCTGTGAGCTTCCGCACCAATTTCACGTGGTGAAATTTTGGGAAGAAAACTGAGCCCTTTCCGCACGAGCATGAACTGCTGAAATCCAAACCCTGGCAGAGGGGCGGGGGAAGAGGAAGGAATGGCATGTTCCTGCTCCCAGACACTGTAGGACACTCTGCCTTCCCTAACAAAAGCTTCTTTTCATTAAAGGGTGGAAAAAAAATCCCTTTATTCTCCAGCCTTTGAAGGGCTTACATCATCCCTTCTTCAATTTCAGGATTTCAGGGAAAACAAGCTTTCTGCAGGGCTGGTCAAATGACTGTTAACTAAGAATTCCTGGGAGTGTTTAATCAACACTCTCTATTAATTTATCATTAGGGCACCTTCTCATAATGACTCACCTAATGAAGAAACAAAACCACAGCAGAAACCCTGCTCTTACAGTATGAGTTACAAAGAATCTGGGCATCTCTCCACCAAAGAAGTCACCATACCTTTTTTTTTCCAACCCCCTAATTAGCCCCAAGGTTTCCAAGGGAAAACCACCACGAGCTTTATATATTGCAGAGAAAATACTTTAACACTGGCCTTTCACCCTGCACATCAAAAAGACAATTTCATCATCACTTTTCTGTCCAACAGCTGCCTTGAATGTGAAGACAGGAATTATTTGTGAATAGGAACAGAATTAATATGGGAAAACATAGTTGCACCAGCCCTGTGGGTTTTTTCCCCTCGTAATTAAGTAATAAGTGTATTTTTTCGAAAGATCTCTCTGTTATGATTCATTCCTTTTTCACAAACCCATGTAACCCAACAGCAATACAGCCTCAAGAACGTGAGCACACACTTAGTTTTCAGCAGGGAAATCCTATGCTGCACACTGAGGGAAGCTCCAAATTAAGGAAAATTTGTGTTCTACAAGGAACAAATAAATTGTGGTAGCGATTTTTTCAACAGAAGGCTCTAAATGTGATTCCTCCCACGAGCCCTTCCACCTTTGTTTTACTATTTCTACAGCACAGGCTGCTTCAAACAGCTAAATGTACCCAACAGCACCAAGTCAAGGCAAAGTCATTACTTCACCTACTTTTCCTGTCACCAGGCTAAGAGAATCTAAAAGCTACAAGTCATTTTTCGGGCCTCAAACAACACAGGGCCTTTGGAGAACCAACAAAACCAGTTTTGAATGTCAGGCTCAACACTGTCTTTTTAGTTGAGGTTATGCTGAAACCCCACAGGGAGTTACACCAATCTCTCCTCCAGCCGTGTGGTGAAGTTGGAGGAGTTAAGAGACTAGACTTGCCCATAAAATTTCCATCAACACACTCCTAATGAAGAATTTGGAAAGGGTATTTCTAGAAAAACAGATGACTTGGAAAATGAAAATTTCTGCTTTGTGTGAGGTAGAAATAGAGATGCATGACATGCAGATGTGGCTGAAGAGTTCACTCAGTCACATTTGCTTTGAGGTTCTCTGATTAAAAGGTGTTTTGTTTTGTGGGGTGAGTTTGGTTTGTGGTTGAGATTTTTTTAGCAAATTCTAATCTGTTGAAACAAAACCTTCGTTTGGGAACTGTAGTAACCGAATTTAAATATTAACAGTATTCAGAGAGAATGCTATCAGCAGAGGACATTCTAGATTTTAACAGCTTTAAAATGTGTATCGTGCTTGTATAGATAACATGTATTATATATAGCTTACATATATACTTGTGCATATAATATCTGTGACAACATTATATTAAGAAACCAAATCAGAATCACACTAGCATTTTCTCAATCAAAAGACAACAGATCTATTTTTTTCCAGTTTGTTTTAAAAACTATTTTTTGCCCATTTATGATAACATGTCAAAATTTCTCAGATAATGCAAATTTTAAGTTTTAAGCCAGCTGAGAGCCCTTTTTCAAAACAATGATAGTCTTTAATGGTGATCAGAGCAGAGCTGGAAGCTAAGAGGAGGATTTGGTCTGTTCATGGGTAGGTGAATATTAAAACTCCATTTTAAACTAAGATGTCCTATTATCCATGTCATATATGTCACAAGGCAAGTCAACTTCTGACCTGAAAGAGCCTTTTCAATTTGTGCATATCCACTCATCCCCCCAGCTAAAGCTATCAGAGGATAATTTTAATGTCAATGTACTTCTGAGAGCTGTCAAAGTGTCAGTAAATTTGTGGTCACTGCAATAACGTAGCAGAGCCCACCCATCACAGGATGGGAAATGCTCTGCCACTGATGCAACTGTTTAATCCACACTAACAAATATCAGCTAGGATTAACTGTAGCCTACAAAGTGGAACATCAGATCCCCAAAAAAGCAAATCAACTTCAGCAGACACAGATGTAGACATTCTTAAAGGTATTCTGTCTGTGAATTAAAACTCTAGTAAGAATAGTTAACTGAGGTGAGCAGTAAAATAACAGCACTTATTTTTGGCTGCTTATTGCCACTGAATAACCCCCACCAATGACCACAATCCAAATCTCTCAATGTTACACTAATAAAGGAGAGTGAACATAAAACGGATCTGCACTAGAAACAGCCCTTGCACAAAACCACAGGAGATTTACTTCATCTCCTCACCTGGAATGAAAAACTTAAACCACCAAGCCAAGGGATAACACAAATGCAACCTGATTATTCATATGGTTGTCCCTGCAAATGTCTGTCTCCGACCCGGCCCCTCAAGCACTCCCTGACTTCACACAGATGCTTTCTTTGCCCTCTGGACCAGACTGTTCAGCAAACAAAGCACATGAATCCTTAAGGATTTAATAAAAGGTGTGCTCTGGATCAGAACTCTGAGGCTGACTTTCCAATGTGACAGGTAGACGCTGTGTACTTATGAATTCCGACTGATTGCAGGGAAAGTTTTTCATCCTGGCAACATGGTTGTCATGGTGATCCCAGCTGATCTGATATTCTTAGCAACCACTCCTGACTCTCCATCCCCAGCACTCCCTGCTTTCCTCCAAGGCTAAGCTGCGTAACCTCATTTCTAAAACCCCGCCAAGCACGAGCAGAACCATCAGGGCAGCAGGAGCTGGGACCTGGAGTGCCTCCTCCACAGGTCCCCACCTGCCACACCAGTACCAAGAGCCATTTGCAACTGGGAGAACAAGGAAAGCAAGTTTGGCCTCTGGATACCGTGCAGGAAAGAGAGAGTCACGCTGAACCTGTTCAGCCAATGCTTTCAGATCCTCAGGATGCAAACAGGACAGCACTGATGGTCTGCGATGCTCCATGACCATGAAAATCCACCTTATTATTTCACACCCATCATTCCCCTGGCCTAAAGTGTATTAGATAAAGTCAGTCTAAAAATGCATCACTGAAATCACACAGGTGAAGCTTTGTGGACTTCATCTGGGAATGAAAATGGGAATAGTACTCACACTAGAGGTGGAAGGGAAATGGATAAGGTGGCTACGACTTAAACACCCCTCTGGACCTGCTACTCAGGACCAAACCTGGATGTGCTGCCACCAGAAGTACTTGATAGTGCCAAGAGAATCAATTAGACATGGCTGACAACTGCTCCACAAAGCCTCATGGACCCACTGCTCTGTTCTGGATTGGTACTCACTAAACAGATCACTTAAAAGACCCATAAATTAAAAAAAAAAAAAAAAAAAACACTGCTCAAAACAAGTATTGCTAAGCATAAGCCACGTGCCCAGGAAATCAGACAAAATATTTTGCAATTTTTGATACATATGTCCAACTCTGATCTTTAAGGTTTAACCTAAGTGTTTCTACAGAAGCAGCCATTCAGGGGGGCCTCTTCCAAGGGAAAGTTTGCAAGCTGCAGGCAAACAAACAGAAAACACAACCTAACTGCACGTTCTGAAATAAGAGAGCCCAAGAAATGTAATTTAGGTCTCCTTAGCTCGATTTCCAAAAGCCAGAGAATGGCAATTTTCAGCTAAGTAGGTTCTCAATGTCAGGTTACATTTTTTCGATTGCTGCAGTATATTACAAGTCTCAGCTAAGATCAGGGAGCAAAATACATTCACACTACGAATGGGGAATAAAAGACTGTCACTCAGTGAAGTTATTCAGTGTTCCTAGACTAGAAAGTTCCTGATAAGTTTGTGGCTCCCTTCCTGAACAGAGTCCTCTCAAAGTTCCCTGCTGTAATAATAAGCACCCCTAGTTTGCCGCCATGAACTCTGCCATTTGCAGGAAACACTGCAGGAGGACAACAGCTGTTTGCAAAGATCCTGATCTTGACCCCGTACCAACACAGACCAAGGGCAACTTTCAGCACCTTTCCAGAATCCCATTGGCTTGGCCTCAATAGCCGTGAATAAAACGGAGATTAGGCTCGACATTTCAGTTTTGCTACTTTTTATCAGTTGCAAAACGAGCAGAATATTCTGCCAGATGCTCAGCTAACAACGCAGAGAATTTGATAAGTATCAGCTTTGCTTCTGCTTTACTTCTCCCTTTCCTGCCTGTTTCTCTTCAGAGGGACCCCGGGAAGATGCAAGGCACGGCGTTGCAAAGAGCCCAACAGTACTGTGTTTACTTGGCCAGATTTTGTGGGCCCTTTCAAGTGTGCTATATATAGCTGATTATTTTGCTTTCTAGCCTAGAAAAGGAAAATCACAGCTGACACAGATTTCTTCTCAGCAGTTGCCTGCGAGCCCTGGCTGCAGATCTCCTCCCGCAGCACAGAACTGCGGCTGCAGGTGCTCTGACCCAACGCTGGACATCTCCTTGTGTTGTTTTCTGCTCCAAAATCGAGCCCAGATAACAACTGGGCAATGTTAGAAATACATATCAGTGCTCCAGGTCAGATGCCAGCTTATTGTATTTGCAATGTAACCCAGCCACAGAACAGATTCCACAGAGCATATCATATTAACCATCGGGCTTAATGTATTCTGCAATCAAAGCCAAGGCTGCATAAACTGCAGTATCCAATTTATACACACAAGCTTTTTAACTCTTCTTTTTTTTTTTTTTTCCCTAAGACCAAAGAAATGCCAATTGACAACCTTTCACAGTTATGTCACTTTGATGGAGCCGAGCCAGAACCCCCATGTGAGGAACCCTTACATGATTTATTCAGGTCATTTCCATTCTGAATAGGTGAAAAGAGATATTTGAAAGATGCCGTCTTAAACATGGCAAATTTTCCTTTTTTAACCTTTCAAAAGTGTTTTTAATAAACTAAAAAAAAGCTGAGGATGCCACCATTTACCCAATGCAATTTATCCTCCTTACTTTTCAATAACCTCCTTATAAAGCTCTGTTTTCCAAGGTGAGAAAACGTTAGGAGCTCTCCATCAGCAGCATATGGTGCATTAAACAAACTTGCTCATGTCACACAGGAAAAAAAAAAGGGTGCTAAAAGAACATCATGCTTGCAACTCTATAAACCTCAAGCAGTAGGAAAGCCAGAATTACACAGTTTAAATCTGCCCTTTTGTGTATCTCCACATTGTTTATCACAATACTATAGAATGGAGGCTTTTTTCTGTAAGATCCAATAGTAATTAGGGGATGCCTCATCCAATCTCCATTTCTTCACTCTATTTTTGGCCCTATTCTTTTTTTGCTCTTGTTTTTTGTTGGTTTGTTTTTGGTTTTTTTTTTACACAGAGTGTCTTTGTCCAGCATCAGAGCTGTTATTGCCCCTCACCCAGTCCATGCACACCCATGGATTTTTTTTTACCAGTTTGAATAGAGCTTTATGTTAAAAATAATAAATCCATCTATGGCACAAGCTCCTGAGCTGTGAAAAGCCTGCACCCAAGTCTTGAATGGTTATTTTGACATACATTCTCTCAATGCAAGAAGTTAATTCTTCTAATCCATAATATCTGCTGTTGTTCACAGATACAAGACAAAGGATTTACAATGGTTCTTTAATTGTAAGTCACTGTAACTAACAGGTTCAGAGATTTTTTTAAAAAGAGATTTAGTGTGCACTTATACTTGATTTCTGGAACCCCCTGACCAAGCAAACAAGGGTTACACACTTGGGTTTTCCAAGACAGCCTTGAACTTCATTGAAAGGAATTCCTCTTTAAAAAAAAATCAGGCAAAATCAGGCCCACCACTAAAGGAGTTTCAAAGCATATTTTAACCATGCAGAAAGAGAGGAACTTCCTTAAATTAGTGAGGGAAGATCCTCAAACAATCCCTACAACCATGAACCTTAAGCTGTAATAAAATACAACTTATAGAGTTCATATGAATTTCTCAATAAAAATACTCTAAGACTTAGAATAAATATTTTTTAACTGGACAGAAGCCTGAGATTTCTTCCCTGGATGTTCTGTGTCTGCAAAAAGATGATAAATGACCTACTTACTGGATCTTTGGGAGTAAACAGGGGATGGTGGTATTAGTCTGGAGTGCTTGAGTTAAAAAAAAGAGAACCAAAACAAAAACCCCACAGTGCCTGACTAACACTTATTTTCAGACTACATTTGTCAGAGAACTAAAAGGAGGAGATAGGGCTCTCCCAAGATTTTTAAATGGGTTTTTTTCTGCCCATTTTAATGATTCAAGATGTCAGTTTTTCAGCAGCTGTTAAACCTTGAGCTCTAACCCAAGTGAATAAATAAATATACAAACACAGGGAGATTTTTATAAAAACCCATTTGGGATATGTCCTATATAGCTGAGAGAGGCTCAGATTTCATGCATATTTAGCTGAGTTACTCTAAAAATTCCTTGATAGCAGGGATGCAATGGCATGGGAGTCAGAATAGATCAGGCTGATTCCAAGGAATAACCAAAGCATCAAGGCCATGGCAGGAGGGGGGATGAAGCAAAGAGATAAGAATGGAAAGACCTGTTAGAAGAACAAAGAAAAATCAGACAATAACAACAGTTGTGAGGAACAACGAGATGTTTACAAAGCAAAAAAAGAAGTTTAAAGACTAACCCTGAAGGGAGCAGTTATGAGGTGACAATGCAGACAGTATCCTCAGGACACCAGCTACGCTCTCATTAAACTATATATAAACACTCAAACAACAACTCAGCACTTCAGCAATCTTTTCAAATCTTCCAACTGTTAAAATACTCTAAAGGGAGGGGAAAAGTGGATTGTCTTTGGTTTTCTTCGTATGGAAAATCCCACCAGGCAAGCAAAAGCCACAGAACTGCTCTGCCGTAAAATACTTTGTAATAAGAATATTCTACAGGACTATTATTAATGTCAGCAAGCTGTAAATCAGCCAGCCTAAAAATCTAACAGCAACTAAATAAATCCTCATGATGGATTTGTTGTTCCCTCATACCAGCTCACTGTTTCTGATTATTTTAACTGGCTACTGTTCACAACACTGTATTTAGGGAAATCAGGCAATAAATTACATAGCTAATCATGTGGTCACATGGACCATATAAATGAAATTAAAGAGAAATACTATGGATACTAACAAAAGGGTATTAAAGGAACACTGAAGGATATTAAAGGCTTTCTTTCTTGGTTGTTCCCATCACTAACCTGTGCCCACCCCCCAGACAGGCAGGGCTGTCAGGATCTGCAGCAGCTGGTCGGTGCCCATCCCTTCGCGGGCGTCCCCGCAGAGCAACACAGGCTCGGTGGCAGGATGAGGATCGCTCAGCTCAGCAGTCCTGACAGCCCATTTTTATCAGCCCCACATTACACCACGTAGGGCCAGGACGCAGTGTAAGGGGAGGCCTGAATGGCAGCCAAACACCGCCTGATCATTGCCTAATTAGTGGCAACTGTCTGTGCCTGCCCTACTCATAGGGGAAGGGATGAGTTGACTTTGGGGGGCAGTTCACTCTAATTACTCAAGGCAGTAACCCAACTAAGGTGAAAAACATTTTACCTGTAGGCATTAATTGTGATTAAGGAGATCAGATTCCCACCCTGCCCTAAGACGAAGCTCTTACAAGGAACTGTGCAGGAAAAAAAAAAGGAAATTCAGGACATGTGTAGGACCCTGTTCTCCCTTCCCCCCCAGTTTCCTCTTCCCACTAATTTCTCTCAAGACATTGAAAAGCCTCGTTGAAAATACAGCTGAGTGGGTGATATAGTATACTCAGGTTTGGTTCACTTGAGATTTGACTGGGTCAAAAGATTTCTTCGGTAAATTTTCATTTCCCTTGGAATGAGATCTACATGCTAATGGGGAACTCCTGGTGCTTTCTAAGATGAGAGGTATTCACATTAATGTTATTCCTTTCATTTTTTTTATGTATTCTTTCCACTGAGTTGCTGCAGGGATCTTAGGGAAGAAAATGCTGTTTAAGAAACAGGGTAAAATTTTGCTATCACAGAAACATAGAGTAACTCCTGAGAAAAAAAAAAAAAAAAGCAGGAATTCTCCAGTACCCCCCTCACTGCAAACTGAACTGATCCCGAGCCATGTCTTGTATCTGTGAACAACAGCAGATATTCTAGATTAGAAGAATTAACTTCTTGCATTGAGAGAATGCACATCAAAATGACCATTCAAGAGTTTGGTGCAGGCTCTTCACAGCTCAGGAACTTGTGCCATAGATGGATTTATTATTTTTAACATAAGGCTCCATTCAAACTGGTAAAAAAAAAAAAAAATCCATGGGTGTCAGAGGATGCTCCTTTTGTTCCATGTAAATAACGTGGAAGCTGATCTTTGCCTAAAAATTTTCAGCTAAGAATTTGACAATTCAAGTTTCCCAGCATGTTCTGTGCTGTGTAACTAACACTTGTGTTGCTCTGCAGAAATAGGTCAAGGATCTAATTGACTTACTTGTAATTAGTCTATTAAATTGGTAAGCAATCTTCCTACAAAACTTTTTGCTTCAAATGGGTCTGTAGGAGTAAAATTGTTGCAGTCATTCTAGTCTGGTATGAGCTTAAGTTAATTGAACTTATTCCTCAAATTCAGGAAATCTCATTCTACTGCTTCTCTGGCCACTGACAGGAGAGTGAGAAATACAGAACATTCTATGAATGTTCATTTGTAGTTACTTCACTATTCATTAAATACTTACAGTAACAAACCACATCTTCATAACTTTAACAGGCATTATGTTATTGGAGATTTATAACTGTCTGAGTACTTATTTTGGAATTATATATATGAAAACTACAGTATAACTATTCTGCCAGTATGAAGAGACACCTTTCTCTTCCACCATTCTTATATCATGAAGTTCCCAACCCCCTAAGGACTCTCAGAAGGAAAAGAAAAAATGAGGTGATGAACATCACTATAAAGTGAGTAAGGTCACGTTCAAAAAAAAACCCAGAACAGCAAAAGCCTCGGGGATATTAATAATGCATAGCCAAATATACCAAAATTCAAAGGCCTGTCAGAAACCATGCAAGCCCAAGTTAATTTTGCAGAGGTGTTACTGCAGAGATAGTAAAAGGAGAACAACAGAGGTCTTGTTTGTAGTGACAATAAACCCACAAAATAGCAACATGCAAAATAAAAAGGCACAGCATAGGAAAATGTAAGTAGATGGACAATATTTCAAATTGCAAAAAACAAGGAAAGAAGTTTTTATGCAATGCCACAACATGTTATCTAATACTAATGAGTGAGGCCATCAACAAAGCAGAGGAAAAGGATTCAGGGGCTGCTGGGGAGGCTGAGTTGTCCAAGTCCTCCTGGTTCCAGCACCCCTGGGCTCTACACAGCCTAAATGTGCTAAAGGGGACTGGAAAGATGAACTCAACCACCTTCTATCCAGCTCTGGTAAGATGTGAGGAGCAAGACCTACAGAGCAGCTGTTCTTCCACGCAGGAACAAGATGTACTACTATGTGTAAGGACATGGTTATTCTACAAGGTTAAGGCTGGAGGCATGGACTCAAATCTCCCACATTTATGACCAAAACTTGCCAGGTTCAGCCATCTGAAGTCCCATTGGAATGCTCCTCTATGGACACTGTACTATCTTTCTTCCTTTTTTTTTTAAATGTTTTACCATTGGTGGGTTGAAGCAGCCAGTACACGAAGCTTGGCAGAGTTAACACACACAGATATCTGCCCTCAGAATATGCTTTTTCTTTCATTTTAAATTAATACTAACAATATTGAACCACGTTAATCAAACAACGTGCCACACCTGGAATTCAAAGACAGCTGTATTCTCCACAGTCAATCTCAATAGTTGCTCTACAGACCTACTGTTTAGGTGGTGCCTTGTTATAAATCCCTCAGAGCAGATGCTCTCAGCTCCAAAATCATTAGAAAATGCTGGGTTGTAATTCAATGCCTTGTCTCTCTATTTACTGGATGTGTGCCAGGGCACATTTTGTATTGACAGGTGAAATGAATGGCAGGCAGGAGCTTAAATAACTTCAAAACCCTGACTCAAGCGCCACAGCGAGATGCTTTGTGATACACTGAGATTGAAAACTCTACTAGAAAGGCACATTTATTAAATTTTCCTCTCCAATTCTTCATTTATCAAACCAAAGTGCAAAAACAGAACACCAAAAAGCACCTTGATGTCTGCTTTATCCACGAGTATTGGAGCACGTACTAAAACTTTCTGTCCCACAGGAATTCAAGTAACATTCCACAGAAAGCACCAGTATATTGTGGAGGAGTCAGAGCTGATATCCTTCAGTCTGGTTATTCCATGTTGTTTTTAACACATCTGGTTCTCTTGCCTGTCAAACTTGGAGGCCCAATCTCAATTTTCACATAATGGCCTGTGCTGCTGTTCCAAATTAAAACAAGTGATGAGCTCCCTGAGCCAGTATTTGCTTTCCTCTAATCACCTCGTGCCACGGCTCAGTGTGGAGTGGAAAGTGTCTCATTAAAACCCAGCTAAATTGAGCAAAGCTAAGTGCTCTGTACTGATTGAATTTTTTCCAGGGTGGACAGATTGTTTAACAGGTCTGTTTTCTACTGACACCGGGCATTTAAGAAGTGTCATACTGGTTTGTTCTTTAAGCACCTGAAAAGCTCACGGGGTGGGCAGGAAGGGGCAAGTGATAATGCAATAAGTAGATTCTCCCAAATGTACAATTGTTCTTTCTGTGTTTCCATTTCAATACATACAATTATTTCTTTTTTTTTTTTTTAAACACAACTCTGCTGAGGTGGCAGAACAAGGAACTCAACCCAATGCCATCTTCATTGTAACCTGTACTTTAGGTCACTAAATCTACACCACGTTTAAAGTTTGCTTCATATATGCTCACCACACCTGCTAGAAAATGGTGAGACATAAGGAATTAGTCACCCAAAGCTGTTACTTCTACTCATTTGTCTTCTATATAAACAAAAGCAAAAAAAGCTTCAATGCAATTACTTACTTGAGTAAAGGCTATGGAATATGACTGGCTAAAAAAACTTAATCCTCTAAGGTCACTGGCTTCACACTGGTGAACCCTTCTGCTAATTATGTTATATTACCCCAGACAGTGGTTTGATTTATGCACCTCACCACCATTCATCACTTACATGTAGCTTTAAAAACACCTTTAATAATTTCTGCAAGTGCCAACACATAACTGAATATAATACAGGTTCTGAATCTACTTCCTCAAAATACCAAAGGGCTAAAAATAGCTCTGAACCCCTCCTATTGAGCAGCTTCTCTTTTCCACGGTAATTTGCAACGTGATGATGAATGAGACAAAAACATACAGGGAAACCCACTATCATAAAATACCAAAGCAAACCTTAGTTAAAAGAACATAGAGTGACAGCATTATATCACGCAGAGAACAGAATCAGACACTTAGAACTGAAATGGAAATTCCTTCAATCAATTCTTATATCAAACATTCAAGTCATAAAAAGTCCAGGGTAGGTCTCTGAAACGGTTTTTTAATCACTTGCTTATTTTATTCCTGCTCTAATGGTGTAATTATTCTGCCCATGACGAGTGAAGAAGCAGAGACCTGTCAGAACCCCTTTCCTAAGCAATCTTGCAGGACCAGATATGAACATAAAGGAGCCCTGAAACACAGCAAGTGTCAAGGAGACACAAGCTGCAGGGCTGATTGGCTACTTGGATTCTACATCCAGAGGATCTGATCCATTAGCACAAGGAGATCAGAAATTGCTCTGCTACAGCTGTGCCTCTATCCCCTCCTTTTTTAAAAATTATTGTTTTTAAACTTTGGCTTGAGTTCTGACTGATCTCTGAGTGATCAGCTGGAAGCGAAAAGACAAAGCAGTGAAAAGAAAACTGGGCTGTCCTAGCACAGGAAGACAAGGAGGAACCACTGGAGATAACAGAGCCCTCAGTCCTGTTACAGATTAAGGAAACCAACAGAGCCAATCCAAACAACAACGCTCAGGAGTTACTGCACTGAGGTCTCGGCATCAGGAGAAAGATTACTTATGCAAAATTAATAAGAATCTTGGTCTTTATGTGAAATGCTACAAGGGAATTTTCTTTTGTGCCACCGATCTAATGGAATATTTATGAGCACTGGGAATCAGGGCAGTCAGAATTACGAGGAACAGAGGTCACAGAGGGAAGAATTGCAAGGTTACGTTGGTTGGGGTTTTCCTTTTAGGTTGGTTTTTATTGCATACATGGCAAGCATATACATATCTTCACAGATATCTTTAATGTCCTGAACAAATAAAAAAAACTGCTGTGAATTTGTCTGGAGGTGACCTGGATATACACACACTGCACTGCCAATTGTTGTTTGTTTTTAATAACTTTCTCCATCTGCACCAGTTTACCCACATGCATGAAGACCCCACTGCTCAAATGCCTCTCGTTTTTAACCAGGAAACTGTTTGAAGCTAAAAATCCAAACTGAAGTACAGCAAAGGGATCATTCTGAGCTGTTTATAAAGGTATAAACGGGGGATGGACATAATGGTAGTGCCTGCTGGAACAATGTTTTAATACATTTTTTGATTCTGTGTACAGTTACTGGCAACTTTAAAACAGCAACCAAAGCAAGAAGCTTCCTTTCTCAGATCCAGTTTGCAGAGCATTAAAATACATACTTGCATAGAACAAGAAAATGCCCTGACCTTCAGCAACTGTTTTGCTCATAAATTGGGGCAGAATCCTCCTGCTGTTTAATTGGTGAGAAGACAGAGGGTTTTCACGGTAAGACTAGAACATACATCTTTTGTCCTTTTCTTTTGTGCCCACACAAACAACCCAATTTAGCACAGCACTGAGGGAATCTCCTGAGACAGGCAAAGTTCATGAAAATATTCATGGGAGGAAAGGTGTGTCATTATCCCCAGGCCCTGCCGACCAGACTGTAATTAGAAAGATGCCTCTTTTTTTAGCAGATGGGTCTCCTGGCCTCTTTCCAGTCTACACTTCTTGTTGTCTATTATGGCAACCCAAACTGTGAAGGAAGGAAGTAAAATAAAGGGTTTCCTAGTCTACCTTTGGACAGAACCAACTCTCACACGTGAATATAATTTTTTAATTACTTTAAAATAAGGGGCAAGCACAACGGCTCAATAAAATCACTAACTGGTATAGGATCACCCACACCAGGGTAGCAGGATCAAAGCTCCCTTCAGCACTGCAGGGACAGGGCCATTATTCTGTGAGGAGCCAGTGATCTCTTTCTAATTCCTCCAAGACAAGTAACTGTCACAAGAAATACACGTACAAACACAGCCTTTGTTGGCAGCCTTAGCAGGAAGATCAGACAAGAACTGAAGGGCCTGTTCACTTCTTTAACAGCTTTGCCAAGTCAAAGCCAGCCTAGAATCGGTAGCAGAGCTCTCTGTTGTCCCTAGTGCACAGCAATCTTCAGGGTTGTTGGGTTTTCCCTAGTCACAGGTATTTTCTCCCCCAGCCCCACCAAGCAAACCCAGCAGAAAAGAGAGTGGGGTTCAGTTCTGGCTAGAAAATAGCTAAATAATGAAATAAAACCTCTTCTGGCTAAGAAGGAAAGATATAATATCAATACTCATCAAGACCAGACCATTTTTAGGGACATAACGGCGGGCACAGTAGGAGAAGTGGTATCATAAAACCTTTCTGTGCTGTTTCAGCAGCCTTTCCCCAGGGAGTTCTGACAAGAACCAAACCCTGCATGAAGACGCCGTCCAGACTCCAGAGCCACGTGCTGCTCGGCCTCTGCAGCCAACACAGGTTGTCAATTAATGCCAACCGTGGAGGTGATCCAAGAGATTGGGATACGTCTGCTGGGAGCTCCCCTGGGCCCATCAAACTCATTTTACACAGGCTACTGAGCAGCTCTTAGATGGTGTCGATTTTCCCCTCACTGCTACAGCCGAACAAATAATGAGAAAAACGATATGCAAACATCCCCGTGACTTCTGTAGGATTCTGCTCCAACTGTGTGCCCACATTTTCTATTTGGTTATCACAGATGTTTTAAGGGAAGAGTTCGCTCTCAGCGTCCTCTCAGGACCACAGGGTAAATCTCACTACCAACAGCAATTTTCAGGGGGAGAAAAAAAATTAATAGGCACAAAACTACGATAAATAACAAACAAGTTTGTTAAAATTGCAATCTCTTTGCAGACAATCTGCAATCAGGAAAGGAGGCTCATTCATCAAGCAAAATTGTTCCTGGAAATCGTCTTCCTCAGCTAGAATCACTCACATAGCCAGGGCACGTGGAAATGGAGGTATGAGAGTCTCTCTTTTATCTGTTTGTCCCAAAATGTACATTTAATTTAGTGACTTGGTACGTGGAATGAGTACCACAAAACATGGAATCTCTAGTAATGAACTCCACAGAATCACAGAATATTCTGCACTGCCTAACACAGCACACACCTACTAAAGGCTCATATTTATTTGGATTCAGCCATAGCTTCCACTAACACAACTACTACCTACCAGACTCCTACTCCCTGTTGGAAGCTGAAAAAAAAAAAACAGTTCTGGAATGATTTTGAAAGGAGATCAGTCATTCTGGCAAAAATCGCTTCTGTCTGGCACGCAATCAGTTTACTTGGGGAGAATCATTTGCTCCCTGTTCGCCTACGAGCTCTTCTGTCTGCACGGAGCATCCTGAGAGGAAAGATAGCTGGAGGTTAAAATTAGCCAGGAACGCAGATGCCTTTGTCTCCTCTCATTACCTCCTCCCACAGTGGGTGTCTCGCCTCCAAACCGAGCGGGCATGAAAAACACACTTCTAAAGCTACAAGAAAATGGCAAAAACAACCCCTCTGAAAAACAAGAGAAACGGACCTTTTCTGGTCAGCAACTACTCAGCAGATCGTTTTCCAGGCGGCAATTACAGTAAGTGGCTTCATTAGCATCTTAGGGTTGTAACCCCCGACCCCAATGTCGGTATTAAATTCCATTATCTCGAGACAAGGCAAATCAAGACAACACGACAATTAAGACTTCAAATGACTCGAAAGAAAACAAGGGATCTTCTGAACAGTCTGTTTCTAGGATGACATGCTGTAAACAGGGACGTCAGCACTGACTTCAGCTCAGCTGCCACAGAAAAAAAGAGCATCTGTTTTTCTTCCTGGCACCTACTGAACACGACTGAAACGTTTTCATGTGTTAGAGATGCACTTACACCTTTCAAAAATATCATTTAGGGAACAAAAGTCATTGCTGTGGCCACATCTTCAAATAAGTTTCAGAGATCTATGTATAGCCTGACAAACAGTGAGTGGGACCAGTGAATTGCAGCACGTTGAAAAAAAGATTCCTCTTCAGAAGGTGTCCTGTGTGCATCCAGGGAGAAAATAATATCTGGGTTTAGGACATTCCTCTTACCTGTGTGCAAATCTTATCCATAAAAAAAACTGACCAGTGAAAGACTCCTGAATGCAAACAAAATAATGCACCAATCCATAATTTGCAAGTTAGTTTTAACAGAGGAAAAAATATGTAATTGAATTTTAGATTTTTGTCTCTGTGTGTGTAGAGAGACAAAAAGACTGGCATTACTGATGTGATGAAACCAACTCTACATGATAAAACTCTTACATTTTGGCCTAATATCCTCATTCTATGCAGAGCCATCTCCTCATCCTTCTTTTCTTACCTGCTAACTGGAGAACTGTAACAGTTCGTTGGCATACATGCCCGGAATAAAGACAAGTGCCACAAACATTCAAACACACAAAATATCTTGATTACAGGGAGAATAATAATAATAAATTTAAGAGAATATAGTTTTTTAATAGAGATTATGTTATTGGAGGTTTATGAATTTCTGAGTAGACCTTGTGATCAGGAGCTTCCTTGTTTGCTTTCACATCTTTATTAAAGTAAATTTCCTCGAATAAAGATTTTTCTTCTCCCCCTCCAGTAGCGTCTCAGGTCTTTCTGGGAAGGAAGGATTATAAACACAGAGAATCAAAACTAAAATGGATACAATATAACTACCTTATTGAGTGGCATTAAAAACAAATACTAAGAACAGGATTCAATATTAACTAGTGAAAAGGGAGTTAAATGAGATACCAAAGGGATCTTAACACAATATTGTGTTAACTATTAACACGATATTGGTTAGTGAACGGGGAAATTAAAGGGGAAAATACTATGGATACTAATAAAAGGGTATTAAAGGAACACTAAAGGATATTAAAGGCTTTCTTTCTTGGTTGCTTCCTATCACTAAGCTGTGCCCACCCCCCAGACAGGCAGGGCTGTCAGGATCTGCAGCAGCTGGTCGGTGCCCATCCCTTCGCGGGCGTCCCCGCAGAGCAACACAGGCTCGGTGGCAGGATGAGGATCGCTCAGCTCAGCAGTCCTGACAGCCCATTTTTATCAGCCCCACATTACACCACGTAGGGCCAGGACGCAGTGTAAGGGGAGGCCTGAATGGCAGCCAAACACCGCCTGAGCATTGCCTGATGGCAACTGTCTGGGCCTGCTCTTGTGCAGAATATGACGAGTGAATTACTGCTTCTATCCAGTGATGCTGACAGCATCGTGAAAGGTCATGGTTTGTACACACAAAGGACCCCTCTTGAAAAATGACTCAGGCATGTCCTGCTCCCCGTCAGCAACCAAGAAAAATGAGCACTACATTGCCCTGGAATAACCCAAATAAGCAGATCCTTCCTTCCCAGAAAGACCTGAGACACTACTGGAGGGGGAGAAGAAAAATCTTTAGTAGAGGAAACATACTTTAATAAAGATGTGAAAGCAAACAAGCAAGCTCCTGATCACAAGGTCTACTCAGAAATTCATAAGCCTCCAATAACATAATCTCTATTAAAAAATTATAAAGACGTGGTTTGTTAATCTAAGTGTTTCATTAATAATGAATTAATTACAAATTAATATATATAGGATGTTCTACATTTCTCTAAGCCTCTGGTATCTTCAATTAAATATATTCATGAAGGTTCCTGTTCAAATCCAAGAGTACTGCCTATTCATAATTAAAAAAGCAAGGGAAAGATGCTGTTCTTGGATGGCACCACTTCCCACCACCAAGTTGTTTCACACAGTGCACAGTGTGTTACTTACCGGTCACAGAAATCCAGGGAGCTTCACTGACTCTTGGAGTTATCACAGTTTTACTGCCAAGCTAAAGAGAGTGGGACCAGACCCCATACTGTTTGTGGAAAAGGCTCCACAGGACAGGGAAAGCCACCACCTCCCCAGATTCCTTCCTTAAATGATGTTTTTGAAAGGTGTAAGTGTATCTCTAACATATGAAAACATTTCAGTTGTGTTCAGTACATGTCAGGAAGAAAAACAGATGCCTTTTTTTCTGTGGCAGTTGAGTGATGCTGCAGAGAGTTCGGAAGGGGAAGCCAACTACTTCCCAGAAAACAATGTTCTGGGCTTACACAAATGAAGTTATCATGTAAGAAACAACTCTTAAATGATTAAAAATTAAGTTGCTGGAATGAGAAGTCCAGCATTTTTCAATTCTAAAAGTTGAGACTGCTAAGAAAGAACTGGGTTGGGGCAGGATAGAAATACCAATAATACAGTTTGGGATAAAACGTTTCCTTTTTGAATGGAGATGGAAAAGCAGAGATATGTTGGCATTATGACCCCTGAAATGATGTACAGCTTAATGCCAGGCTCTGATTTGAGCCACTACAGTTTCAAAGGGGTATCCCCAACTGGCTGAGGTTTAATGGAACAAAGGGATTCCAGAGGCATTAGTGTCGATGAAGAGAGAAGTAAAAAGGATAATGAAATTATGCAGCTCCTTTCTTCCCCTGCTGTCACAGCACATCCTGCAGACTCATTACTGCCACTTTTGACAGCTGCACTACAGCTTGGGAATCTACAACATGGGAATCCATCTAGGGCCTGGAATGCTGTGCTGAAACATCCCACTGCTGTGGCTGAAGGGACACGGGACCCACGCAACAGCCAACACTGCCTTATTTCCAACAGAGCCTCAGACTTCCAGGAGCTGTGGGACCTGGGTCTCTGGAAACGTGCCAAGTGCACTGGTACAGATGTGGAATGGCCACTGGAACACCAGATAAAGATGAGCTCTCACACACAGCCCCATTGCACACAGGGCCTCCTAATGGATGTCCATACCTGCCCCAAAGAGCATGCAGCATCATTTTCCACCCTGCCAGTCAATCCAGGAGTCACATCCGTGAAAACAGGGCACCATTTCCTTGACCTTCCCTCACACAGAAGGAGAAGTGCTTGTACTAAAGCATTAGGGAATAGTTTGTGCTCTAACAGCTGATGGCAGCTGTGTTTGCTGTGGTCACTTCCCCATTGACCTTCTTTCACTTATTATCCATAGTGCACATTTCCCAAAGACACAGATTACATTGGAAGTTTACTGTTTATCCCTGCAACAAAGACACAGGCTTAACAGGGATGCACTGGCCCACACTCAAAGAAACATTAGAGTGATAAAGACTGAAAAAAATATTGCAAATTTTCTATTATTCCCAAGTGTAAATTAGAGAGGCTGTTTTTCATTTAAGGATAATGCACTTATGCAGTTGTGCTTGTTTTGCCAAAGGATGACTGAAGGGAGCCTGTTCCTCCCTGTACCTGCAGGATTAAACGGCTCAATAAGAGTTAACCACAGAGGGAGATTCAAGGACACAGCCTCAGCAGTAACGGCCATTTACCTCCTGACCCAGCCACGACTGGATGAGGAACACAGTGCACAGATGAGAGGAAAGGATCAGCAGTTAAACCCCATCCATTGTCAGAGCTCCCAACATCTGACACACAGGATTTCTTGCAGCGTTTCTTACTGTTAGCAAGAATACACTCCATGATTTCCACTGAAGGCAAATGTTGGACAAGCTCAAAGTTAATATTATCAGCCAAAATAAGAAAAAAAAAACATCTTTTGAAGCCACGGTGGAGGAGCATCACCCAGTGTAAACTAGCACAGGAAGCAACACGTGTAACTGTGGGTGCTCGGGGCAGAGAGTGCCCAGGAGGGAACCAGGGGGAAGACAGAGCTCCACACAGAGCTCAGGGCAGACCTTCCATGCAGATTAAATCCATCTCAACATCCACACATTGATTAATGTTATCTTAGCGGGCAGTTTGACATCCCTCTGTAGTTTTAACCCCGGGAATCTGAGAAACAAGTGGATTAAGACAGTCTAGAATTCCAGGAAATTTCAGCCCCTGAACATGCCAAATCCTCTCCTTGTCTGCCTTGTCCTTTGTTGCCTTCCCAAAGATCCTCAGCAAGTGCCACCCAACAACATGTCTGTTTATTCTTTATATCTTGACTCCTCAGTGTTAATGCCAGGACACTGAACAGCCAGCTCTTCCTTACCAGCACAGCTCCTTATTTCAATTCCCACTAAAAGCAACCCCCTTGTTCTGCAGATCCCAGGCACTCTCCTTGGCAAAAACAGACCATGTGCTCCTCTGACCTTTTGATTTTCTAAGCACAAAAATGCATCTGTGATCCAGCCTCAAGAGGGAAAGAAAACATCCCCATCAGATGCACTCACAACTCCTCCTGCTCCCGAAGGCAGTGAGACAGGAGAATCCAGTTCTACATATCTGTACAGCAAATACAATATAAAAGAATGTCCTGCCCATTGAGACAGGTTAAATACAAATTTTCTATACATCAGCTGGCACCCAGCTTCCCAGAGACACAGCCTCAAAAGCTCATCAATACTTGTCCTACCTCCTCTGCTTCCTAAACAAAAACTTCACCCTGAAACAGTTCATAGAAGTTCATCTTAATACAGGTTTGGGTTTCCTCCTATAATGCAAAAAGATCCTGTAACCTGAAACCCCCATTTGTTCTGCCTAGATGATAGTAAGGGAATTTTCCAGAAACACTCAGAAATGCCCTATGGGAGTGTCCAAGCAGACAACCCAAGACAGGAGGTGTCATCCAGTTTTCTGACAACTTGGATGAAACAATCTGACGTGAACATTGCACTTGCAGGAGCACAACAGAAGACAATGTGCCTACAGAAACCACCAAGGCATCGAGCAGGGGACCATTAGAAAGACTCTTCTGTTTCTGTTGAATTCAATTGGCTCACTTAGAACTTAAGTTCTACACAAAACCCAAAACATAAGAGGGGTATTTGGAGTTTGAGTCCATGGAAACATTTGACACATCCTGCAGCTCCAGACAGAGACCAAGTTCAATCCTGATATTTTCTTGCCTAAAAGTCAGACGTTACATCAGAGGCCAAGGTGACCCTCTGACTGTCGTGCTCTGGTCTATTGAAATGCACCTCCACGGAGGAAGGTTTGATCTGGGCTAACAGAAAATGTCAAAGCTTGACTAAATGTCAAGATTTCCTTACACTCTGAAACAATGCCCCAAAAAATTGCTCCAAGTCAGAGCCAATTTTTACATGTGTTTATTGATACTACACTAAAAAGCAACAAAAACATTAAACAAAACCATAATGTGACTAAAATAGAGATTCTGACAGAAACTGAAATGACACTTCGTGATTCCCCAGTTATCTAACATTTTGTGACAGCCTCAATCTAATTTGCAATTCTTAAGCATCAAAGAACAGCATTTCAAATTACAGACCAGATGTTGATGAGGTTGTCTGTCTACTGAACTATAAATGACAATAAAGTAACCGAAGTTGAAATCCAAAGAAAAGCCAAACTTACATTTCCCAAGCAGGAAAGCAATGGAAGCTAAAATAGGAAACCCTGAAAAAATGCTACTGTCATGGTTTGACAACTAATACAACCACCCCAACAACTGGATGAGTAATCACATAACTTGAGCAAAATGAATGTTACTTTGGACTGTTTATAAGTACAGGTAAAATACGGTGCAGTTGGGCCCTGCCATCCTCCCCTCCACAGCACACCTCCTGTTAGCTGGGCAGATTTATTTCTCCTACAACTCTGACTTCTAATTCTTTCTCCTCACAAGCTGCAGGTGTTTAGCAGACAAAAAGAACTTGCTATTTGTAGCTTCTATGCAAACAGTGCCAAAAGAAGGTAAGAAGAAACTTGTATATAATGACACACCTGCTTCTTCCTATGGATCTCAATCCATGAAATTTTAAGGCTGCCTCTCCCCCTGCCCACTTCTCCTGGCTACAAGTACCTGTCAGGAACACCATCAAGTTTCCCCTGTTCCTTCTTCTATCCTCAATTTTACTAGAGAATTAATATGCCTTTCGGCTCTAATTTAAATTGCACATTATTTCCAGCATTTTAAAAAGGACCAGGTTTCACTAGTGGTATCCTAAGGGAGCTGATATTTGCCATTTCCTTTTGCCCAAGTTCCTAATGGAGCAGTAGGAGCTAAAGGCAGTGTTTGGGCCATGGAATAAGTCATAAATTCTGAAAGGTTAAACATCCAGGGACACGCTTCCTAGAGAACACCAAGTAGAAACCTTTAGAACAAATCAATGCACTTTTAAGCAATCAATTCTACTTCTGCAATTGCTTCTATCCCCTATTAAAGTATTCAAAGGTTGAAATTAGTCTCAAATTCTGCAGTTCACAATGCCATACACGAATATTGATGCTTCAGTTTGTGATTTGTGAGCTTCCAAGGTGATCGAAGCTGTGTCAGAGAAAGGCTCTACATCTCAGTTTTCAAAAGGATCCAAACTATCATTCGTTTTCCTAGGGAAGGCATTTTCCTGGGATTATTTAAACAGGGTTTTGCATTCAGGAATCCAGAAGAGGAACTGACATTTCCTTCTGGCACCTCTTCCTTAAGAGGCTGTAAAATCAAATGTCATCCCTAATGCAAGTTCCCCGGTGCAACACATACCGTGGCGGGAAGAGGGATGAGCAGAAGGTGGCAACAGAGCACCAGATCCAAATCCAGAGACGTTTTATTCAGAATTAGACTCCTGCTCTCACACACTGAAATGCAACAAGGTTTAGGTGTGATGTCTCATGCATTACTCTGGGGTAAAAAGACATATAGCAAGTCTACCTTTCTCCTCAAAACTTCCTAAACCACTTCAGCTTGCTGCCTACGTGGTTCCCTGCATTTATCAGAAGAATACAGAAAACAGGGGGATTTGGGCAGTTTGTCAATTAAGGAAATATTATTATAAGCCCGTGGACCTGCAGCTGAAAAGCCAAATTATCAGCACCTGCCTTAAAGCTAGATTTGAGAAGTCTTACTACATTTTAAACAACAACATTCCCCTTGATTTCTAAAAAGTCATCTCTCGAGCACTGGCGGAAAGTGGATTGAAAACTTCATCCTATTCTTTCCAAGATTAAAAATACTCTGGTTTAACACTTCACAGAAATCCAGCTCAGCTCCAGTTTCTAGTTAAGATTGAAAACTTCAGCCAGAAAGCGCCCTTTCATACGAAAGATGAGAGACACCTCAAATGCACAGAGATTATCCGAAACGCCCTTTTCCAGCAAAAGCGTGAAGGGAGGGAGGGAGGGAGGAAGGCAGGAAGGCAGAGACCTCCCTCTTTCGGCCAAAGGGAGGCGAAGCAGGCACACGCTGCCTTACAAGACATTTGCAGGCAGCTAGGATCGGGTTTCTTCCCCCACAGTTTTGACGGAGCCAAACGGAAAAGAATCAAACAACGGCGGGGGGAAAGAAATAAATTATTTTTATCGGTGTCTCATATGCAACGTTTCCAAGATGCCAGATGTGACACCACAAGCAAACGCTGATCATGCACCACAGAAAAGGGGTTTCCTCAAGTTTCATGCAATGTTAATTATTTTGAAGCTCTGCACAAGTTCTCTAGTTTCCAACCTCGCAAAAATAAAGAGTTTTTCTTCACGTGAACGTGGCAATTAAACAGTTTTTTCCTGCCTTGCTTTCCCCAGCCTGAGCCCAGCAGGCAGCAGTACCTGCCCAAGATGCTGCCCACAGCCCTTCAGGGTGTGAAATGACCCAAATCCCAATAAACCACACAAAATCAAACCCACAAAACCACGCTTACTAGCAATTATTTGGGTTTAAGAGGTAATGTTACAGCACCTGGAGCTGAAACCCAAGCAGTGTATATTAGGTTCCATGCATTTATTTATGTACTCCCCCTTCAACACACCCCATGGCTACTACATATGTGAACACAGCCTGATTAAAAGTGGCAGGGGCTGAGCTTCCCACCTCAACAACAAGTAGAGGAGAACTGAGGAGGTAAAGCATGAGGGAAATTCTCCCTGCCTCAATTAGCAGTGCCTGCAGCCGGGACTGGCAGGTCTCCATCCCTGCCATCCATCACCTGAGGATGGAAAACGATCCAGAGCAGCAGCACCGCGTCTCCCTTCACGTCTGTACAGTGATTATAACGTGCCAAGTGAACATTCCTGGCAGCAGCTCCAATGGTCTGGGAGAGGATCAGCCCCCAGCACTGCTGGGGGGGGTAGAGCTGGGAATGCCAAGCTATAAATACAGTCACGGATTTGGTCGCCGCTCACCCACCACAAAAAGGATCCTGCAGCAAACCCACCTCGTTTTCTTTATCACTGCAAAAGGTCAGATTTTAAAACACCAGCAGAATGAAGCACGTGGAAATAGCCAAGATATCTGACATCCTAACAAGCCTTTCTGACTCAAAGACAACACCAGCAAAAGTTTTCCCCAAGTGGCAAAGTGAACAAGATGGAGATTTCAGATGACTGAACATTCAGGTGCATCTTGTCCAGCTGCCTCAGGTACCTGAAAGGAGGATTTTAATATTGATGCAGAGATTATCATCTGGCCATTTAAATGCCATGATAAGCCAGAACAGGCAGTGGAGGGAAAATGAACACATACAAAAGCTGCAGTTAGCTATTCACATGTTCTGCTAAAATAGTAAAGAAATCTCTCTCAGCAGCTGTAATTTCAGATTTATTGGTCTACAACTGTCTGATAATCCACTGAGATTAAGGAGTTAAAAAAATAAATCATGGCACAACCATCCCCTCAGCAGCAAATAATGAAATTACTAGTAGACACTTTCTGATTGAGAGAGTCTGGTTTGCCTAAATATTAGTAGCTTTTTATTACTGAGCAAAATGAAGCAACTCAAGTGTAAAACAGGAAACGAACTCTTAACTAAATACTGGATATTGTTCACAAAAAAAATGTTAAAGCAGAGCAACCAACACTTGTAATCTCTTAATTACCACTGTTTTTAAATAACCACACTGCTATCCCACCTACAGGTTCCTGACTGGTTCCCAGGTAAAGAAAATTATTCCAAAGCTATTTCTTGCCCTGGCTTGGTGACAACATTCCAGGATCCCCATATCCCCGACAGGCTGGCAGGGGACCATCATTCCCATTTAACCTTCATTCCAGAGCACTGGCCTTTGTCAGAGAAATGTTGCACTTCAGTCCCACAGAAATAACTTTGCTGCCCCTGGAAACAGGATTTGGGCAGAGCTGGGGTTTTAACTGCTTCTTAACTTTAGTTTAAGGGAAATGATGAGTAAGACAGTTTGCTTTTTGGTGGTTGGTAGCTATGAAATAGATTAAACAGCACAAACTAATCAAGTTTTCTCATTTTCTTTTAAGAAAGGTATGAAAGACACTTCCTTTAAAAAACTAAAAGAATTCCTAACTCCTAAACATCATTTTTCTTCATGTTCTGTGTTCATATCTCTTAGTAAGTTAAAACTGACTTACACTACTACACACTCAAAAATAAACTTAATCATCATCAACCTACACCCCCAAACATTCAAAAAATATCACTTTCAAGCTGATTTTATCCCAACGATATAATTAAAAAAAAAAAATTAACTGGGGTATATGTTTGAAGAGAGCAGCTCACCTTTGAGAGCACATCCCAAAGACTGACAGCACAAGTTTTAAAGGAACAGAAATGGGAGAGTTGTCACATTTACAGTCAATATATGCATCAAAGTAAAAAACTTCATTTTAGCTGTGGTACCTGCATAAATACCTGGACTTGTATTTTACTGAAAGGTACTGCCACAACGTGACTCAAAGTCAATTCCTGTTATTGTACTGGCAAGATTTATTTTAATAGCAATAAACTATTGGCAATATTTATTTTAAAAGAAATAAACAATTGGCAATACCATAATGTGCCAAAGTATTTGAACATCGGTTCAGCTCTCAGCATTTTTATAATTCCACCCACTTGCAATTAAAGCAGAAATTGTTTAAAGAGCAGCAAAATATTTTCTTATAAGTCTCTGACCGGGAACTAGACAAACCAGATTAAATTCTTACACCAACAGATGTTACTGCTGTGGTGCAGAGAGCAGTTGTCCAACAATTTACAGTATAAGGCATGTTGCTTCTTAACACACCAAATTTAAAACCCTCTCAGTGCTTGGGGTCTATCTTAGACTGACAGTCTAGGTCTATAAAAAAAGAAAGTGTCTGCAGAACAGCTTATTTTAAGAAAACTCTTACCACTCTTTAGCTGAAAACCTCTAGAATATTCATGCTTTGGAGCACAGCCTTGAAAATCTGGCTGCCATGTCAGGGGATAAATAAGCTTTCTGCCATTCCCATGAACATTAATTCACAACTGAACAAGTCACAAGCCTCTAAAACCACAGCTTAAACATTTAATGTTACAGCAGCTTAAAGCCAGGCTGGAAGTGTCCCAGCAGTCCCAGGTGTAGAGTGAGCAGGGAAGATTATGATGCTTTTTCTAAGTCCCTACACTTCAACAAAGTTACTTTTAAATCAGGAAGGTACCAATAAAAAGAAATAAAATTCATTTTCAGTGTTTGATACGAAAGCCCAGAACAACGTGTAACGCCAGAAATGAGAAAATCAAGTACATTAATTTCTTGTCTTACAGAACCAATAGATTCTTTCTCACAGAACTCCTGCATCATTCAGCACACAAAATGGATGGAGCTTCCTATTTCATCTTCCCTTTTCAAACCCAGCTGTGACTACAGTTATTCATTTCCTGATGGCTTCCTTTTGAAAGCTAATATTTTATAAATAAAGCCATACTTAGGAGAGCAGGAGCGCTGACAAGACAAACACACACAGCCACTGCCAAGACCCAAATGCCTCGTCATTTGGATAAGGATTCCTGCCTTTGGAACATGGTATTCTCTTTTTTTTCAGTGCTTTGGGTTTGTTCTTGACCATATGCCCCTATTCAGCACAATATTTCAACTGCTGCAGTAACTATCCAAATTATGCAGTACCATTGTTTTCCTCTTTAAACACTGTATTTCCCCTCCTTGAACTTAAGAACACATATTCTGGGACAGCAGGTTTCGTGTGTTCCAGCCCAGCCTCTGGAGCAGAGGTGGTGGCAGAATTTCCCTTCATTTTGCAGGAGAGAAGGAGTTACCTCAGCTCGAGGAGGGACAAGTTTGTGAAAGAGAAAACTACTGAGGGTTATTAAATCACAGAGACAATATCCAGCTCAGGAAATCCCCTGAGCTGAAAGCAGCTGGAGGCCAGGAGATTATCCAGGGGAAGTACCAGTTCCTCCTGTTCCCCAAGCACCAGGCTGTGGCTATTGCTGAGGAGAAAACACTGGGAAACAGACCCTCAGGTCTTGTTGAAATGCAGCTTTTATGGATGACAAACGTGGTTCAGATCTGAGTGCCCAGACCAAGTTTATATCGTTACACAGTTCCAGGCTGTCTGAGGAACAGGGCAAGCAACAGGTCATTAATTAACGGTGTACTTACAGCTGTAAGACTATTACTAAAGTCACTTTTAAAACACCAGTTAATAAAAACACAAAGAGGAATGAGAACAAAGTAAAGTGGCCACCTTAGAGGTCACAATCTTCAGACAGACGAACCCCTGGTGGGGAGTTAAGAGAAGATACAGAGCAAGTGGCAGGTCCCAGCCAACCCTCCTAACAGGGGGATATAAATAAAGCTGTCACCTACCTCACTTAACCTTTCCCTAAATGGGAGGAGCATTTCTTCCCTCTCTCCTCTGCAAACTACCACCTGTGCTCTCCTGGGCAGTCCCAGCCTTCCTTGGACAGTCACTGTTATTCTGTTTCCAGCCCATTTCAGGACAGGTGTCCAACCTCGAACATTATTTATAGAGGATTCTACATTAGACTTCTGCATTGGTATTTGCCCAATCCTTAAGCAAAATTCAGCTTTTCCAGCTGCTACTCCATTTTAAATTTTGGAAGACTGATGGCTCAGTCCATTAACTGCTCTCCTTGGAGAGTTCCTAAATGTGGATCCCAGCAACTCCTTCCACTGCTCGTGTCCTCACATTCACTCCCAAGCAACTCCTCCTGTCAGAAGGTGCAGCTGCGGGTTCTCAGCAACTCCATAACCACCAGTCTAAGTTTTGCATCATTCCAAAGGCCCTGCTTAATGGTTTTGATTTAAATCAATTCGTATTCACTTATAAATAAATCACTTCCTTTAACAACGGCAAACACTCTTTAGAACGTACCCAATTCCCACCTAAAAAAATAGCTGTTTGTGTGTAAGTTCTAAAGAAAAGAGCTTAATGTGGCAGAAAGTGCCTATTACCTGCTGCTGAGCAGGATTTTATCCAAGGGCTTTGAGTTTTTTAACTCAGCTACATCAGCTGCCTCCCCTCAGAGAATTTATAGATTCATTAGTGTTTGCTGCTCTCAAACCAAGAGTATGGGCTTTGTTCTATTTAACATACACTTATACACTCTGCACCCACTCACATACATATATATATACACACATACAATTTGATATTAATTTCTTTTCATTAAAAATGTTTGGGAAGGAAACTCATCGCACAGCTTTGGTACACGCAGCTTTTTCTCCCCCTCACTTTTATGACCTTTTTGGTTAACGTAATTACCATTACAGCAGATCGTAATTTGTTCTCATGGCTACAAATTCGGGAGACAAATTGCTGTGACGTTACAGCCTGAGCAAAACAAGGGCAGACAACGAGGCAGCTCCCAGTTTCTTCAGGGAAGAGGACCCAAGTACAGAAAGGGAATTAAAATTACTCCCTCTGCTTTGGGTTCCCACCTCTGCAGAGGTGTTACAGCCATGGGTGTAAAAACTACAAAAACTACAGACTGGCTTTGCAGTCACTTTAAAATATATGCAATACATGTCAGCCCTTTCCCTCCTTCCCAGAGAAATCTGGAGAAAGGATCTGGTGTGGGAGTACACAGATTGCTTATCTGACAGCTCATTAAAAGCTCTGTGTTCCTAACCCGAGGTACGTGTTGGGGGCAATATTTTGTTCCCTCAGCTCGATCACTTTTAATAGATGAAAAACTTCGAGGCATTATAATTTTTTAAGTATTATTTCATGCCACTGTAAAACAGCCTAAGGGAGAAAAGGGTTTATAAAAACAGATGTATTACCTACACACCACTGATACTTCAGGAAGGAAAAAAAAAAAACCAAGCCTATCCATTACAGCAACAAGAGTGATCATGATGAGACTGACCTGGTTTGCCCTCAACCACGTCAATGGAAAAAACTTTCTACCATTAACACTCTCAACCCAACACAAACCTCACCTCCAATGGATTTTCATTGGCTCTTGGAACAGAGCCAACAAAACAATAACCTTCAGAGAGAGCAGAACACACATGAAACACTCAGATGGACCCAAGATTAGATGTACATTCTTAAGTGGCACTTGAAGACTTAAGAGAGCGAGATTTCTGCAGTATCCAAACACACTCAGAGGTAGGCACAGGCTCAAAAGGAGGACACCTGACACTCCCCAGCCTCCAGCAGTGTTTGAAAGCCTGGCAAGGATGGCTACCTTGGCCCATCCTCAAACTCTACCTGTGCCAGAAATAGCACTGGAACACGGATGGAGAAAAGCAAAAGCAACAACATTGTGCATTTACATCGTGTCTGAGGTTGTCTGAAACATTAAAACAAGCAGAATATCTCTAAAAGCAACTCTGCAGAGTGGCCAGACCTATGTTTTCATCTCTTCTGGCACAATCAAGGAACTGCAAAGGCTGCATTAGAATGAAGTGTTTTCTCAACATATGTTTATAAACAGAAGATATTTGTCTGGCTGGGAACAAGTATCCCTCCTCTCACTGCAAAAATATCATGCCCTTTTCTCTGCCATGGGTAAAAGAAAATAAATCAGACTTGAGCAGAAAGGGTAAGCTGGATTAAAAAGAAAAAATAAAATGGCAGCCAACCTGTTGCTCTTTGCAATGTTTCACATCTCAGGTTTCATTCTTTTTGTCTGGAAAATAAGTTGTGGAAAAACTTGGGACCGTATGAGACACGTCCTCAGGATTTCTACTTTGGGCTCTTTTTTTAAATTAAGCAAAGTCACTTTGGGAGACCTTAGCCTATTTGAAGCAGCTTCTTCCTTTTCTATTTTTATGCCCAGGGAAAAACCAAAGGGAAAACTCCAAATCAGAAGAGACCAAGGCACAGAAGGGCCACATACAATCTGCTTCTTAAACCGTGACTGCTTCCAGCCAGAGATGCTTTCCACACACATTTCCTTCCCAGCCAACTAGACTGGAAGGCATTTTCAAGCATGGCTACACAATCTCTCAAAGCAGCTATTACAGAGTCCCAGCAATTCAGCCCCTGGCCAGTGTATCCCGCTTCCCACTCCTTCTGGTGGCAGTCTCGGCTCAGGGTAGTGCTGGACACTCCAATTATCCCCCGTGCCTTGACGGCCCATTAGCTTCAGCTGGATTTAGATCAGCTGCTAATTGTCCGTCCCGCTATCTGAAAGCATTCCATGTGAAAATCAATAGCAAACCTGAAATACTTTTAGAAGTCTTCAGAGAGACTCTGGAATTTCTCCCATTTTGCACTCACGGATCTCAAGAAGATCAAAAGAAAGTAACCATGACTTTTCCCCACGCTCATTTTGGTCACCATAAAAATGCTTTTCCTTGCTTTTTGTAATACAGGGGAGATTATGATGGATTAAATTAATCATGAAGAAAATGAGCCTCTTACATACCTACAAAGAAATACACGGAGGCAAAAAGCAAAAACCAAATTCACCACACACCACTCCAACCTTGCTTTGAAGGAACAGTCTAAAGTCAAAGGGTAATTTATTCATTATGCCCATTTAAACTTTTGTGTGCCCTGAAGCTGCCAACAAAAACACCATTTCATGTGAAATGCTATCCTGCTTTCCTCAGATGTTCAGATCTGTTCCTCAGAAAGTCCAAACAGGCACAACTTATTATTATATATCAGGAGAGAATTTAAACATACACATATGTTTGTGCATACAGACATTTTGGGCACTGATCTCAGAAGATGCAGTTTAACTTTGAATGTACACACAGAAGAAATCCTGAAGTGCTGCATCCGTTTTTTAAGAAGGAAAACATTACAAAAATCAAGGTGCAGACAGAAGATACTTCTGTCTTAATGTTGATCACTGTAAAAATCTTACTCAAACACACATGTCCTCCACTTCCAGCCTTTTTCACCAGTGTGACAGTAAAGTTACCTAAAGGAAAATGCCACCACCAGCATGTGTGACACAGTCAGCCTTCCAAACCAAAGTGCAAGGATCCAATTCTGTGTTCTGTGTCTGAGTAAACCAAATCTTTCCCATTGCTTAGAGGTTTAGTTATCAGGACTAACCAGCAAGTCAGTTATAAACTAATTAGGCATTATGTAGCTCTTCCCTAACTCTTCCAAGTCAGGGAGGCATACATTAGAAAACTATATTATATCCTCCCTTTGCTTCAATTCCAAAGCTTGATTCCTCTCCACTGCTGTTGGTTGACACCCTCTTAGTTCCACACAAACTGAATAGAAAAAGCACGGAGTGTTTTTCCCCCCAGAATGAGACTATGTTCTTACAGTTATCAATACTGATTACTGTTGTATTAGCTTCATTTTTTTTTGGTTTTCTTTGCATTACACACAAGGTTTACTTCCAAAAATCACATCACTCTTTACGAGCTTGCTGGCACCAATATGAACAGTATACTCTCAAACTACAGGATTTGCCAGATGTTTCAAAAACAAAAAGACACAGCCTACACACACACACACACACACACAGATCTAATGAGACACAATAAATGTCTTCCCATTAGCAATCTGGTCGATTTTGCCAGTCAGTTCCTATTCACAGAGGTTTTTTGGTTCTCCAACATTGAAAAGACATTGGGATCATCATTAAGAGGCTCCAGGACAATTCCCTTGAGGAGTTGCACGTTGAACCTCCCCCACCAGTTGCTTCAGTTTTGCAAAGAAAAATTACTGTTTCTCTCAGTGTTTTATCAGGTGCTGCAGCAACTGCCCCAGGTTCAGGATCACCAGCAAGAAAAAATGTGGTTTTTAAGAGCCGAGCCAGAGAGAAGAACGGAAAGAAAGGATGGCAGCCTGTCCTGCTGCCCAGCTCCAGGGAAAGCCAGGGAGAGCATGTGCCAAAAATGCACTAAGCTGTCCTTCATCAAAAGCTTGAGGGAATAAAAGACACGGCAGCATTTCCCTGCTGCACAGCACAACACCGGGCACCTTGTTACCCACCAGTGGCAAAGAAACACGTTTTGATCTGGGATCTAAAACACAGATAACACACCCAGAGGTTTGACTGCCAAGTCCTAAGAGTCTTGGGGAAAAAAAAAAAAAAAAGAGAACACCTACCTCTGGAGAAATCCGTGTGAACACAGCTCATGTTTCCTCTGGTGCCTCTATGATCATGCAGAAACCGGTGCTTTTAAAAGGCAAGGCAAAGTTCCCAGAGAACCTGGAATCCTGGAGGATTTTGACCTCCTTTTGAGAATCCCCAGGTTTGTTGTTTGGCATTTACCTGAGCGAACTGTGAGCGTTACACTGAGCTGGTAAAGTCCTGTAATTGAGAGCTCAAACTTGCACATGTGGCTCAACAGGCAAAAATCAAGCAAAAAAGGGGGTGAAAAAAAGAGAATCTACACTTCGAGAATCAATATTGCTCAAAACAGTGATGATGCAGCTCACAGAGCAGTGCCTGGGTTACTGAGATGACCTCTGAAAGCTTTCAAAGGCATAATATATAATTAGGTTATTATTATTCCCATAAAAATTAAAGGAATTTTGTGTCCCTCCGCAGCAGAGTCTCTGCTGGCTTCTGATAGAAAGCACATCATTACAGCAAAGGAATAACAACCCACTACTGATGATCATCAACACAGACAGGACACAACATGTTTCCAAGAGAAAGCTTCTACTTATGTTTCAGAGACCTGATAAGATGTCAAGTGCAATAAACTAAATTGCCTGAAACGAGTAATTCTAATTTCATTTTTTTATACCATTGTATCTGTTTCCCCACAATGTACCCTAATGCAGCCCACGAGACACAAACCCAAACAGGACCAACTTGTATTAATTCCACACTTAGCAAATACATGAGGCATTCAGCAAACACTGCATCAAATCTAATCCCGTGGTTTGCTATATAAAACTAGTGCACGAGTGATTATTGCTGATTTTATATGGTTTTATCAGTTCCAAATAACTGGGGGTTATTTGGTGCTCAGAACTCCACAGCTATACTCTGCTGCAGGTTCCACCTCAATTCCCAAACGGAATGTTTTGCCTGTCCTTCACAACTGGAGGCTTTCTTAATGTTTAGCTCCTCAAACTGAAGAAAAAAAAAAAATCAAAAGAAGGCACAAACAGCAGCATTTTGTTTTATTGCTAGCCAAGTGCTGTCTCTTTTCAAAGGCTAAAATGATGTTCTGGCATTCTCTGGGAACTTAAAAAACCTTTTAGTTCCCACAAAGGCATTTTTTCAGTGATAATAAGCAGAACTTGTACACATTGATATGTTTGTGCTTCTGTTCACCAAGACCTCTGAGCCAGTAAAATTACAGCAAGTTTTGGGAAAGAAACAAATTGATTTGTTTTCTTGCTTGGCTGCAACACGTTTATACCACATCTTTCAAAACACTTCTTGCTTAAAATACAAAACAGAATAATCAAGTGCAACCCAAATTTCATATGGACAAACTTTTTTTTTTTAGGCTGCAATATTCCCAAACTCAGTTCACTAAATCAGCTTCAGGTGAGGCTTTGTGTGCTGACATTTCTATATTAGTAGAATCCCAGGGGAGAGAAAGAAAAAAATCAGAAAGAACAGCAGAAAAAGATAAAGTAGTCACATGCAGCCAATATTGGAAAGTCTATATAAGGCAGAAACAGATTTTTTCAGCTGAAAATCTTGTCAGAGAATACTGAATTTTTGTGTCCAATATAGTCTGGGGGTTTAACTTAAAATCCAGGGACAACATTAGGCTCCATAATCTTTTCAGAAATAGAAAATTGAGAGAGAAACCTTGGTTCTGCCTCACCAAGATCAGAAATAGAATCTACCTTCTGTATCCCTAATCAAGAGGTCTGTCTTCCTCTTTCCAGCCTTCTGTCAAAAATGTTCACAAGTGTAACTTTCACTCTCATGGAAATCATTAGGAAACACTGACATTTTTTGTAAGACAGAATTCTCTTTCTTTAACCAGCCTTTCTGAAGATCCTTCCAAACAGCTTTGGGTTACCATCCCTGCCTGGTATTAGCTGGAATTGCTCCCTGTATCCATTAGTCTCCCATCAATCTCCAGAAATCCAGATGGATTTCACAGACAACCACATTTGACAACAAACACTCTGCAAAATTATAATCGATTACCAGTGACTTAAAAAAAAAAACAATAATGCCTCGGAGAACTGTTGCAAACAAAATACAGCAGGGTGTGCTTTGAAGCCTGTGTGTGGGTGTCTCCAGCAGGAGCTGGGGAATTTTGTTCCCAGCATATTTGCAGACACTGATTCCCAAGGCAGGATAAGCCCTCACATACCTCCATATCCATCTGGCTGGCAAGGAAGGGGCTGTTTAGGGATCCTGGTTTAGCTGGCACGAAGTTATTTAGTGGCACCACCTCTGAGAAATCAACTTGATGATCAGCATGGAAAACATGTATATAAAAACCTGTATATTTTTCCAGGGATCACCAGCAATGCCTCATCTGACCTCAGGCAAAGCCTGGGGCACAGAGAGATTTCAAGCATGATACTTATATATTTCATTTATCATCATGTTATTAGTAGTATTATTATTACCACAAAACTAGAAACACGAGTTTGCTGATTTTTACACCTTTCAATCATTCAGTGAACAAAGGAAGATTTCAGTTTCTTAAAAAACAGGAAAATACTCATTAAAATTGTACTCAAATTGATTATTCACACACTTCTTGTCAAACCTAAACAGACATACCTTTTGCAACATGCTGGCCATTTAAATGTCAATTCTTCATGTCCCCTTGAGTTACTTACCTAAAGAAAAAGAAAAAAAAACAGAAAAAATACATTAATTTTCATGGTCTCAAATCTGACATGAATACATACATTGCCCTCCACTGCTCCCCAGCAAGTTATAAATTAGGTAAGACAATTAGACTAATGGGGTTTAGTTGTTACATTAGCTTAGATGACACGTTCCCACTTTGCCTCAACCAAGCACTCAGTAATTGAATTTAAGAATTTTTTTCTTATTATTGCTTTAATCCTCCACAGTAAATAGTTTCTAAATAAAAGCTACATGATGACCTCAGTAATTTGGGGTGTTTTTTTTAAATGAATCCCAACTCTTATTTCTCCCACCCACACATCATCCATCGCTCTTCTATGACTGAATTGCATTTATTATTGGTTTCTCTATACTCAAAATAATCTTTTAAGTTTACAGTACATCCTATAAAAGGTATGATTGTCTTAGATGGTCCTTCACAACCCAAAATATATCGTTCTGAAGGGAAAATCATTTCACATTGCATCCATACCACCACCTTTACCATATGCCAGCTTCTCACATATTTTCTTAACCAGTACAAGTTGGAAACGATAAGAAACGTGAGTGAAACCCTTAACAACTAAATAGCTTTCATATTCAATAAAAAACTCTGGATTTCTTGAAACCATAACCCCCCTCCTTCCCAGCACGAGGGCTTGCCCAAGCTTTGTGACACATTCCAGTGTCCCTTATTCCCACAATGTGCTGGCCCTGAACAGTGTGCAGGCTCACCATTCACTCTGCCTGCACACAAACCACTTTATTTTAGGCTCAGTTTTCAAGCCCTGCCAAATTCAGACATCTCCTTGCACAAGTTCTGCTGCCTCCACCTCCTGTCAGCCTGCTCTGTGATGTCTCTGAATGAACACTTCTTTTTTTTTTTTCCCCCCTGGCAGAACTCATGTTACCATCCTTTTCAAAGCAGCCAATTTGGGTCCTTTAGTCCACATGTGGGCACATGTTTAGGCTTCTGCAAGAGCAGTGTAACTGCCAGCTCCAATCCAGCCTTCTCCAGGGTATTAGCCCATTTCACAATATATAGTGCTTCAACTACAAGATGGATTTAACATGTGCTATTGTATATTTTTGTCCTCAAAATGACAACTCAATGTATTATTGCCATCTGACTAGAACTATCTGATGAAACATGCCAGTTCTTAGGCTTTAGTTCATCTTCCCCCCTTTCCCTTTTAAGGGGAAAGCATAATTCTCCAGGTTGATGCTGTTGATCACAGGCACTCTCATGGTTGGTTTTCCTACAGTTTGTGATGATTCCCACATAGCCATTTCACCATTTTGAGTGATAACAGAAACTTGACTTTTCTGCAGTGCCTGCTTAGCAGTTTAAAAAGCTGGTAGGGTCCCCCACAGAAAGTACCTGTTGAACTTCAAGTGCTACGCATAAAGCTTATTTCTGAGGAAAAATAACTTTGCCATTTGGCAAGTATTGCACCAATTCACATGCCCAGGGCTTATACCAGAAAAGCCAAAATCAAGACAAAGCAGCCCTTGTTGTGCATTAAGAGAAACCAACAGGGATGTGCACATTTCAGCTGTCCTTCACCCATTCCAGCTGGGATTCCACCCAAATGAGGTGGACATTTCTCTTCTATCAGTTAAAACAATGACCAGACAGATTCCAACTGAGGTGACTCACGGGCAGATAATGAATCCCATTCCATTTATCCCAGGTGACATCCCTCATTTCACACCTTCACAACCCAAGGCATCTCAGGATGCCTGTACTGATTCAGGAACCATGAAGTAAAAGCTGTTAGATTTCCTTTGGCATCCCAACCAATTCCTTCAAGGAACACCTACTAGCAGGTGTCAGAACACCAACCTTTATCCATCCAACTCTCAGCCAAACCTTCCTCCAATTTTCAAGGGGGACAAAGATGAAATACAAATCACTCTAACCCTTAGACACTGGGCTTCTCACAGAACAGGATTAGTGCTAATGGATGAAGCTGTCTCTTGTCTGCCTAACAAAAGAAATGATCCTCCAAACTCTGACCAGAATTGTATTAACCAGCAATTACAGGCATAAATATAGCTATGAGACTCAAATCATATTTTTTCCTCCTACTGCAGAGGACTTGAAATGGAAATAATTCAGTCCAAATCCGTATACAGCCATCTGCTCTGTGAAACACTGACAAATCTTCTTCCTTCTGGAATCCATGTCCACCAAATTAGATTAAGAAGAAGCTGCACTACCTTCAAAATATTCATTCCAAGAGTCAGCAGAGGCTGGTAAAGCATTGCTGCCTTACAGTGATGCCTGTTAAGTGCCTTGGCTCACTCTACATCCACCAAATAACTGTGTCCTTTGATTTCCATGCCAGGTTCCTGCATCTGCTGAGAGCACCTTATGCAAAGAGCGAACACCGTGGTTTGGTTTTTAAAACTCACCCCTAAGAGCCACTAACACAGAGCAAGTTGCAAACCCAAACAACAGCCTACAAGAAGACAGTCATCTTCATTTATTTTGAGACTGAATGGATGGTCCTTGGTGGAATTCTTGTGGGGGGTACTTTTCTTATAAGCAGCAGAGTAGGAGGGCATTAGCTGTCAGAACCTTTGCTTCATGTTTCCAAACAAAACCACAGCCAGGGAGATTTTACTTAGTGAGGCTCAGTTTTCAGCCCATTTGTAGTGGTTCAAATGCATACCTGGTTACCATTTGTAACATAAAGAGTGAAATAATAAACCCTACAGAGCAGGTGAATGTTGTACACAAATCTCAAAACAGTAAACATTGTACACAAATCTCAAAACAGTAAACACCGGATACAAATCTCAACATGCACCCTGAGACCATTATACATCACCTAAAATGTTACAAGTGAGGCATTAAAAGAAATTCACCTGTTCTTATTATTAAACACTTTCAAACCAACTGCCCCCCCGCATCCTCCTCTTTGAAGAGCTCTACAGCAGCTTCTTTTCTTCTGGAGCAAATGGTCTGGGCACCCTGGCAGGGCAGCGAGTCACCGGGGTCAGGGGGAAGGGAACAAAGGCTGCCTTTGTGTGCATTCAGAGCTCGGTCACAGACGCAATACCGGCAGGGACAGCGCCAACCCCACGCTGTGCCCGATATTCAGAGCACCCAGAGCACGGACTCCTTCACCGGGACACAAAGTTTCAAAGTCCGAAGCCCTTATCACTACTATCAATTCAAAAAAAAATCCTCCAAAAATTTGCTTTTGAGTCTAACTGAAGCTTTAACATTTCAGAGCCCAGTTCTGCAAACTCTTTGAAGCCGTAGGTGCTATTTATATATAAGACCAGAAACTCTGCCAAAATAGCAATTTATTCTCTCTTCCTCCTAAGCCTAAGGATCACCAGAAGTATTTTAATAGGTTTGGAAGAATTCAAAGCCACTGTGCACTTGCAGCTGTCTACCTTAGAGAGTGACTAAGTTCTGCATGAACAGCAAATTAACAGTCTTGCTCATTCCAGTTAAATCTTGAGGGTGGGGTGGCAACTCTATGGGGTTTTTTGTATATATACACACTATCTGTATAAAGCTATAATGAAGTATTTGGTTTGCTGTCATTACATCTTAAATGCAGTAAAGTGCAAGAGATTAATATCTGGATCCAAGGTACCTCTGAAGTCAACCTGGGCATTAGCAGCAAAGAAACCTATTTAATCCCTCAGAAAAAGGGAGATAAGCTAATAAGCAAGGGAATTTAAGCCAAAGGAGCACCTCCACAAAGCAAGGGGCAGTAAAAAAAGAAAGTGTAGTACTGAAAAACTGCATCTGCCTCCCTGCCCTGCTGAAGTCCCGATGATCCAACGTGCCAGCTTCCATCCCTGAGAGGGAAGCAGCAGCTTGGCATCAGGCCAACTTCAGCACCCTGAGCTGTCAGGTCAGAACACCAATCTCACACCGAGAGGGTTCACCAACAGGTAGTGCCAAAGTGCTTGTTCCTTGCCTGAAACACAGAGGGCAGAATTTGGCCTGTGATGTTGGACAAGGGAGGAAGGAGAGATAAGGAACAGAGGGGGCACAATCAATCGATCTGACTGTTCCTTGCCTTTCTGAGTAGGGTTAGAGGCTACAGATACTCATTAATGGCCAGTAATTAGATAATTGTCTCCTGTAAATATACACCACTGCTTCCACTGAGAGCAGAGACATTAATGCTGAGAGCATTTGAAGCAGCTCCTAGCAGGAACGACTGCTAATTCACTTCCTAATTATTGATAAAGTACTTTATAGCATTAATGTATTTTGACACGTTTTCTGAGACACCTCACAGCTTCCTGGCTACCCGACCCTAGAAGATCTTCTTACTGCCTCTCTCAGGACAGGTGTCCTTGGATGACCAGAAGTGACTCCCAAGCCCCAGGGCTGACAGCACGGCTTGCCCGTGACATTCCCTGGGTGCCAAGAGATGGTTTGGAAAACCGAGCTGAAGGACCTGACTTGAGAGACAAAATTATCTCAGCAGTCATTTCTCTTTGGCTTCCTTCCTATTTTTTTATGTGACTCATTCAAGAGGCTCTAGCTAGCACTCTTTTATTTAATTAAAATGAGGGTGCTGATCTAATTTTTTTAAGAGGAAGTATATTGCACATGTAGCTGGGGGGGAACCATCTTCCTTACTGAGTCTTGCTAGACTTGCAAGTTACTGCCTGCACTGTGCTGAGGGATTTTGGGAGGGCAGGGAGGGATGGCACCTCAATGAAGTAAAGACAAAAATGGCAGAAATCACGATTTTATTTCAGTTGTGTAATTCTGGTAGCCCTAGTAATTCCTGAACAGCTGTAATATATAAAATCAACTGAAAGGAACATTACAAAGCTGAGAAGGAAGGAATGCCGGTCGTTAAGCTGTGTCCTTACTATATTAAGGACCAAAGAGGACTTTTAGTGCCCTTTAGCTGAGAGGCCAAAGTATTTCCACCTCCCTCACTAGTTACTGAGCCATTAGCACATTATAAAAATATATCCACGAGGTCCACATTGCCCTGCTCAGTAGGAAAAGCCTAATGAAGGAAAGCTCCCTCACGGTCTGAGGGGGTGCAAAGGACAAGAGCCATAGGGCAGAAACACAGATCACAATCATTATTGATTTGGCCTTCCAGAAAAAGCAGTGATCATCCCCCCATCAGCCAGCATATCCCACTCCAAGGTGCAGCCCTGCTGGCTCTGATGCATCTGTGGCTCCTGCTCCCAGCAGCACTTATTGCATTAGCCAGCACACTGTGCCTCTGGGTCAGGCCTGGCTGCTGGCCAGCCAGCCCGGGGAAGGGAGCAGTGGGAAGGCTGCCTGGAAATGGCAAGGCAGACATGCCCAGAGTGGTCAGCACGGCAATCTACACAGATCCTTTCCAGGGCCAAAGTCAGAGCGACAGCCAGAAATCAAAGAGGGTCTTCATCCCTCTCCGCGCCTTCCAGACATGAAATCTCTGAACCAGGAATGCAGTGGAAAAAAAACTCACACAGGGGAGGATGTTCTGTTCGACTCGGTTTTAAAACAAACTTCTATTAGAGGTCAGACTTCACTTGTGTTTAATTAAAAAGTGACTGAATGAAGAAGCTCCGAGAAGGACAGTCCCAAAATGAAATGCCAGCATGCTCTGTACCGGGCATGGGACTTGCTGGGCTAAGATGCCCATGTGCTTTGGGATTAGGCATAAATTTGGCATTGCTTGGAGACTGACCTATAATATACAAGAGCTCAAAACCAGCTCCAATTTAAAAGCTACCTATTCTTAGTCATTTAAGAAAAACAAAAAGCTAGTATTTGCTCCTTTTTTTCAACTACTCAAAGAAAACAAGGAACAGAGTGAAGAACACACACAGAGAAAAGTGTAACTCAGAAATACCCTGTGTCCTGTAATAAACTTTTGTACTTCTTTCTTCAGCAGGGCTGGGGGAGTGGTAAAATAAAAACTCAGAGAGCCTGAAAAGATTTGTTCCAGAGTGCTGGAACGGTAAGAAATACTCCCAGAGACCTTTGATTTGCCAATAGTACCACCAACTACCCCAGCAGAAGTGTGAGAAAACATGTGACCAAGCATTAGTTACACTGCAGAAATAAATATTTTGCATTTGCCAGAAAAAATATATCTGTTTAGATAAGTTTATTATCTTAAGGACATGTGTGTGCTCTTGCACAAAAGACACAAGAGCCAGGACCAGGCAAACACCCAGGTATCATTTTCAACCCCAGTTCACTCTCATATCTTCATTTCTGAGGCAGAGCCACCACTGCAGCCAAAGAGCTTTCTCCAAAGCTCCTCAAGGCAGCTTTTTCTTTCAAAGATCCTTAATAATTTGTTCTACAACAAATTAAGTCAAAAGCTAAAATTTGCAAGCCAACCAAATGAAGACTTCAAAACCTCCTATCTTGAAAATGATACAGTATCATGTAATTACTCAATTTCTGGGCTTTCTGGAGAGCAAAAGAGACTATTTTTCCACATTACCAATTGCTGACAGATGTTCTCCCCTCTGTTGTTAAACAAGTCTTGATAAAAATACACTGGTGCCTTAACAGAACTGGCTGTACCCTGAGTGGGTTTCCCATTTGATCTGCTGTAAAGCTCAGAGGCTTTTTTGTCTGCTCGTTGTAGCACAATGTGTGTTTGGTCCCACGACAGTGACAGCTGACAACTGTTTTTCCTGTTTGCAAAAGCTTTACCATTCAACTTGAACCAAAAGCATTTGTCATGTTGCATGGCAGTGAAGTAGATTTAATCAGATGAGGCCACTGGCGTTGTCTGTGCCAGGCTCCAAGAATCCGGGAGAACAAAAGCTGGATTTATCTCTCGGGGAGTCTGGGCAGGGAGCAGCAGTGTATCTTTGTGAGTGCACAAGGGGCAATCTCAAGAGGAGAAGAAAATAAAGGCAGGAGAATATTTTCAGTGCAGTTAAGCCAGAAGATAACTGTTCTTAAGTGAACCTCCATGTCCCTCTTTCAGATGTTACACCAAGACAGAGGAGGATGCTTCTGTGCTCTACTGCTACATATTGTTATTTCCACAATAATAAGCATCACCTCATATCTGCTCACAGTCAGCAATCGACCTGCAAAAAATTTTGTCCCCAAACTGCAGCGACAATCCTCCAAAATATTCCATTAGGACTTCAAATTCTCGAAGAGCTGTAACAAAATGTGTTGTACCTCTTCTACTTGATGCCAGACACCACACTAAAAAAAACCCCACCAAAGAACAAACCAACAGGGCACTAAAGGAAAGGAAGTGTTCCTCATTTCACGTAGCCACCAAGACACTATTTCACAGCCTTAGTATCCTTTTGGATGATCGACTTCTTTTGGAAAACTTACAAAGGTAATTTTGGCTCTGAAGAAAAATAATGAAGCCATATGTGCAAATATCAAATGAGAGGCTTGCAGCGTTTCAAACCTCCAATAGAGAGTGAAAAAAGAGCAGCTCCACCTGAGGAGCTTTGTTGATTTACATCAGCCTCATACGGTCTCATAACAAGTCGTGCCTTGGGAAGGGGATGATTTAAAGAGTCATATTGTGGTTCTGATCTCCTACAAACTGGGGGGAAGGACTAAAAACACAACTGCTCTTAAAAATTATATTATGAGATAACAATTTAAAAAGCAAAGCACCCAAACCCGAGAATATTCTATGAGAATAATATAATGTGAAGATTCAGAGCTTTACATCAGCATCAGAGAGACCAGGAAACCAAATGCCCTCAGTTACCACCAGTGGACACTGACAACTTTGCCTTGATATTCTCTGGCATTATTTTAAAGTGACAATTTAAATGTCCCCAGGGGCTGGTGAATGGGCTGCCAAAGGTCAGGGAAAGAGGTGCCTGGATTTGGTGTGGAGTGTGCTGGTACAGCCAGTTCTCTGGCATGACACAGTCCCATTTTTGGCATTACTGTACTGAAAGCTGCCCACAGCACATTAATGAATTGGAGTTCAGCCCTGCATGAAGTGTTTCAACATTCGCTCCAACTGTGCTGAAGGAATTCCACTTTTGCTTTTTTTCCCCCCCTCTAATTAGAGAGCTGCTGGGACTCAACCCAGCCCTCGGAGAGGTGCAGTGTGCCCACAAGTTCTGCTCAGGCAGGAGAGGTGTGGGATATTCTGATCCACTCTGGAGACACCCTTCACCTTCCCCAATGAGGTTGCAAGCAAGGCAGTACTTAATGTTATATAAGATTTACAACCTACAGGCAGCAATATCCATCTAGAATTAAACCACTCCTTAAAGTGGATACAAGAGCAACAGGAGCTGGTGAACGTGCAGTTGTTAAGACTTCACTAATTTCTGCAGATAATTTTCTGTAGATACCAAATTTCATAGGACACACCTCCATGTGCACCAAGGGAAAACACAACACTCAAAGCAACTCTTCAAAAGTGACTTGCAGAAAACATGCACCTAAAAATCAGGTGTAAGGCCTCACACAACATTCAGGGGTCTGGAATCTCCCTGCACAGCAGACTGTGCAGCTCCAGAACCCAGACTCACCATATTTCTTATTTATAATGCAACAGGTTCAGTGACTCTTTATTATAGAGTTTATTCCTGATTTCAAACTGGAGAAATTGCTTCTTAAGAGATCAGAACTGCTGCAAAAATGCCTTGCCATTTCATGTATCCTGAACAGCCAGAACACCACCTAAAAACTGCCTTTTATTTTTTTTTTTAATTAACTTCAAAAACTTGGAAATGGGATGTCAGCATTCTCAGGTGACACCACAACCTTGCTCTGCTTTATTTGCATCTGAGGAAAACACCTGCTGTGCTTTGGGTTGTGCCACATGTCCCTCTGATGTCAGAGCAGCAGCACAGGCCTGAGGGGCTGATCCTCCTGCCACCAAACTCCTCTCTGGAATATTTCCTGCTGGCTTTGGCTGCCTGCTGGAGCAGGTGGAACCTCTCACCACTGCTCAGCAAAATATTCTCTTGTCAACAGAGGCATATTCCCCTCCTGCACCACTGCTTCTGTCCTCATTAAGCAGCATTCCACGATAATTAGCAGAGCACACAAACCACGGCATTTATTTAAGATACTCAGCAAGCTATGGTAATTGTAATATTAATTTATTTTGGTGCCTTCAGATGGAAAAACAAATCTGATTTCCCATTTATTTTTTAGGCTTGCACTAGCAACAAAAATACACATTATAACAAAGACTAAAACAGAGTTTTTCTCTGTTGGTTTGCAGTGCTTCATCTGAAAATTAAGACAATTTCTTATATCAGCATTTTAAAATACAGAAAACTAATCAGTGGTCAGTAACATTAGCACTGAAAGCTGGATTTCTTCCAGATGCTATCAGTAAATTTGCATTAATACCCAAAAATGCAGTAGGCCCACCTGGCATGAGCCAAGCATGCACACCTACAAACTCACTCATGTCAAGTGTTTTATTTTCCACTCCCCCTCTCCCAAAAACACACCATTTACTTCACACTTTCAAAATCTTTCACACTCCTGCAGAATAAATCTGAAAGAATCTCCTCTTAAACCAACATCAACACCGCAGACAAAAATACAACTGAGAACACCTAATTTCAGAGCAGCTTTTGAACAACGAGAAGGGAGAATGTTCCTCTGTAACTCATCTCCCATTTTCCCAATATTTATTCTTCAGTTCTCTTTACATATTTTTTTCAGCACAGTGAAAATAATGGGACTTCAAAGTACAGCTGCTTTCTGTAGTGCTACAGCAAGTTAGTTTCTGATCTCAATTGTCATGGAAACCTGCCCAAATAATCCCATCTCATCTTTATCCAATCGAAAGAAAACTCAGGAATGACTGTTTGCCTGTCTTATCAGACACATCTCTCTGAATTCCTTTCTTGTTTTCTTGAACACAGTATTAATTTTCATTTAACAGAAACATAATTTCTCTCTGATTACTGACTCCAATACCCAGGAAGGAAGGAACAGGTTATGGGAGATTTGATTCCAAAGTCCTGAGCACTGCCCTGATTGTGATCTCAAAAACCTGACTGATTCCAACAAGCAGTAACAGCACATGGAGCACTTTGGAATAATCTTACCCAGCTCATGCAAAGGCCACATGTATTTGTGTGTCCCTAGGGACACAAGCTGCCCAAATATAAGGTCTTGATTCCAAAGGAGTGTTGACACAATGACCAAAAAGAGTTTCCATTCTATCCAAGGACATAGCTAATGCTGGCTCTTCCACATCTTAAACTAACACCCTAATTCCAGGTGACAGAAATCAAGGGGTACATTAGAAGTCACCATGTTTTTTCTGATTTTTTTTTCATCAAATCAAACCACAAACCTGATTTGAATTCCACAGTTATTAGTGCAACTCTTCTGTTCACTATAATAATTTAGTCCTTACAACCTTTCCATTAATTGTACTCTTTAAAATGCATGAAAACTTCACGTTGCCTTTAAACTTGGACAGTTTAGATTAATATTTCATGCTGATTTTAAAGAACACATTACTTTTTCATAACGTTTCTGTTGTTAACACAAAGTGGCAATTCTACACTCTCAGGTATGCTCTCAGCACAGTGAAAAGGAATTTATCTTGTACAAAGCAGACTATAAATATTGGCTACTGCAGAGAAATAAGACATCAAGGATGAGTTTTTTCAAAGCCACTTAAGTGATTACAAAGCCCAAGAAGCTCCCATTTAAATTAACAGCAACTGCATTGTCTGAATCTTTTAAGCAATTTTGCCTTCTTCAATGGTCTACAAAAGATTTTCCCAGTTAAGAGTAGTAAGTTGAGAATAATAAATTGATAACATATTATCTCTGAAGGACAATAGAAAGAATTCTCATAGCAGAAGTATTTTAGATGCTAAAATTGAGCAAAGTTCTACAAACACATGAACACCTTAAAATTTAAAAACCAACTGCCTCATTTCTCCATAAGCTCTAACACTTAACCACTTGTTTTTCCTTTCTACTTACTATTTGCCATGGTTTTTGTTTAAAAGAGGTCTTTTGAAGCTGCTAAAGATGGAAAAGAGTAACAGCAATGTGGTGGTTCACCCTGATTTAGGGAAGTTGGGTCCATCAACAGCTGAGACAGTCAGGGCAAGGCAGGTGCAAGTTCTTTGCCTGATATTAAAACAATTAGTGCAGCCAGGGTTGGTTGTTTACACACAAACAGCCATGTATATTGAAAAAACCCACCTGTTCAAATATTTAATTTAAAACAATACTGCCTATTGCCATAGATGGTTCTAAATATTTATATTTTTCAGGAGCCAGGTGGGTGGAGAGTCAAACAGAACAGACACATTAAAAAAAAAAAATCAAGTAACATAAAAATAAAAAACCAACCTGGGGAAAAAACCAGTTGAGCTGTAACAGCAGCTCAGCACGTTTAGAAACTAAACCATTGAACTGCTAATTTTCAAAATGCCTTGCTAATACATTGCCCCTTCACAGAATTTTGTGAGTCAGTAGCAAAAGCTTTGCATCAGGTTGTAGAGATTCCAACTTGAGTGGTTCCCGTGCTAACTCTTACTAAAGTGAGGAAATGGGGAATCAGGAAGCAAAATCTTCATCTGATGCAGAATCATCAAATGGTTCAAAAAGCAAGTGACTGAGCACAGGGGTGGAAATAAGCACAGAAAACAATGATTTCCTCAGAAAATGAGAAGTGTTGTTAAATAAAAAAAAGCACTTGGAATATGCTGTGCAACAGCCATCATTGCCAATAAACCCATTAGAATTAAATTAACATGGACGTGAAACATCAGGATATAGATAAACAACAGATATATTTCACTGTGCTGTGAAATCCTAAGAAATTGCTGTTATTTGCAAGTAATTCAACCAATGCAAGCAAGTCCTGTTTATCATACGTAAGGTCCAATATTATGTTACAATGTTTTGCTTGTTATTTTTTTAACTGAAATCAACTAGAGAAAACAAAATTTGAAATTTCACACTCGCATTCTATTTGGGACTGCTTGTGCTGGATATTAATTACATCCATGATCAAATCCAGACAGCAATTTAATCTGAATACTAGATTCAGCTTCACAGAAGTAATTCTAATTCCAGCAGAAATGATTTTTAAATCATTTTCAATTAGATCTTTGCTCTTTTCCCTAAAGACCTGAATGGTAATATTTTCCAAGTTCTTTGAGGTTTCATTTCAGTAATCTCTGCCAAAATGATCACAACCTTAGGATCAAAAACACATTTTCAGTAGTTATGCCCTAAATAGTCTGCAGCACACCCATATATTAATGCACACTGCAGAGGTCAGATATTTCAGGATAACTTCAAATTCTGCATATCCTCATACACAGAAAGGTATTTAATGAAATAAAGCCTGCACTGTGTGCAGGAGCCACCCCAACACCCACATCTCATGTTTGCTCAGAGCTGGCAGGTGGCAATAATTAGGATGAAGATAAGCTGAGGTGACAAAGAAAGGAGAGCACATCAGTCACTGCCTGTCACACCTCAGAAGATGGACTGATACCACTGTATCATTCCATATTATATCCATTTTTTCTCTCCCTCATTTCCTCACAACAGAAGGTTGCCACAATAGCATCGGGTTTTTCAATACAAGTGAATTTTTGATAGATATTCAGTAACTGTGTGCCCAGGACAAATCACAGATTGCACACTGCACATCCAATACTGCTGGGATTTCCAAAAAGCAGGTCACAGGAGAGTATTATATTATATATAATGTAATTATATATTATAAGCAAGATAATATATAATAAAGAATATGTATAATAAAGTTTGTATCTTTGCATCTTGCAGCTCCATATATACACACAGAAATATTTATTTCAATATGGATATTTTATATCAATATAAATATTTTATTAATATGATTTGTATAATTGTATGTATTTACATATTTTAAATATATAAAAAGAAAAATATTTCTCCATCTTGAGAAATAAGTAGAGACACTGTAGCTGAACTCCTCAATAGGTAACAGCAAATTAGCCCCCAAGCAGGTAGGTGCCTTTGCCATCAAGCCTATGGCACTGCTGAATTATCAGCAAGAAGTGAAAGCCAAATAAACCCAAATTTTGAAACCTTGAAAGTTCTCACAAGAACAGGTTTGTCATCACTCCCCTCTCTCTGCTTACCACCTACTACAAGCAGTGAAAGAACTCAAGTTGCCTACGATCCAACTGGTTTACAGGTATAAAATTCCTGAAGTCAGTTCTATTTACATGAAGATTTTATAATCCGACTGTTCAAATGTGGGTTTCCCTTTAAAAAAAAAAAAGCAAAACAAAACAAAAATGAAACCTTGGCTTTGGCCAACCAGGAAAACAGTCAAACTGCATGAGAAAAAAAAAGAAAGAAAAAGTTTTTGCAGCCACTCTTGCTGAGGCTGCAGCAACTACAACTCGAGGTACAGGACAGCAGGGTGAGGTGTTCTCAGGCACAGGATGACAAACAGGGGATTGACCAGATACTAAAACCCTTTAGGCAGCACCTCTGCACAGATATAATTGAATTTGGCTTCCATAAAATAAATAGAGGTCAAGAGAATCACAGCTGAGAGATTTTTTTCCTCGCCTTTCATCCCAGACTTCAAAAACTTCCTTTTAAATCCTGACAGCTATTAGAAATGGCTGATTTTCAAGATGCATTTAGTTTAAGGTCTTTTTGACCACCATTAGAGCAAAAAAAAGCTGCTGCAGTCATTAATGTGACACACTGGAAGCTTCACCACCCATTTCATACTTCTTCCTCTTCCTTCAGATGGAAGGGCCTTGAGTACATCACCTCTTGGCTGTTTTACCCCCCAGTAAAACTTGTATAGCCCATATAATAGTTTGTGTTAATTGGCAATGCAAAAACACCCCACAAAAAGTAGATTAGGTTTGTGAAATTCAATATATGCAAAAGCTTCTTATTTGCCACTCCATGAGCCTTCCCTTGGAATGACAAAAAGAGGCAAGGAACAAGAAGGAGATGCTGAAAGCCCTTCCTGCCACGCACGTGCTTTCCTGCTGGACACCCCTCAGCCCCCCCATGCCCAAAGTGCTTCATGCTGGGCTGAGAGCAGGGGCTTGGGGCTAATTTAGGAGAGGATCACTCATTATACTCTCCCTCACACTACAGAGCTCTATAGAAATCACAGTAGAAAAGATAGGATGTTCTCATATCCCTTGGGACAAACGGAGCCATCTCCTGCAGCAGCAGACACTGGAATAGGAATTCCAGTACCTGCAGCTCTACATTATTAGTGAGTCATTTCAAAGACTAGAAATAGAAACCTCTTACTTTTAAGTGCTTGTACACCACTACCCAGTATTTTTATTGTGGGACACCAACAGCTGAACGCCGCTCATCTCCCATGAAAAAAAAACCCCTTATTCAAAATTAAACCAATAATTTCTTCCATAGTACATAATAATTTTGTTTCATCAGTGTGTCAGTCAATTGTTCAAAATATACTTTATCAGTTTCAGTCAATTGTTCAAAATACACTTTATGGGAAAAAAAACCCAAAAACAAAACCAAAAAAAGGACAGATGATATGTTTATCTTCCTAAACAGGATCTAGACAAGAAGCTGATGTGTCAACAGTAGGAGGCCAATGTGTGAGAACATCTGGGAGCACTCTGGGCAAGGGAAGAGCCAAAGAGGGAGCCCAGTGAAGGTGCCTTATTGAGACAAGTCTCACAATGCAAGAAGCACTTGCATTAATGGATTTAAGTGTATTTATGAAGATTTCTGCTGTCTCTCTGAACCAAAGCAGCGCATCGGTAAAACCTGAGGAGCATCCTGGAAGGACTCCCAGGGAACACCTCCCTTTGCAGGTGTGCAATCCCTGCAGCACCGTCTTCAGCCGTTTCATCCTGCACTCTTCCCTCCCACAGGGAAGCAAGGAAGCTCATGGAAGCTCCAGCGGTGGCTGGAGGATTTGCAGCCGGGGGCGGGGGAGCGGCTGGACCGTTCTGCCTCTGCCATCACCAGAGCCACACCGAGTAAATCACGGGCAGAAATGAGCTCAGCTGTTCTGCTGCTCGCAGCGCAGAGGTGTAAATCACCGCTCTCTAAACGCGGGCAATTAAGATTTTAAGTCACTGTCACTGTTTATGAAGACTGAGAAATTAAGAGAGCCCATAATGTCGCGTTTGCTTCGGCTCAGAGCACAACGTTGATTGCTCTGCTTACAAACCAACCCTCGAATCAATTCATCTTTTTAAAAACTGATAAATACTCATTTCCAGTAGTCATCAGTTTTCTGTTCAAGAAATAACTAGAAATAGGAGCTCTCATAAGTAGGTGCTTCCTGTTTAACATCAAAACCATCCTGAAAACTGCACTTTCTGTATAAGGCACAACACGCAAAATTCCTTTGCAGCTCATTTTGTAGTTTCCCTCTAGGTATATTATAACTGTAAAACCATAACTGATTTAAGTCATCTGCATGTGTTAAAATCTCACCATTGCCCTACATCTTTTCCCAAAAACCAAGCATTAAGGTTTTCTCTCCAGAGCTACAAGTAGCAGATGGGGAAACACCTAGTGGAGATGCTTTTTATGCAAGTAAAAAAATATGCTGCCACCCATGGGCTCAAGAACTGGAATAGGACTACAGGATTAATACAGCCCCAGACCTGTGCTGAGCCACAGAATAAAAATCCCTATAAAGCTCAACTGTTTGTTAACAGTGAGTGGTGAATCAGTGCACTGGAGATCAAAATAAACCCAAGGGATCATCGTCTTTACTTTTCTTAACACATGAAAAATGTCTTTAGATTGAAAATAGTCACCCTGATAACCAAGGTTTTCAAGAACTCTGAATTTTGTAGAAAATATCTAAAATTAACTGCCCTTTTTTTATATATATAATGAAATAATTTGTTTGTTTTGAAAAGTTCTCTCCCCCTTACTTTCCAAAATGAATTTTTCAGAGTGAGCTAAGGAGGTGGTGAGTCAAATTGTCTATTTTACTGATACATGAACACGTGTATATTTATATATTATTAACTATACATATAAACACACATTTTTAAATCTTACTTGCTTCTTTCCCTGCAAACCTTATGGCAAAGTTGGGGAAAAATGTAAAGTGAAAGCCTTAGTCAGGGAAAAAAAAAAGAAGAGTAGGAAAGGATGAAGATATTCCAAAACAAGATGAAATGAAGTTTTAGAAAGAACTTGAAAAGCATTTTCAGGCCAGTAGTCTAATAAGAAAAAAAAAACACTTCCTCGACCTAAAATGAACCAACTGACATAAGTGTCTTTGGAATGCAACCCATGGGCCCAGATGAAGGTCAATGGAACAGCACAGGAAGGCGCTCAAGTGCCAAGTGTCAGTCTCCAGTTTCACTGCAGAGGTTGAAGATGGGATGGAGATGAGATGTTGGGGAGGTGGGAAGGCCAAAGGATGTCTCTGGAGGTGGAACAGGTGTCCTGCTGAAAAACTCAGATGGCATAACTAGCCAAGGAAAAACATGGAATGCCACGTGCACGTTACTGTGATACTATTTCAAACAGAACCTACCGAAAAGTAAACTAATCCTGGGTGACTGTGACAGCAGACTCAACACGGTTCCTGCCTGCCAGGAAAGGAAGAAACCAAAGAGCCAGCACTGCTGAGGATGGTGGGGGAGCCCCAGCACTCCATGCCCTCCCTGGGCTGGAATTGCACCTCAGGAGCACAGCAGTCACACAGAACCACACCCATCCCATCTCCTGCTCAAAATGCCCAGTCCAAGTGTGACCTGTCCCTCTGCAGCAGCCACACAGCCAACAGGGCTGAGCTTTGTGACAAGGTGAGAACACGCGCTGAAAAGCAAGGGATAAAATAAAAAAAGCAACAGAAACACCTTCAGGTGACTAGTATTTCGTATCTAATTATAATTAGATGTTAGGTGATAAGAAAAAACATACCTTTAAGTGTCTCTGCCTAATTGCTGTGCACCACGACCCACTTAGGAGGCCTAATGTAATGAAAGCTGCTGCACGGAGTTTAAGAACTTTCTGTTCTGTGTAATTAACCAGCCTGGATGAAGTTGTTCTACGGAACACAAATATTTTGCTTCCAAGCAGCCAGATGTCCCCGAGTTCCACGCTATCTTATTGGCTTATTCATAAGGTTATGAAGCTTAAAATGTAACCTTGTATAAGTGTGTTACCTTGAATGAGAGTTTACACAATTCAAGCTAACCAGACTCTTCCCACTTGGTCAAGCACTCCCAATGAATGGGACATAAGTACTTTTGGGATTAAATCTTCCAAACTGAGCCACCTAAATAGTTTGGGATTACAACAGCAGCAGTCGCCGGAGGAGAGGTTTCCATGCCATTATCCCCAAAGCACGGGAATCACATATTTAAGTCCCTGTCAGAGCCTGCATTATCTCATAATTGTTAATACACAACGAACTTCAATGTCGCGTTTAACAACTGAAACAGTCTCGGAATACTGGCTCGGAATCGGCAGCGAACAAAAGTTCTTCTCATCGCTGCCCCAAACCAACATCCAGGATTTATTGCCAAAATTAGCCCCCTTAGCTGCACAGGCTTCTGTGTAAGCGTAGGAAGCACACGTACAGACAGGCTCACAAAGCCAAGCGTTATCTAGTTATGCACAGCACTCCTCAAATGAGCTGTCTGATATTGTATTTGTATTTCTGTGACCCCCTCACAAATGGCTCTAAGCCATTAATCTCCGCAGCACCCTGTGAAAAAGGAGGAGGTACCACTAACCCTGCTTCACCCGAAGGTTTAATGACTTGCCCCCCAGGTCACAGAGGAAATCTGTGGTGGTGATGCAGGGAATGGCTCCTGGGACCTCTGAAATCCCATCTCAATATTCCGGCCACACTGCCACCCGTCCTCAGCCGTACTTAATACGACTAAATTACTGATGGCAACAAACAGCAGAATCTGACTTTCAGATGAGCTGATTTGTACAATGAGTCAATCCATAACTTTTGTCTCCTCCAGACACTTAGATCGATGGGCTGCATGCCCAGCACGTTGTAATAACCCTGAAAAGCTTTTGGCTCGGCCTGCAAACACATTAGCATTAACTTAAAGCTGCTGCTTTGTTTACTATACGAGATATCTGCTTGTGCTCTATGCCCAAGTGATACCAATTAAAGAGACCCAAATACAGAGCTCACAGAACAGCACAAGACTAATGCTACCCACGAGCACAAAATTTGGTGAACTTTAGTTGGTACTTCTTCCTCCAAAGCATTATGGTCTGACAGTCACCTTTTTCTTTCCCAGTCATCGACTCGTCATGATTTATTATTCAGAACCTTCCCCAAAAAGTGATTCAGAAAGGGTTAGAAACTGGCTCCCCTCCCACTGCTTCCGAAATGGATTAACATGACTCCAGCCTTGGATGCACATGACTACAAATTACAGTGAAGCCACCCTTGATTTAAGCTTCCAGAGAGCACAACAGAAAATCACTGAAAATTCTGCTCTTTCAGCTGCCTAAACCTATTCATTACATAGTTCACAGGGCCATGTAGGTGCAGGAGTAAATCACTCCATGGGAGAGGACATCACCCACTAACAAGGGGCTTTTCTTATGTCCTTAGAGGTACAAATGTAGCAGGGCCAGGAGGGGTCTAATTACCCTCAGAACACCCAGGCAGCATTGGAAGCAGTAATTTATTGACCATATCAGTGTAGTTTAGTGCACAGACTGAAAACAGAAGCCAAGTATTGTATCCCAACTGCTGAAATGCCCACAGCTTGCCAGGGCAGGCAGATTGATGCAAGCCAACAAAGCAGTCAGGCAACACCATAAGCAAGATGTATAATAAAACCATACTTGGCTTTTACTGGGTTTTAGTGGAACAAGAGAAGGGTAAGAGATGATTTTTATTTTTAAACCTTTAGAAAAAAGTTCAGGACGGTTACCAAAACACCCTGCCGGCATCCAGAGTCACTAATTACCCAGATGGGCAGCCAGGGAGCTGATCCAAAAACCTATCCAGGTCAGCAGAGTTCTTTTTATCAATCACAGTGGCCTTCAAATCAAGCCATCAAGCCCTGGAATCCCAGTGCTGGCCTGACTAGGACTGGCTTAGCCTTTAACTCAAGCAATAATCCCCACTGGGTACCAACCCTTGTGTGGCCCTGCCCCCTTGAAAGCACAGATGTGGAAATAAGAGTAATATACAATGCAAAACCAAAATGGCACAGAAATAGAATGGCAAAAGAGCTAATTAAAATGTGTTTTCTTGTTTTTCTATACTAACCAACTCGTTCGCTTCGTGCTACCAAAAAAAAAAAAAAAAAAAAGCAGTGAAGGTTTCTGAGTGAAAAGTGCAACAGATTCACAAACACATTTTCCAGCAGCTACACCATCCTACTCTCCGGTAACACCTCCACAAAGATCAAGCACATTTTGCAGAAAAATGAGAGAAGCAAATGGCAACAGGAGGATTTCAGAGACACGAACCCCTTCCACATAAAGTCACTCATGGTAGCTGAAGTACATTCTTAGAATGGATTTTCCCTCTTCAAACCTTGACCACAAACAGAGCAAAATAACATACTAAATTGGGAAAGATGGATTTATATCTCTGGTATCTTTTTTCCTCACCTGTACAAACAGATAGGAAGCTAGGAGCAACAGCAAAGGCTAAAACCAGTCTGTATTTCAAGCAGCTGACACGCCCAAGGGCCTTCATCAAGGCTCCATCCTTGTCTCCTGCACAGTCAGAATCCATGCACTGCTGCCAATGGAGCCCCGAGATGGTTTGGTGAAGCACATGAACAGTCTCTACATTCAGCTGTTTAATATCAGAAACGCTCACTGGTGTTGCGTGATCATATTATGAGGGAAATTAAATAGGAAGTAAGGATTTAACATGCGTGTCTGCTGTTTGGGCTCCGTGAGGAGAAAGAAAAGGAAGGAAGAAAACCTCAGGAACTGAGGACATTTTGCTTCCCCCTCAGCCGTCGTTCATTCAAAGACAGGAATCAGCAAGCCCTGACAGTCTCCTGTAGCAACCCCTTCCCATCACGTCGAAGGGAAAATTCTTTTGGACAGCTCTCTACAGAGGATACAGGAATTATTGACAAACCTCCCCCTGCCTCTTCCCACTCGGCACATTGATGGTTCCCACCCGAGGACTGCAGAAACGCAGAGTTTGGCACGGCTGAGTCAAGCCCCCCTTCCCTGCAGCTCTTCCAAAGATGCAGCAAGAGCACCTGTGCCTACCAGCCCTGCAGGGAAAATTCCCTCTGCATCCAGCCGTACCAATGGGGGGCTTCCTACCCGATCCCCCCCGTCTGCCTGACGTGCTGCTTTGGCAGAAGGCAGACTTCCTGTTTCTGCTGGAAAAATAACAAATCCCGATTATCCCTGCCTGATACTTGCATTTCAACAGTTCCTTACACCAGGACGAGCTCTGCGGTTGCCATTGGCAAATACCAACGGAGAGGGAAAGAAAAACCCCCCAAAACCCCACCACCCCAAGCCACAGCCCAAACCCCCCCCCCCCCAAGCCACAGCCACGAAACGCGACACCCTTACAAGGGGGGCTCTCTTGGACGGCCAGGGGCCGCGGGAAAACTCACTCACGGGTGTATTCCTTCCTCGGCGCCGGGTCCCTGCCAGCCTCCCGGCACAGCGCCGGTGCCGCCGCAAGCCGGCGGGCGCTGCCAGGCCGCCCACCCCGCCTGTGACAGCGCCGACCCTCCTTCTCTCCCTCTTCTTCTCCCCTCCCTCTCCTGCCGGGTATGTCCAAGGCTGATCTGGCACGGGCAGGCGGGACGGACGGAAGCGCGCTTGCTGCCCCCGCCGGGGCGCTGGGACAGCCGGGACCCCCGCGACACCGCGGGGCGAGGCTCCGTCGCCCCCGTCCCGTCCTGACCCCCCCCCCCCCCTCCCGCGGGTTTCAAGAGCCAAAATTTTGCTGTACCGCTGTATTATAATACGCTTCTGAGACCGCAGCTATGCTAAAATAATCGTGGGATCACAGAATGGTTTCGCTTGGAAGGGATCTTAAAGATCGCTTCGCTCCAACCCTCCTGCCACGGGCACCTCCCGCGATCCCGGGTTGCTCCAAGCCCCACCCAACCTGGCCTTTCACACTTCCAGAGATGGAGCAGCCACAGCTTCCCTGGGCAACTTATACCTCACCACCCTCACAGGCAAGAATTTCTTCCTAATATCTAACCTAACCCTGCCCTCGATCAGTTTGAAGCCATTCCTCTTTGTCCTGTCACAAGTTCCTTTCCACATCTCCTGGAGCCCCTTTAGGTACTGGAAGGCACTATAATGCCTCCCTAGAGACTTCTCCAGGCTGAGCAACCTGCTTGGGGTGCAAAAATGGGAGTGAGAAAAAGTCTAAGCGAGAACTCCAAGTAGCATCTGAAGGCCTGGAAAAGGAGAAGCTGGGAGAACTGAGGGCAGAAGCAAAGGCACATCATGGAACAGGGCTGGCAGAGAGCAAACAGTGGTGCACAGCACAGACCCCTGATTCAACAGCTCCACATGCTGACTCAAAGGGTCTGAAGAGAGACCTGTGACTGCACAGGCTGTGCAAAGCATAGAAACACCATCATTTATGATGTGGCTCAAAGACGATGGGTAACACCTCTCACTCTACTGTTACATCATCATTTCGTCATGGAACGGACAAAGTTTGGTGCTTTTACAATTTTAGGGCTTCCTCAGTGCAGCAACAGGATCCAACAGTGAATATCACCAGGTATTTTCCATAGCTGCACACTTTTTTAAGGAAAAAAAAGCTTTATATTAAGCATAAAAGACCCTGTAGTGCAAGCACATGGATTTTGAAGCCCGAATCGTCTCAGCCACAGAAGGTCTGATAATTTCAGTAAGAAAATATTAACCCACACATCAAGAAGGAAAAGACAGGCTTTGATGTGCTACAAAGATCAGGAGATTGGAGCAAGGGTTAGAGAGAACAGGAAATATGAGGAAATACAAAAATAGAAAGAAGCTATTCTGTGATGCTGTACACATTAGCTCTGGTCACTGCTGTCTGGAACAGATTCTGAGAAAGCTCTAACATTTCTCAATACTCCCATTAAAACTGTAAATGAAGTTAAGATAGTTATGATGGATTCATTTTTTAAGAGAACTCTTTCTGTACTTTCCCCTCCTCTCTAAATTAATTGCATTATACTTCCATATCAGACATAAAATGACTAATGTGACCTACAACATCATTCTGAGCCCAAAGCAAGCAGTGGTACACTTTGTGCAGCCTGATGAGGCAGGAGATTCTGAATCCTGCACAACAAAACACACCAAAGTACAATATATAGAAAACCAGGAATGAAGAGAGCTAGGAAATAGCTGCAGTGAAATATGGGGCATGAAACATTCATTTGTTTTTCCCTGTTCCTCCTTCTCTCATTTTCCAGATACATCTAAATTGTTTCATTCATAGCAAATGGAATCGATAATGCTTTTAGCTCTGAGTGCTGCACCCATTTCAAATCTAACCCAATCTGGAACTGAACAGGAGCAAATCCCACAAGTAAAAGAAACACTGGAGCAGGCCCAGCACAGCCATATAGGTGGGGGTTTTTATAAGTAAATACATATATACACATACACTGGGGCTTTGAAAGGGATGGGGAAGGCAGCGCTGTTTCAATGCTCTCAGCGGACGGGATGTCAAAGCAGCTTAAGTAGGAGACTCATTTCTCTTGGGAGGGGGGAGAGCAAGTCATTTCACTAATTAAAGCTGTTCTTCCACACTTGATTTTCTGACATTTGAGCAGTTGCATTGCCATGAGCAGAGCGGAACACGCTGTTGAGCTCAAGCCAGAGGCTGATCTCTTGTGACTCAGCTCAAACAAAAAAACAGAAATAAAAACCTATGCCAACAGGTTACTACCCCGAGTTGCATTTCAAGGAGGACTCTACTGTCTGCTGAGCTTCTGAATGTCTTTTCCAACACGGAGTTAAACTATCTTCACAAAGAAGTGACCCAAACAACCTGTCACCAACCAGCAGAACAAGCAGTTTCCTCCTCCAAGGGTTTCACCATTACATAAGTTTTCTGCATAGTAACAGGCTACTAAAGCAAAGCAAAATATTTCTCTCTGGCACCAATCCCTTCAGAAATAAGCTCACGAGGGCCAGCTGTGAGAAGAGTCCTTTGTGCACTATCTCCTAAACCACTAAAGGAAGGACAATTTCCACCTTCCGGGCAGAACAAGCCGCAGAGCAGCAGCTGCCAAATGCACATTAGCCCATGTCTACACGACAGCTTTGGATTTCTGGACATCAGAGCCTCATGTCTGTCAGAAATCAGGTGGTTGGTTTGGGATTCTTCAGGTCCCACTCTCCATAACAGTTTTACTTCATGAACATAATGGCATTCCCAAGCCAGGAGATCCCTCTCAAGAGGAACTGCTGCTAAAGGGATGGATCCTAAGTTTCACAGGAGAAGCAGATCCATATTCTTCCCAGGGGAGTCTCTACTTGCAGCAAGGGCAAGATGACTTCTACCTGCCCATTTGGGTCCCTACCCATGCACCACTAACCCTGAACTAAATCCCACAGGGCTACTCCCACCAAATAATGGGAAAAGCAAAGAAAAGGCCTGTTGCTTATGTCCATGACTATCACTTCCAAAACCCGGTGGTTTAGAAGGGAAGAGAATCAGGAAACCTATCAAGGACAATCAACAAGCAAAAGATGCTGGATAGGCACTTTTTGGCTTAAAAGGGTTACTTAAAACAACTGTTCTACGCTCTGCCCATTTTTCTTCACTGTTGTTTGCCTTCCCCCTTGCTCACCCTCAGAGCCTTACTGGTAAGGGAATCTTAACTTCATTTACAGCGTAGGCTAAAGGAAGTTCTCTGGTATTTGTTCATTTCCAGTATTATGTCTTCCTAATTAAATTTTTCTGCATCTCTGCTCAGTGTTTGGGCCACAACTGAAGGAGGTGGTTCCTGCAGTTCAGCCACCAGCATGAGGCAACCTAAGGATTTTTCCAAAACTCACAACAGGAAAAAGAAGCTTTCAAACAAACCTAAAAATTCCTGGGGAGTCAGAACCACAGCAGGTAGCTTCCATCAGCATCCCCAGAGATGGCTACACTGCAATTCTTACACACCCACAGATCCAAAGGCTGGATCCACTCTACAAATATCCAGCAAAACTTAGATTCTGATGTTTTCCCCCCAAGAAAAGCTGTAGTCTGTTATCACATCAGTTCATCCGACAGTCTGTGGCCATCAGAGCTACAGTGTTCACTCTCTGAGACAACAGAACCTGCTCTAAAGCACAAAGTTGGAAAATTCACATTGCTGCTAATTGAGTACAACTCATCCTCTGGCTTTGACCGACCCCCAAGGGATCCTTACTATCTTCTGGGATTAAACTCACTGCAGAAGCCTTGGGAGTGTGCCAAGAGTTACTTGCCCTTGCCTACAGACCATTCCAAAACCAAAATGCCAGAATTAACAGAGAATACTTTTCCCACTGCATCTAAGGGATGGCTGGGAGACAGGGTTTGGAGGAAAATGAGCAGGTCATGAAGCCAAAGAGTAAGGAGGTGGTGTGAACAGGGGCAGATTTTTGTAGTGTCTTCTTTTTCCACTTGAAAATAAAAACAGTTCTCGGCATTGAGGTACATCCCCTCAGCCTACAGATCAGTCTGTACTTTTAAACACAAGCTTCTTGTTAAACAGCGACAATTAAAAAAACAAAACAAACCTCCCTAGCATGCCATATATTTTAATGGCACCATCCTTGACGTGCAGTATGAAGGCAAATTCGTTTCCTGTCAGCCTGACTCAGCCTAATGGACTTGGAGGCCGCAGTTTTTCCACTCCTCTTAATGACTTGTTGCAATGGAGATGAGTGCTCTGCGTGCAGCAATGCCATCTTCTGGCACAGTTCCTGTGAGAAAGGGAGCCTGCTGAATAACCACGAAAAGAAAGCTCCTGTTTCGGGGAAACAGAAACTCGGACTCCACAATAAATCTCGGATTTCTCCCTACCCGGTTGCACTTGCTGTTGGGCTCTAATTGTTCAGGGGCGTGGAGCAGAGCAGTGAGAACACACACGGAGTGCTGGAGGAGCAAACTCACCCGAGTGTGTCATTTGGAGGTGTAGTAGGATGGGCTTAGGATAAAGGTTTCCCACTACATCCAACACAACTGCCTTGGGCTTTCTTTCAAAGTTCACAAGGTTCGTGCTACAATACGTGTTGAGTACAGATTTTAGACCCAATGACAAAGTCCACAGTTCTAGTCTGAAATAATTTCTGAGGAGAAACAACCCTGTGGAATTCCTATTTATTGTGTCATTTGATGCCAAAATCCCTCCCTGGGAATCAGATGCAGTGCCAAAACAGCCCATCCCTGCTGCTGCTTCTCAGATACCACCACCACCAGTGAGACAAGGACCAGTCCATTGCAGCTGATTCTTTTCTCTCTGACATTTTCATTCTGCAACTCATCCCAAGATCCCAAAAAAATACTTTGCAACACACATAAAGGCACAATTTCATTTACTCTTCACCAGTGAAAAAATAATTAAAGGATTTATTTTTGTGACTGAAATCAGCCGCTCTACTTTTCCATATATTTGTTCATTAAAAAAGTACCACCTTCACGTGTTTCTTTTCTAAAGGAACAGCATATTTTAAATGGTTATGATTTCCTGTATGAGAAAGATACTCTGGGTTGCAATTTGTAAACTGTTGGACAAAGCTCAATGCTCAGCTTTCATTTCCAATTTCTTTGATGTCTTCCATTGTTTTGCCTCCTCTTCTTTCCCACTGTCAGTTTTGTTTACCTCTCCTCTCTCTCCCCCGCGTGTCTTTCAATTCCCATGAAAAAGGGCCTTCCCCAAATTCCCTGGATCAAAGTTATCCTCTTTTGCTAGTGCACTAAGTTAAATGCAGCTTTTACAGTGGCTCCCTCTGTGAAGACTACCACCTTCCTCAAAGCTTGCAATTTACCTCTTAGCACACACAGTTTGGGGAAAAAAGCAACAGAAAACATTTATTTTAGGAAAAAAAAAAAAAAGATTACCAGTTACTTTTTAAAGAAGAATTTCATAGGTTTTGATCTTGAAAAAAGATATGTGACGAATACCACCAAAACGATTCTCAGAGCACCTCAAGTCTGCCTTATACTAGTGAATAAATTAACTAGGTCCCACCAGAAGTCTCCTTTTTAAAAAAACCTAACCTTTCCTTTTGGGCTTCCTATGCTGATGCTCAAGAAAGTCAAGTTTGTTTTAAGTATCAGTTTTAAAGAACAGCTGTTTTAGCAAACTGAACTGTCTGAATCCATCAGCATCTTGGCCTGGCATGAGTCAAAGCTGTGCCCCGACAGAAAACACCTCCCAGTCTACACTGCCAAAGCATTAGAAGGAAATGAGAGGAAGAAATGCAGCTTTGCAGCCACCAGAACTGCTCGAGGAGATGCCTGAATTATTTGAACTACATTAAAGTTGCAACATGAGTCAAGTCTTTAGAGAATCCATACAGGAAAAAACACCGTGTGAAAAGAATTCTTAGGTGTCTTAATAAAGAGAAAGCTCAAAGTAAACCGTTTCCCACAAAAAGCGTGCCTAGAGACTCTTGTTCCCATTAGACCAAGGCCAGGAGTTACAAATGTGCTCTGTTCTCTCAGCAGTTCTTGCTAGTTGATAATAATCCGCTTTCAGAAATTTTATCTTTCATCTTTCACAGTATCGAGTATTTCCAGAGGAAAACGCTTTGATCAGGCTCTCTGCTGATATTCCATCTGAAAGAGGGAATGCATGTATGGAGGCCTGGCCTACAGTTCAAGTGCATTTTTCCAAAACTGTTTTGATTTATCTGATAAGCCACTTAAGAGCCAGCCTATTAAAAAAAACAGTCAGGCAGGCACTTCCAAGAAAACAACACTATTACTGGAAGTATCTTCTGTTAAATAGAGCTTACCCTCTGGACACATTTACATAACAACCACTAGCAGTGGCCTAACTTATGTGGTAAACAGAACAAACAGGCAACCACAGCTGCTCAAAACAGGAGGTTGAAGAGCTGACACAGAGAGATTTGGGTTTAAGGCCCTTTCAGCCAAGCATTCTGTTTGCTTCTTCCTCTGTGGGGGAGATCACTCATTCCAAAGAGCACCGCTTGGGACTTGCTGCCCAAGTTCTCAGTCACCATCTAATTTTGCTTTTTAAGAGTATGGGAGTGCTCAGGCTTTGCAATCATCAAGCAATACACCAAATGTCCAGCAAACATACAAAAGCTGTAGAATAAGCAGTGTTGCCACTGGGGTGACTGACATGAAAACGGTGCTACTGATGTTTTGCAAGCTGCATATTTAGTTATACTATAAAACTATAAATTACCAGCTTAAAGGTGTTTCTGCATACTCCTGCATACTCTACCAGGATGAAAAGCCCCTTTTTTTTTTTCCATCTTACCCTTCCATCTCACAAGCAGCACACTGAAGCTAACCACGCTTCTGATGCAACTGTGCCTGCAAACAGCTGATAATCCAGCAGGGCGATTCCAGAGGTGAGGATACAAACTGGCACGCCTGGGTGCCCGTGTTTGAAAGCAAAAGCTGTATTCTCACCTCAGCTCTAGCCATTTTTCTCAGTGTGAGCAAACAGCAGCCTACCTGCCAAGTTTTTGCAAGACAGATGTGAAAGACCTTGTGTCTGATGGCTGTAAATTCAACCTCCCTCGAGATTAAAAAAGCAACAACATGAAGAAAATGCTGCTAATTTCAAGATCTCATTATCTGAGTAGTCTTCTCATACAGGTTTAATAGGTCCAAGCTTGGCTGGCTCTGGCAAACCTACAGTAAACAAACACTTCTCTTCCCACAGAGATGACCAATATGTGGAAAAGCTTAGGAAATACAAACAAATCAAATTAGAAAGCACTTAAGGCCAAATGTAATAATTCCACAGACCGGTAGCTGAACATGGTGGGTTTTTTCCCTACCGAGTTCTCTCTTCAGAGACTGTCCAGCTACACAAACAAGGTTATCTTACACTTGTGCCTAGAGGGTTCTTCACCCATTGGAGAGGTTTAACTACAGTCCTGCCTCTGCAAGGGCATTTAAAAACCCAAGGAAGGCACAGAGGACAGTCTGTGGCACACAAACACAACTGTACACAGGATATCTGAAATGTGTACACTGTTCAAATATTTGGCTTGTTATGTGACTTTTCTTCTGAAGTTCATCTGGGTAAACATGAGCATTTCCCATGTCTACTGGTGCTCGAATTCCTCATGAGCAATCCCAACAATGTAAAATTGGAATCAGAAGTCAAATATTTGTCTTGTCAACTAATACACACCAGTAAACCCTTTTCAATAGTGTTTGTGTCTGGCAACACAGTCAAATACTCTGGTGACAACACCAAGCATGGGGGTTTGTTTGGGGTTTTCTCCTGTATTCACAGTAACACCAATTGTCTTTAATCTCTGCAGTTTTAAAATGAAGAAAACCAAAAGAACACAACTCTGTGGAGCTTACATTTGGGGTCACAGGTGACATAGCTACTGCTCTCCACCATGTTTCAGAGCTGGTTTTGACACTGGTCTCTTTGGAGCAGCAGCTCAATGCCAGCTGAGCAGAGCAGTTGTCAGGTAAAATGGGATTACTGAATGTGCCTTCTCCAAGGAGACATGAGTGTTCATCAGGCAGGGAGTCATCACTGATGACAACTCATCTCAAAAACCTGAGACTTCTTAAAACTTCTTAAAGATGCCGACCTTGCCCTTTAAAAAGTTACATTTGCTGTATTCCCTGTGGTGGGTGACACAAACAGAAAGCTGCCTAAAACCAAGACAAAAGTTAACCTCACCCAGGACCTGCAACATTTCACTTAGGCTTAGAGATGACTCCCATCTTTCCTGATTCCTTCTTTCCAGCTGTTCTGGTCACCAGTGTAAAATTTTCACATGAGTTTTCCAGCTTCACAGCAGAGAGAGAAAAATCTCTTCAGTCTAATGACTGATGTAATGGAAGCAATACACATCTAGATGCAAGGCTGCTTTGGCTTTTGGCAGAATATAATCCTCAACGGAGACATTTAACTACAATCAAGGGCTACATTGTATCCCCAGTTGGGTTTGCACAGGTTCTCCATCCACAGGAGGGACAGAAAACCAACACAAAATGCCAAGTGCAAACCCTTCCTCAGTATTTAGATGTTAGAAGAGAAGGATTTCTCCAAATTCAAACTCATTTTTATATGTGTGTTTACGTTGTTCTAAATTTGATAGTTACATTGCATAAAATTATTATTTTAATTATGCATTAAGTGGGCCCTGAGTGAAATACAGCCCTTAACATAATTAAAAATGCAATAGAAATGTTACCTTTTATAGTTATTCCACGCCTTCCCCCAGATCTTAAGTGTAAAAAAAGTCAATGGCTCAGCTGTCATAATCTATGTTACCATGGTAAGTGTTCTGCCATACATAATTCCATCTGCCTACAAAGAGGGACCAAAAATACATATTTGTGTCACCTCCAAAGGAGAAGATTTCATTTTTTACTCCTATATCAAAGAAAACGCATTTACCTTGGTAACTGTGTTTAGGTTGGGATTATTTTATGGCAACTACAGTCAATATGCCAACTACAATTAAGAGTTTAAGACAAAGGTCCTGGATATCACCCACTTATAGGGAAAAATTTTTACTCTGATTTCTCAATAGCTACTTTTTGTGCTCTAACCTTTTCAGCTTTCTACAATATGAAAAAGTCTCGTTAGAATGTACCTTAAGCCAGTATTTTCCTATTTGTTTCTTCCAGACGAGTGTATCATTGTGTGCTACTCTTTCCACTTCAGTGGAAAAATAAGTCCAGAGGGTTCACTGCAATTTCTTTGTATGAAGTATGAAGTCTTTGGTACACATGCTGCCTATTAGAGTTTTAAAAACATATATTACCAAAGCAAAGGAACAGACATCATGTAAACCTTCGATTACCCTTCAACAAAAAGCATTATGCTCTTTGGAATAAGGCTTGATATAGCCTTTTTTCACAACGGGGTACATTCTACAGGGGAGCAACTGTTTTAAGTAGCCAGCTTCAGAACATTTATTACTACAAAATAACTTCTCTTGGGAATTGTTTACAAAGATACTACATACTCTGCAACAACGAGCCACTCCGTGCACTTACAAATTAATTCTTTGGGTTGTAGGTACGAGACTTAGAAATTCCATTTAAAGCCCAGCTGAACTACAAACCAAGCCAGAATGGGTATTGGCACACTATGATCTCTCCAAGCTCTTACACAGATTTAGTCCACATCACCAAGTGTGTTGCAACATAAGCTCACGCCACTTATTCCAAACAACCATTGGGTTAACCAACCTGTGCACTCCCCAAGCAGAACTTAACTAAAAAGGATTAACAACCTGTTCTTTATGCAGACCTGAAATCCACTGCCCTTAAGTGAACGCAGATTTGGTGACTTCTGCAGAAGCAAGACAGGCTAATAAGGGATTTCAAGCTGTAGCTTAAACTAAGGTGACCAACTCCCTCAATTCCTTGTTGAATTGCAGCAGGACTGGGCAGATAATTGCTTTTATGCTCTGGGTTTGGTTTGTCATAGCAACAGTGTTGTAGGAAGCTGGAGAGTTCACCAGGAGCTTGTTTTTACAGAACGTGGCATTTCCAGTATTTCAAACTGATCGATCGTAATTAGGATCAGAGTTCCTGTGACATTCTATTAATAACCTCAAAACCCCCATGATGCTGTTGCTCAGCAATTTTCTGTGACTGGAAGGAATGTCTAACCTGCAAAACCTTGATGATGAAAAGGGAAAAGAAAAATAAACCAGAGATGCAATGCACCCATACCTTCAGGGGAAACTGTTACAGGGAAGAGAAGGGTAGGTTGCATTACTGCTCCATGTGGGTGATGCACCTCCAAAGATCAATGCCAGAGCTCCCACAGGCACTACACAAATTAAAGCTCCATGGAACAAGAGGAGTAGAGGCTGGCTCTCTCCTCAAAGGACAGATCTTTTGAGAGGTTTAAATAACTTCACATTACCAAACAATAAAAAGGCAAGCAACTGCCCTTCATACATGTGGAAGGCAGCTCCAGGTAAAGGTCTAGGTCTACGTGCACCCCTGCAGAACAGGCACAGCAAGCAGCAGAGTGACAGGTGCAGAGAATACCAAACTATGTTTAGTTGCAGCAAAGGCTGTGTCAGGTCACATTACAGATAACCAGAGCTTTCAGCCACCCCCTGCACCAGGGTCGTAGATGCCAAGGTTTGCCCCTCAAGCTCTGTGCCAAATCATGAGTGATCTGGTGGTTTTAAAAATACCAGAGCAAAGGAGACCTCAGTTTTGCCAAGTGAGGAAGAGTTTCACCCAGGGAGCTGCGATAGCTGAGTTCAAACACGTGTCCTAAGACCAGAAACAACTAAATTACCTGCCAGGAGCCATGTTAGTCTGGGCAATAAGAGGTTATCACTCATTAGCCCATATTGAGTAATTGATTAAGTAATTTCATATTGTAAAAATAGAACATCAATCCATTTTCTACAGTGCCTGCCCATCCTACCAAATCTTACCACCACATCCATAATGTGTCAGACAAAATGCTTTTTATATAGATTTCATACACATTTGATTTACTAAATATAGACTCTGTTCTTGGAGCTGAGCAAATGGAAGGGGAACTAGCGGCCACTGGAGTCAACAGGAGTTTTGCAGAGATACTTTTACTTCTAAATATTTATACCCAATCCTTCTGGGTCACTACTTGGTAAGTCACTACTCTGATTTACCCACCTGTCATTATGAGAACCATGAGGCTTCTCCCTTTGGCACTAAAACTTAAGATAATCTGCTCTTCTTGCCCCTCTTGTAATGAACAAATTATTTTCTCCAATTGCATCCTTAGAACTTCACGATTCCCATAAAACGACTACTGGAAGTCAAGTTTATCATTTTGGGGTTTTGATTGTTTCAGTAAGTGATCCACTGGGATGATTAATTTAAAGCAATGAATATAAACTTCCCCCTTTAATGGTGAAATGACACATATAACAGCTCAGTAGTCCTGTAACAGGAATAAGACAAGTACTCAAATAGCAGGAATGTTGGCTCTTGCTCCAAAGACTTTTCTAAGACCGTTCTGTTTGCAAACAAATACACAAGAAGATCTGAACTGCCAACTCAAACGAGCTATTCCGAAACTTTCAGCCTCAGAACTGCACATGGTTCACACAAGGTTTGGACCCAGCAGGGACACAGTCTAATTCCCATTGTTTCCAGCACATCGAGGCCCTTGGGAACAGCCCGTTCTTGCTCTCTCTAAAGTCTGAAGGTTGTACTGACACTTGCTTGGGATGGGGGGTAAAAATAGGACTGCAATGGCATCTTTTCATCAATTGTTGTCACCTGACAAATCAGGTGTGCTCCTGGTCCCTGACAAGGGAACAAAGTTGGAAAATTCCAAGCAGAAAAAGAGGGGTGTCAGCGCTATTTTATGGTTTTCAGCTATATTCCAAAATTGTCCATATCAAAGAGTCTTAAAGTCGTTTGGAACATCCACCTTGTTAAATACCAGCCAGCCAGGAGACAGCAGAGAACGCACACCAAGACAACAAAGAACCCAGCAGGGATTCCAGGTAGAGCATTTCCAGTACAAGCCTCCAACCGCGACAGAAATAGCCTCATTAAAGGGCAGGTTCAGATATAAGCGGCTATTTATAGGACAACTAAGACTAAATCATTAGCGACAAACGCTCCGGATCTAAAAATTCCCGAGGTTTACAGCGCTGCAAGAGCTGCAACACGCAGCATGTGACGCCCCCGACCGCTCTGCCCGGGCAGACCGACGGGGCTTTGGCTTCCGTGCCCCGACCAGTTGCCGCTCCCGGCAGGAACTAAAACTGCCTTGAACAGAGGCCAGGCCCGTCCGCATCCAGCCCGAGCAGCGAGTTCAAGTTCCCAGAAAGCTCCTGCGCGGTCATCACAGGAGAGTTTTACTCTTGCCCGAGCGCTGCCTCGCCCACGCCGGGCACACACACACACTCACACACATCAGAGGGATGCGCATCCAGCGCCGCTGGAACCCAGCGCACATTCCCCAGCGCGGCGGCAGCTCCCGGTCACAGGTCACCCCGTTGCTGGCAGCCACCCCGCACCCGGAGGAGGAGGGGAAAAGCTGGATTTTACAAAGATAAAATAACAAACAGGAAAAAAAAAAAAAAAAAGGGTACTTCGCAAGGGCTCTCTCCGCTCTCGGGATCCGACAGCCCCGCTGCCAGCTCAGATCACGCACAGAACACCCCGCGTTTAATCGCGAAGTTTATTTTTTTTACTCCTGGAGTCGGCGGTGCGTTTGGGAGAGGGGGTGTTCGTGCTGTTTTTAACCCAAAGGTTTTGAGTAAGTGCTATTTGTGATGGTGCAGATGAGTTGTCAAAATGGAAACTGCCCTCGGTTTGCTATTTTCTGAGCACACATCTATATATATAGGTACATAAATAAACTGGAATTATGGGGGGTTTTTCCCCCCCCTAAATAAAAAAAGAACCACAACATTTAGAAACACTGCAGGAGAAGATGAATTAGGTCTGGACACTCTCCATCTTTTCAGAAGTAAGCTCATAAAACAGCACTTCCCCATCTGACCTAACATAAACGACGAGGGTATTTACAGCACTGTGTCACTCACTTGAATCCAGCCAGCCTGAATTCCTGAAATACATTCCCATCCATCAGATGCCTGGAAACATCCCCTGAGATTCAAGTTCTCTAACGGGACTTATAACTTATGTCAAGACCTCTCACACCTTCTGCAAGATTTACAGGACTTCAGGTCACACAGAACTGCCTCACACACACCTCCCACAGGAGGCCATGCTGCTCATGGTATATACTCTTCTCTCTACCTCAGATACATCATCCTGAAACACCCACATTATCATAATAAATAAAGCTCAAATTAAGCTAGGGATGCACTCGTAAAGCTTCTGACTAGTTTTCAGCAAGCACAACTTGAATGCCAAAGGCAACACGTAACCTGTGGGAAGCTGCTTTGGTTACCAGTGGTCAAAGCACCATTCCAAGAAAAGTCCTGGAAGGGACGGGCCAGCAGCTTCATTCCTGTAGCTGTACCTTGACTGATGCCAGCAGAACTGAATGCAAAGAGTTAACAGGGTAAACACTTCTCCAAAATGTTTTGCAGGGGGATGTTGCTGAATGAATCCTTGTTGAATAAACAAAGATTCCTTTAATGTAGTAAAGTCTGGAGAAACTGCCCCATGACATACTGTACTTAATGCTCTATAGGAGCAGTTAAGTTCTGCAGACAAAATATTTCAGGACTAGACAGCCAAAACAAACAAAAAAATGCAACGAATAACCAAACTGTGTAAGCAAACCCAGCAAATAATATTGCCGTAAACCATTTTCTGTCCAGAATACTCCTGACACTTCTAGTGAGCCAGGCACAGCTTTCAGCTCTGCAGCTCTCCAACAGAAATGTTATTGGATTGTTTCAGTCAGATGCCTGCTTGCAACGCTCTAAAAATCTCTGTGCATCACCAATGGATCCGGAATACAGCTCGCTTTTCCCAGCTGAGTTCATACATCTCCACAGGGTAATGAGCAGCAATTTCTAGCTCACACCACCTCCCCTTTCCTTAAAGACTTTTATTATTTGAATGCAGTTACATCTTGATGTCTGCATCCTGCTGGATACCACAGTTGTTTCTGTGTTCCCAGCTGACTCACCATCCCAGTAAGGACAATCAGGCACTTCAGAAAGAAGGATAAAAGGGAAAGGAAGGACGGCCATTGGAACAGAACATATTGTGTTTTGTCGACTATTTTCCCCACTCCGTTAGTCAATTCCTTATTAACATTTAACCAGGAGGCTTCTACAGCCCGTTTCCCAGTTACTGTTTATAAACAGAGAGGAGAAGAACCCTTCGTTTAGGTTTCTAAGGCAACCTCACACAGCAGATCACCCTAAAATAAAGCCTCCATGAAGAAAACCTCCCAATGAATACTCATAATAAGACTTAAATACAGACACAGCATGTTCCCATGACCACTTTGGTGTCCCACAGCAAGCGCTACTGTTACTTTAGAAAGGTTTCACCAAGCTACAGATATTAAGAGCAATGAGTGGTGTTTCCAGCACAGACATAAAACAACCATTGGGCATGGAAAAGCTAAGTGTGTTGAGGGTTTTTAGGAGTTTGGGGCATTTCTGTGTATTTTCAGGGCTTCTACTTAACTAGAAGAAACACAATTCCTTTGATATTTAACAGACGGGTAAAGAAGCAAATCCTCCAGGACACAAGGCAAGCAGTCACTGCTTTTTCCAAAGCTACACGTGCTATTTTTTCCCCCATTCCCCTCCCAGTGCACCCCCCTCAGAAGTGGCAGCAGCCTCACCACAGCCCCATAACATGGTGGGCAGCCACCACTTCCCCATACAACATGGCAGAAGCCCCCTTGCCACCCAAGGTGGGCAGCCCCTTCCCCACACAACATGGCAGGCAGCCCCATCACTAACAGCAGCAAGAGGGGCAGCTGCCTCCCCACACAACATGGTGGGCACACCACAAAATGGAGGGCGGCCCCCACCCCAACACCACAAAATGGAGGGCGGCCCCCACCCCAACACCACAAAATGGAGGGCGGCCCCACCCCAACACACACAAATGGAGGCGGCCCCACCCCAACACTCCACCAAATGTAGGGGCGGCCCCCACCCCACAACACCAAAATCGGGAGGGCGGGCCCCACCCCGAACACCACCAAAATGGAGGGCTGGCCCCCACCCAACACCACAGAAATAGACGGGCGGCCACTGAAGCAGTGGATTCCCCTAGCTGGGCTTATGTTATCTAGTAAACACCAAGTATTCTTAGTCTATAAGAGTACAAAAATCTTTTAAGATCCAAAAAGAGCCAAATCAGCCCTTTCAAAATGTTTATTGATGAGGTATAGTACTTGTAAGGGAGGCGTACACAGGGGAAATAGGAAAAAAAAAAAGAAAATAAAGGTAAAAGGGATGGAAAGGGAGAGGGACGGGGGAAAGAAAGGGGGGGGGAAAGAAAGGGGGGGGGGAAAAGAAAGGGGGGAGGGAAAAGAAAGGGGGGGGGGAAAAGAAAGGGGGGTGGGGAGAAAAGAAAGGGGGGAGGGGAAAAGGAAAAGGGGAGGGGAAAAGAAAGGGGGGGGGGGGAAAGAAGGGGGGGGGGAAAAGAAAGGGGGGGGGGAAAAGAAAGGGGGGGGGGAAAGAAAGCTGGGGGGGGAAAGAAAGGGGGGGGGAAAAGGAAAGAGAGGGGGGGGAAAACGAAAGGGGGGGAGGAAAGGAAAGGGGGGGAAAAGAAAGGAGGGGGGAAAGAAAGGGGGGGGGGACAAGAAGAAGGGGGGGGGAGAAAAAAAAGAAACTTATAAAGAAACAACGGCAGAAAAAGGAAAAAGGTTAGGGAAAACCGCATAGGGGAAAAAAAAGGCCAGAAAAAAAATTAAAAAACTTAAAAAGACTTTTAAATAGAAAGCAAACTAAAACAAAAAGCCTCCCTGCAAAGCAGTACTGCCCCCCCCCCAAAAACCCCCAACAAATTAAAGCCACACGGACAAAAAAATAACCCCACAAAAAAAGCCAGAAAGCCTTCCAAGAAACTCCAGAAGAAGATGCCTCACAAAAAACTCCACAGGAACCACAGCGCCTCACAAACAGAAACACTGTAGAACTGCAGCACGAGCGAGCAGCAAATTACAGTCATCACCTCAACCCCTCTCCCTTAGGCATTTCTATTAAAAACGACACATAAAAAACCCCAAATAGTTAAAAGTAAACCAAGCCCTTACCTGCGTGCATCCCAGGAGCAGCCCCACAGCCCTACCAAGGGGAGCACCTTCTGCTCGCCTGCTTTTTGTACCTTCAACCACAGGTGTAGCTCCTCAGCCTGATGAGCCCCTGCCTAATTAGCCCTTACCTGTGCGTGTCCCACGAGCAGCCCCTGCTTCTGGAACCTTCCACCACAGGTGCATCTCTTCAGCGTGGTGATGAGCCCCTGCCCAATTAGCACCAGCTGGTGCAATTAAGCACACGGCTTTCCCCCCCCCCTCTCCTTTGATTTTGGTGCTGTCAGGAAGAATTCCCCGAGGAAGCACCGTCCCTTTGATACATCCAAGACCATTGATTTCTGTTTTTATTTATGCTCCGGAGTAAATAATAATATTTGCGGGATCTCGTCTCTTTCCCTTTCCCCGTGGTTTAGCTACTCCAATACTCCACAAACATCAGGACAAGTGGAACTATTTACTAAACTAACTCCATCTGAGCGCGTGTTTAATGCCTGTGAACAGACAGTGCTTTGCAACCTGCCTTTCTTTTTCCATTCTTTTATTTTGCTTTTCCACACTTTTTCTGCAACCCAGTTGGGACATGAATTTAAAACTTCAGTTCTTCCCCTCCACTGCAGGTTGCAATCAGCAGTTTGGAAAGTCCTTTGGAAACTTCCTGGTGGAAGCAGTAAATCTTCACATGCATCTTCTGTGTAAATTGGGCCGATTCATCACAGTTCCCTTATTTTACAGTCTCATGTGTAATTGCAGGGATCTGCTGATTTCCAAGAGTTCAGAGTGCTCCTTGGAATAAATGTAGCCAAACCCCAGCCACAGACTCTCCACTTCACTTTATTCTATCATGTCTCCATGACATAAATAAGCAAGGATGGGCATTAGTGTTACACACCAGATTTTTATTAGGGAGAACTTTTGTTACTTTTTACAAAAGCCCCACTAGGTCCCCAGGTGCCAGGAGAACTTTGCCTGGAGCTGGAACTGCACCTTTAATCTTTGCCTGCAAAACCCCTTCACTTTCCAAAATCACCATTTCCCTTGTGTTAATAGTAGGCTTAAAATCAACAAATTGGCAGTGTGGAAGAAGTGTATTTGTTATCCTACAGCATGTTATCATATATTGCAATTCTATTCCTAATTATACAATCACTTCAAGCTTTTATTTTCCAGAACCCAATTCAGTGAATAGGACAGACACAGAGGGGGACAGAATTAAGATTACACAGCCCTTAATTCTATTAGTTTGTAACTACTCAGTGCTTCATTTTGCAACCCAAATAACACTGTAGCACAGTAATTTTTATATGCAACCTAGACACACGTAGTCATTTATGCACTAACTGTAATTACTCTTTCCTACATTAGTCTACATCTATTATGCAGCAGGTTCATTATGTTTTGTATTTCATCATTTCAATTCAGGGAGAAGACATTTTCTAGCACCATTTTCCCTCTGATATGGCAGACAGAGTTCACTGGAATAGAAGTGTTCTGAGTGAATGCTTCACTATGCTGATTTTTCAAGCCATTCTAGTTCTGAACAAATTACTTCTAATCCTTTATAGTAGCAGAAGGTGAAATTAAAAACAAGCTCAAATCAAATTAAAGTTCAAAGAAACCTTGAAAATGGGGAAATTAAACCAATGTAATTTATGAAATTATGGAACTAGAACGAGCACCGGCAAAGAGGTGAAGGCAAACACTGTGTTGTCCAAAGCAAGGCATCTGCCTAAATCATCCATGGAAGAGAAGCTGAAAATATCCTTAAATCCTGACAACTCTTAGTAGAAGACAAAGAACATCCTGCAGTAGGAAAAAATCTCAGCAGTGGGTTAGAAAAGGCAGGAACAAAGCACAGCAGCAGCAGCATATGAATAGTCAGTGGTATGAATTGTGCAGAAGGTAACCTCTAATATCAGTGGGACACAAGTTTTAAGTGAAAAAAAAAAGTATAAAACAGAGTATAAAAGAGGCAAAATCCGTAGAGTTAGGGGGAAACTTCTTGAGGAAAGTAAATAAGAAAAAGGAAACTGGTTGCTGCAGTCTCCCACACACAATTGCTCCCTAGGAGCAGACCTCATATCGACCAACCCAAACTGAGTGGCTGGAAAACTATAGGATTTGAGATGAAGTAGATGGATTCACAACACAGAACTTCTCTGCCACAGAAACATCCCTGGAGAAGCAGGATGCCAGGAGCTCTGTTCTGCATCTTCCCACATCCACACCAGCACTCCTCATCTGGGCACCGTGGTGTTCTCTCTCCAGTGATGCTTCTTAGTCCAAGCCATGAGTTTGGAATCCCAGAAACCTTCCCGTCCTTGGGGATTCCCAAATACGTCCAACCACATTTCAGGGTTTAAAAAATAATAATAATAATAAAAAATAAAAAAATAAAAAAGCTTGAATGGGAAAAGGAGGACATCCACTTCCAGGCATTATTTCAGACAGGTGTCTTAGCAAAAGAAAATGAGATGGGATAAAGGGATTTCAGGGGGATCAATAATGCCGTGACAGCAGTAAAATTACCGTGTGACCACTGTACGTTGCTCAGTAATAAGGAACTTTACCTGAGATCAGTTAAATGGCTGTAAAAGACACACTTTCTCTCCGTATCAGATAATGGATTAGGATCATTAATTTATTCCTGCATGCTCAGAGGTGCAGTGTGATAGCAGTTCCTGAGTGCCGTGATGCTCCAACAGAGAACATCTGACTATTTAGTTTGCAAAGTTCATTAAAGTGGCTGTAGTTTTTAATGTGAGAAGTGTTTAGATTTCCTTTCGACAAGCGCAGCATTGACAACTGGGAAGAAAAAAATGTGGAAATAACTCGCATGACTACTAACAAAAGAAACAACTTCCATCCTATTCCAAACACAGTGGTCTCCATGGTGGAATTTACAACAGCTTGGCTTTTTGTTTGGTATATTTTTAATCTTTACATAACAAATGTCACTGGCATCTTGACTGCAGGACCTTCAGCACAACTTAAATGGAATAATAACCCAGGTGTTTAAGGGAAAATACAGTTCTGGCTGGAACAGGTTCACAGATGCAAATAAGAGCCTTGGTTCTGCAAGCGTCCCCAAATACATATTTAACACGAGGACAATTTCAGAGATCTCTTAAACGAAAGACATGATAAAAACATATATAAGAAAAATACAACTTTGGTTCGAGCACCTTCCTCAATGAGTTTCGTGCTCAAGCTGCAAGACAGGACTAAGGGTCTCTCAGAGGTTCCAGTCTAGCAGGAATTCAGCACACTGCTGACTTCAGGTTTCATTCAGCGTTATCACAAAAGTGTGTTGTGATAATAAAAGTCACTACAAATGGTTACAGACAAATGTGTTCACTTCCCTTTTGTTTTTTTATTCTTCTTCCCTCCTAAGGGTGCAAGAAATGCTTGGTAAAGTGGGAGACTGCTAGTGATTTATGGGAAAACAGATTGACTTCAGCCACTGTTGCTTTCTTTACCTTGGTCTGGAGGGGCTTTTTGGGAATTTATTCACAGAGTTTTTTACTCCTGTAAAGGTCACCAATAACGTGTATATGATGTCTTCTTGAAGGGCAGCAAAAGTTCAAATAAATAAATCCAAATAAATACCCCACTCTACCCCGGCCATAGTTCAGAAACATGCCCGATGAGTCATTCCTTTCTAAATGCAATTAAAAGTAATTCTAAATATAGAGCGGACAAAATGCAGAGGAAGACAGTAAAACAGCTGTAGTAGTCAATTTTTTAATGAGCGATTTCTGCCTACTAATTCAGGATATTACATTGTCATGTCCCTTCCTCATGTAAAATGAATAACCCCGGGAGAAGTCGATTCAGAATGCTCCAGAGAGCGCAGCGGTCCCCATTTGCTGCTGGATGTGCAGCCACCCAAAAACCGGTGACCTCGTGTTCCCCAGATCCTGAGGAGTGACCCAAAGGTCTCAAACAAGGAGGATCGTGGCAGGGAGCTGTCAGTGCTCAGAAGGATGCTGCACATGGAGTAAGTTATAGGCAAAGAGAAGGCAGCTTTGGAGAGGATCCTCAGTGCTTGGGGTCTTCATCCCCAGCCCTTTCCTCCACTACCTGGAACTTCTTTTCCATACCCAACACTCTTCACCTATCCTGCTGATACTGCTGATCACACCTACTGAAGGTTGCAATAAACTGGAGAGATTTTTTTTCTTCTGGCTTCCAGCAGGGAAGGGAACAGGAAGTGCCAAAATACGTGGGGGTGAGGGGGCAGCTGTTCTTGTGCCATTTCCAGCCGGGGTCAGAAGCAAACCCACACAAAAGGCCTTTTTGCTGAAGCTGCCCAGCCCAAACTTCCTGCATGTAAGGGCACTGACAAGTTTAAATATTCCCCCAAACTCTCAGATGTCTGTCCCAATCCAGGCCTGTGGGATTTCCTCATCAACGATACCACCAGTGAAAATAGAAGGGGGGGGGGGGGGAAAGATCAGGATGGGATTTATATTTGGATTTATGTTTGAGTACATACACCCTATGCTAATCTGATTACTCACCGGGAATCCTTCTTTACAACAGCTTTTCCTTGATTAATCTTTTTTTCTTTATTAATAATCACCATAACGTTACAGCCTTAGCAGAAAAGAGCAAGCTGAACGCACCACCGCCACATCCCTCCATTTCTGCCTCTCCCCCATTTTCAGGAGGCACGAAGTGCTCGTGGAAGGAACCCCACGGACACCCAGCAGCTCGGCCTTCTCAGGTCGAGAACACCCAACAACTCCCGCGCCCAACTTCAGCATTCCAAATGTAAATTAATGCAGCAGCCGCCGCAAAACCCGGAGCTCTCTCCTTTTACTCGGGGAAGGGAGACGCGGAAAAGCGCGTTGCATGCAGCAAGAGCCTCCTGGAAACTGCTGCATTACGTTAATTAAGATTTTATTCATGCCTTTGGCCCCGCCGTGCCACCGCGGTGATGCAGCACGACACGACACGGCGCTGCACCACCGGGAACTCGCACACGCGTGTGCACACCACGCTCCCCCCCGCGTGTGGCTGCGCGGGCACACCTGCACAGGTGCCGCCTGGGACGATTTTGGGGTGGAGATGGGGTTTGGGGTTATTTTACCGACTTTTATTATTATTATTGAATAGAAATAGGGATAGAAACACATCCGTCCATCGCTCCATCATCCACCTGCCCACGGACGCGCGCTTGGGGGCGCTCGCATACCCTGTATCCCCGCCCCTCCCCGCGGGCTCCGCCGCCCCCCACTCCCCGCTCTCTTCTCTCTCTCTCTCTCTCTCTCCAGGGGTGTGGATCCGCGGGCCGCCCCAGCCCCGCCGCGGGGAATCCCCCCGGCCGCCGCGCCCGCGCAGGGGAGCACACCACCTGGCGGAAGGCGCGGCGCGGCCGGGGGGGCGAGGGGCCGCCTCCCGGCGGCGGGGGGACGCGGCGAAGCCATCTTCGGGCTCCTTCCCGCCGCCGCCGCTCCTCTCAGGCCCCCCGCGGCCGCCACCATGCCGGGGGAACCCGCGGGTGACCTTCCCGGGGGCGGGCCGCCGCCGCCGCTGGTGCTGCAGCGCTGGTGGTGGGTGGGTGGGGTGTGTGTGCGGTGGGCGGGTGGGGTGCGGGAGCAGCGGCCGCCGCTGGCCGATGAGCTCACACGGACAGATCGGCGGCTGCCGGCGGCGGCGCGGGCGGAGGGACCGCCTCGTCTCCCCGCACACGCACACAACACAACCACGCACACACACACACCCCCCCGGTACATCCCACCCGTGCTCGCACACCCCCTTCTTCCTCCACACGCACACACCCCACGCGTGCCCCCAGCCGGAGCATCCCTCTGCTGCTGTTGAACCCGGGGGGGTGTTTTGTTTTCGCACCTTCCCCTGCGGATCCAAGTGTGAAAATACGGGGGTAAACCCGCGGCTTAGGGATGTGGAGAAACAAGGGATATTTCCAGGTGCGATTATCCTCATATCCCACCCTGCGCTCACACCCACACGCAGGGTTTTCGATGCCTGGAGCGCCTTCTGGCCACCACCTGGGTGGAACACGGTTCTTCCCTGCTGCCTACATTCAGATATTTTAGGGCCACGGGGAACCCTATACTCAGAGAGCCTGATCTCCTGTGTAAGAGAGGAATTTCTGGGAATACAGTTTCCCTCGGAAACAAAGCCCAAACAGCTGGTGGAGCTACAATAACCACAGCAGAAAGGTGCTTTGAAAGCGCTGAGTTAAAATGAATCCATTCCATTCCCAGGCAAGGGGTTCCCATGGTTAATGACGTTAATTTAGCTCAATTTTAGCCACAGGAGCTCATTACACCACTCCCTGCCTTCCTGCCCCAGGAAACTTTCACTCACTCATGTTTTAAGTGCGGCATCACCTCACGAATCCTCACCAAAATCCCTGTCTCCTTACGCGGCAATCTGCTATTAAAACAAATGACCCCCTTATTCAGCAGAGAATGAGTTTGCTGCTTCGCTCAAGTTCCCTTCCAAAAATAGTTCTGTTCTTTAACACGAGGTGTAGCAAAGTTGTTAATCAACGTTATCCCTCTGCAAAATTCCGACTGATGCCCTGCCCTGGACTGGAGAGCCTGTCCCACAGTCCGGGTCATTCCCGTCAGCCCTTCCCGCATCCAAGTGCCGTGAGCTAAAAGCAGCCTCGGGAAGCACAGGCTGCAAAGTCACCACGGTTCCTAGTGCATTAGGGAGAGGCTAAATTTAGCCTTACCTGCTAATTAATTTAGAAACTACTTAGTTGCGTTTGCGCCGGGATTTAGCCAATACCTTTAGCCCCACCTCCAGCTCCGTGTCCCTGCATCCCTCCCTCCCTCCCTCCCCTGCTGACGCTTTTGGCAGCTTTTCGGAACACCTGGCATGTCTTTTGCTGAACAAGAGCCACCGGCTGTTTGATGGGAAAGCACCGTTATTCCTCACTTGTGGAATACTACAGGTGTAGAGGACTTTTTTTCCAAACCCGTACAAGAGAGAGCTTTCATCCTGCTCACCTCTGTTTGTTCCATTGCCACTCTCCATGTCCTGGTACTTCCAAAAGGAACATCTGTCCAGGTCACCTCTGTCACACAAGGACAGGTCCTGTCCTTGGATCCCACCACCGTGCCTTCTGCACAACCAGTAGGTTTATTCCTGGGAAGTACCGGCACAATTCCAACCTGCTGCAGGCTGGCAACACAGCTCAGGAACTCAGGGCCACAGATAAACTGGATGGATCTGGATGAGGAGGAGGGCTGAGAAGGAATAACAACTGGAAAATGGAGATTTAGTCATTGAAAAGGCTGGATCAGACGGAATCAGTGGAAAACTAAGACCCAGGGGAGAGGGAAGCAGTGCTCTGGCCATAAGCAAGTCTTGCATATTTAAAGGTGGTATTGGAGCGGGGCTCCCAGGAAACCATGGGATGCTGTTCCTGCTCATATTTAGAATGAGGTTTCCCTCCTGTTTTCTTGCAAATCTACCTCTAAAATAATGAGGTTTTTTCACTCCTTTCTTATCTCCCAAGCCTTTGCCAGGTAAAGGGCTTCCCTCACCTCTTGTGCCCAGGCACAGCCCATTCCAAGAGTGGAGCTGCTGAAGGAAATCAAGGACATAGTAAAATTCCCAGGGATTACTAGGAAGTTAAGCTAGTATGAGAAGCTCCAGCTCTGAATGGCCTCAACAGGAGCAAACTATCCCTTCTCCTGTCCCCACTGAGGCTGCTGGAATGCCGTGTGTCCAAGCCCTGCTCCTCGGCCTCAGCTTCAGCTGGAGCTCTGTGCCAGAAGGAGCTGCGGATGATGCTGGAAGAGGAGTGCAAAGAGAAGCAGAAGGGAAAAATCTGACTGAAAATGAGATGCAGTGCAGAGTGGCTGCAATTTTCAGGACCGCCCAAGGGACTTGGATGACCAATTCCTACTTAATTGGGCATTATAATTTCCTAGGCATCCTTGAAAACCTCTGCCAAGGCTTACCAAACGCTCATTTCCATGTCCAGCTTTGGGGAAGCAGCCTGTTCTCTCCCAGCACACAGTACAAGCTTCACCTTAGTGAAGAAAAAGCAGTATTTAGTTTTTGTGATGAAGACATCTCTTTCTTAGCCACCCTTGTGCCCCCAGTGATATTCTCTCTATATTTTGATATTAGTGTTTTTTCTCATTGATATCTGCAGGTCCTGGATTAAAGTGCATTCCTGCTGACAGACCTCCAGCCTTATTCCCACCACTTAATGTACTCTCTGCTGTGCCTGGGAGTTACAATCCCCCCTTGGCACAGCTTTGCTCTTTCGCCTGCTTTTTCACTTGGGCAGTGATTTTACACTCCAGTTCCTTTTGGATGAACAGCCTGTAAGATGCACAGAACCTGTTTTCCCGCTGAAATATTTCTAGTCTCGGGCTCTAAGCCCTCTACTATGATCCTCTGAGCAGGCCAAAGGCTCAGGGTTTCTTGAGGGATATTATTCCTGGGCATAAATAGCAGAGGACAGGTTATTCTGACTTTGTGCCTGACGTGAGGACCACGAGTTCCTCCCTGCTGATGCCATTCAGGAGGTCAGTGCTCCGGTATCAGAACGATCAGCAGAGAATTAACAGCTGGGTAACAGATAAATGAGTTCATCCTTGCCTGTGCGAGGGGAATGATGCTTTGTTACACCTACAGATCATCTGCAGATCGAATTTGCAGAGTGCTGCAGCAAACAGCAGCATGGCTGCTGCTTCTTGCCCTGCCTTTTCATTTTACAGCAACGATCCCCTCGGATAAGAGCCCTCCTCTCACACTGCTAAACACGACCGGCGAAAGGCTGAGCTGGGTTAATACGTATCGCTCCGTTCCTTTAAAACACACGAATCCCTAGTTTCCCGAGGTTCCCGAGTGCCAGGCTGCGGGATGCCGGCGGTGCTGAGGCCCGGCAGCTCTGCAGCACGGGCACGCAATGCGATGCGCCGCCTCGCCTCGGGAAATCAGCCGGGGCGGGCAGGCGGGCGGCGTCGGAGAAGAAGTGCTGCCCGCAGACAGGTCTGCACACAAAAGCGGGAGCACCATGGAAACTGCCGGAGAACAAAGGAGACGCACAGAGCTGTGCCGGGACCTGCGAGGAATGTCCGAAATACTTCTCTGTGCCTCCCTCCCGGGGGCACGGCCCCCACCGCGCCAAACTCGACTGTGACTGCCCGGGGATTTCAGCGGGGTCAGGGTTTGGCTGCCTCACCTCCGATACAAAAAATCGGGAATCGTGACAAGCAGATTTTGCAGGGAACTGTGTTTTCCATCTCCAAGGTGATGGTGTAAAGTAGGGCAGCCTGCGGGGAATACACAGAAAAAGCATTTACTCTTCAGCAAGGACTGGAAAAGAGCCTACTAGAAGGGATAAAAAGTAGGAGTTAAAAGACATACTTTGCACTCCAGAGGCTCAGGGGCTGTTTCAGGGAAGTTTCAGTGTCACTTTTTTTTCCTCTTCCCTGGGTGCCAACTGCTGCTGCTGCTGCTGGAGATGAGTGCCGAGCTCAAGGAAACCTCAGTCCCACTGGGTATATGGCTGCTTTGATTTGTTCTTCCTTTTAACATCTGCTGCTAAAGCAAATTAGATGAAGATTTGGCTGAGACAGCTGCACAGTGTGTTAGCAGCACATTCCAGCTCAGAGAGCCCACACTGTACCCTTTTCCTTAGTGGTTGTAGCAGACCCTCCAGCAGGACTTGGACTGTACCAGTGGGAAGCTGACACACGGTGCCCAACACACATCTCCTTTCGTTCAGGAACAGCTGAAACACGTGGAACAGCAGTTTGGGGTCTGGATCTTCTGATGGATAACAACACTATTTACTCCTGCGTGGTATTTAGTTACATTTTGATGTCCCTGATAAGCACCAGGAAACAACCTCTAGCAATTCCCACACTGCTTGTAACGATGTCAGAAAGCCACGGTGTGACATTGCCAGTTCTTTTTCCTCCCCAGTGGCTCCCCAGAGTCTCAGTGACAGATGAATACAAAACAGATGGGATGGTGGCAGAACCTCATCAGATGGACCTGATGGGCCTCAAGCTGCCCCTGCTACCGCATAGATTAGTGTCATGTAATGCTGGGCTTTGTATTTTGATATTGAAAGCCACACAGTGGCTTCAATCTTGGGTCTTGTCCTGTCCTAACGTCAGGATCCTCATTTTGATTTTATGTAAAAGATAGGTTTGGGAAGCTGTATCTTCCTTTCTGGGTATCAGCTTTCTGTGCTAAGCTTAGAAACAGAAAAAGAGGCTTTTCTACTGTGGGAAAAGGCCTTTTGAGTTGCTGCATTTAAAAATCAGACCAAAAAAACTCTAAGTATTTGGTCTCACTAGATTTCTGTCATGTGTGCTTCTCAGATTGCTGTTGTCTCCCATGTATTTAAACAGCCATACCAATTTGGAAATATCTGTATTTGGCCACAGCAACACATCTGACACATCTGTTTAGTCCGAGAGATCCCTGTGAGCTCTTCTCCGAGCATCCACAGCAGAGCCATGGCACTGAAAACTAACATCTTTTCCTTCTGACAGAATTGCTCCTTGCCTTTTCCACAGCACACACGGGATGTTCCCAAGGGACACTGCAGCCACACTACCCAGTCAGCTTGCTGAGGCCAAGAATATTAGTCACGTTCTCCATGATGCACAGCCACACATGCAGCCCCCCCAAAAAAGGGTCTGTTCTGGCTCTGCACAGAGCCACCATCACACCTGGCTCTGGAAACATCCTGGTGTGCTCTGAGAGGTGAATGCCAAAAAAACTGGGAAGCTCCTCTGCTTGGTCAAAGTGGTGTCGTCTGAGGGGTCTGGCAGATCAGCCCCTCCCAGGACGTTCCTGGTCTGGCTTCAGGCATGAGGCAAAGCCCAGGAGAACAGCTCCCCTGTGGTACCTTGTCACTTCTGATCCTCATCAGGCTAAAACCAGACAGTCCTGAGACACGAGGAAAAAAATTGTTTTCAAAATTAACCCCTTGAACCTGGGTCAGGACCTGTCTGGATGAGGCAGCCATGGAGATTTGGAGAGGTGGTGATGGCCCATGTCACAACCACCGTGGTGAGACAGGTTGATTAACATCTGCCCACGCAGCAGGACACAGTCTGCCTTCCAGCAGCCTTCCCTCTGGGAGAATGGAGAGAAACAACATTTTCTGGGCAAGCCAGCTGTCTTTCCAGCACAGCATGCCAGGAGAACATTACAGAAAACGTTCCCTTTCTCCCAGCCTTGCCCACCACCAATTTCAGCAGGAATACCTCCATTTCCTCCCATAAACTGCCATCTCACATCCCAAGTTCTTGTCTCATATACAGTGTGACCACACAGAGCATTAGCTCTCATAGTCATTCCTCCTCATTATGGAATCTCCTGCCATCCCTTTCCAACAACAGCTCCTCAGGAAGCTCCCTAAGGAAGGGCTCACTCTTCTGCATGCACCATCCAGCTACCAGTTGCTGTGATGTATTTGAATATTCCTTAAAATTGTTGCTTTTGCACAAAGGATGATTATATATATGTAATAATATATACAATTTAGGACAAAATTAACATGGAGTTCCCAACCAACAAAGCAAGAGAGTAGGAGTTAAGAAGAGTGGGAGACACCATCCTGCTTCCCTAAAGGCAAGATTCCAACCCAGCCACAAGCAACGTGTCCCCAGCAGTGCCCAAACACTTGGATAATAAATGGAATATAAAGTGCAGCACAGGAGCTGTAATCAGGACACCTGAAACAGGGGATGGTGCCAAATTCAGGCTTAAAAGCTGCAAAACAGCTCTGCGTGTGTCTCCCTGCTGGAAGCTGCAGATGACCCACTCTGCCACTGCAGCTGTACCTATATATAGTTATAAGAGAGATTTGGCTATAAAAAATACATCTATAGATACAGTGTAAGCCCAAATAGGCTGCACAGCTGCATGCTTCAACACCCAAATAATATTTTGCCCTGATTCTAATAATATTATTCTGGTTTTTCCACCGGTGTAAGAGCAGGGCAAAGGACCTGGATAAGGAAGGTTTCAGGTATGCTCATGGTCTGGAGGCTCATGAGAGAGTTCACCTTTAATCCCCACAGCCAGTGACAAAGAGAAAAGGAATGGGCATCAAAAGCTCAGGGAGGGAAAAGATGAATCAATAATAATAAAATTAATTCCCTCTCGCTTAAGTTTTTCAAGAGACTCACTGTGTTTTTTCCACAGTTCTGCTTCTACACCAAAAATCACTTTCTGGTGTAAAGGCAGACCTGAACCAACAGGTCAAGTACACTTTGTGCTCATGGAACAGGTTTTCTGGGCTGAACCTTTTAAGAAGTTACCTACTGAGCACCAGACAAGATGGGCAAGGTCTGAGAGAGCAGCTAGATTCCCAAAACACTCAAACAAATACACAAAGCACCAGGTGAAACACCCCCCATTTTCATATCAGAACCACCTTTCAGTGTATGTGGGAAACAAACACCAGCCACGGTGAGGGAAAACAAACCAAAAACAAAGGAGAAAATTGCAAAAAGCAGGAAGGCCAAAAGGTATTCAACTGTGCCTGCTCCATCCATTATTCACAGGGTGGGAGAACTGGACCTTCCCTTTTCCCAAGGGAGATGTATATGCATTTATCTGTGCCATCAGCCAGGGAGCAACACAGCCCAACACACTGGATGCCGAAGTGCCCCCAGCTCTGTGTTGTGCCTGCAGCCCAGAACGGCTGGAGCAGCTTTGCCCTCTGCTGGTCCCTCGAGGCCCCTCAGCCCAGCCCGGGCAGGAGTCCCTTCTGTCCCTCTGTCACCCCTCGGGGCTGCCACCCTCACCCCAGCCCTCCCCAGGAGGACATACAGCAAGGGACTCAAGAGTGCCTTAGTCAGGGAACAGCCTTAGTTAAAAACCTGGAAAAAGAGTAAAAACAACCCTCTGAACTCGATGGAGCCACAGCCCAGAGAGGTAGAAGGGGCAGTTAAACGACCTTAATTAAATCACATCACACTGGAAGGCTTTCCCCATCCCACTCACGACTCCTGATTGCATTCCAAGTCCCTTCTTTAGCCCTAATCACCAGGATTGCACTCTGCAAGGAAGCATTTGGAAACAGCGTTCCTGGCAGGCAGCTACCGCTGAGGGGTGCACGGGGCCAGGGAAGAGAATCCCCACGGCAGGAATACAGGCAGCCCCTTGGCCCAAGGAGACACCAGTCACTCCCAAGGGGCCAGGGCTGCTCTGTCCCACCCTTGTGCCCCTCTCCCAACTTGTTTTCCCGCTCGGATGTTTGTTTGGTTCCACTCAAGACGCCGTAAAAAGGCGATAAAAGCGCAGCCGACGTTTGTCCGGGCACAAAAGCCGGTCACCCGGGCAACGGCAAGCAAAGCTCTCCCAGATTGTCCCGCTTGTTTTTCCCCTGGTTTTGCAGGGATTGGTGCGACTTGGGTGACGGCTCCATGTGCCAGGGAGGGATGAATAGGAGAGCTGGCCTGGCCCTGCTGCCAACCAACAAAAACCTGTGTGCTGCCAAGTCCCCGGGGAGCTGGTGACTTCCTCACAACCATCCACAGCGACTCGTAGGTAACTGCATTACCCCCTCGCTCAGGCACATCTCAAAGTCACCCAAGCATACCTGATCTAATTACTTTTCCAGCACTGTGCAGCATTATTCCCATGATTTAATCCTGCCTGGGATCATTAGACACCATGGTACCCTTAGGAAAGCAATTATGACACTGACCTACGTTTTCAGGGGCCTGGGCAGGCAAGTGCCTTTGTCATCTGTCAGAGGGTAATTTTCTAATTTGATTTGGAGCTTCTCTAGTAAAAAGATAATTTACTTACCTGCTGGCTTTCAAGGATGCCTTAAAGCCTGTTTAAACTAGTGTACTGACTACATCTTGGGGGAAAATAAACCCCAAAACACCAGCATTGGCTGTGTAAAATAAAACAGGTGGAACAGTCTTGCTCCAGGTGACAGTAGGATGAGGACAACCGAACTTCAACACAAGGTGCAAAATCAAATTTAAAAAGGCTTTTCTACACTGCAGAGACAGGCAGGAGGGGCAAAGCATGATGTTGTGAGCAGGATACTGCGCTACTGAAAACCTGCAGGCCCAAAAATCCTGGGATATCAGGCAGGTGTTCCACTAAAAGCAGTTCTGCTGCTGCCACACAGAGTCTGCAACTCGTGGGAGAGAAGCAGAAATATGAGTGCTAAAAATAATATCACATTCAGCCCCATGCTGGGTCACAAAGAGCAAAAACAAAAATAAAAAAAATCAATGCTGGGTTCTGCTCCAGGCAGATGGATGTGGAATTATGTTCTCTCAGAACAGTCAGGGGAGGCAGAAAAATCAGCAAAACCAACCGAGTACTCCAAGGTTAGGAATTCCTATAATTTTGCAGTATCATCCCGAATTTTTAAGTAAAGTGTATTTCTTGGGGAAAAAAAAAAAAAAAGGGAAGAGTCACTGTGGGAAGTTACTAGAGGTGAAATATGAAGTATTTTTAGGGATGCAACTGTTGAGAGGGTAAAACTCCATCATATGCTGGGCTCCTCAGCATATGATGGGGAGGGATAACAGCAGCAAAAATTAACTGTCACATGTATTTAAAGATAAAAAAACCACACAAACCATTCTGGCATCCTTGAGAATCCAAGGTTTTGTTTTGATAAAGCATCTAGACCATCCTCTCCATTCCTGACTTCTGAATTAAGAGCAAAAATGCTGTCATTAACTTCTTCAGGAAGTAATAAACACGGACTGTCCTTCCCTGCTGAAGCAGATTGCTGCACTAGTTTGGGAGAGGAGAAAAAGAAAACTCATGTTGAAGTGTAAGGAATTAACCTGCATAGATGTGGAAAGGGACAGACTGGTGACTTCTGTGTGTTAAAGTCAGAAAATATTAATATAAGACCAATAACTCCCAGACTTAGGCTTTTGCAGTTCAGTTCCACTCTCCACCACACATAAAAAGTCTGAATCATTTATGAGCTGAATTATTTATAACACGGATATATTTTTGACTCAAATGAACTTCAGCAGCAAAATCCCAAACATTTTACCCAGAGCAGGCTTTCGGGTTTATTTTTTCCCCTTCACATCACAGAAATGGAAAAGGAAAACAAACTGTCTTTTAGGCAGGATGCAGAGAAAAAAACCACAATAACGGATCATATCTTTTCATAGGTAGGTATGAAAATGATTTTTTATGTGTCATCAAATATCCTACCCACCTAGGATGGGAGGAGTTCAAGATTAAATGATCATAATAAATAAAAAATGCTGCGATTGGACCAAACACTTGAATACTGCAGGAGTGCACAGGGGAGTGCCTGGCACCCGGGTTAGTTCTTAGCCTTCCCCCACCTTTCCCCTGGGAGGAATCCTCCACACACCATTTCCAAGAACCATCAGCAAGCTCTTCCCCTCCAGCCCTTCCAGCCCTTTTGTTTGTCCCTTATCTTGCACTTTTCCCCTCTGTTTTCCCGCTATCTCCAGCCTGATCGCTGCTATTCCCTCTCCATTGAGTCGTGCTAATCCCCTCCATTCACTCCCTCCCTGCCAGCAGGGCTGAGTCACTCACAAGTGCAGCCTCGTGTAGAATTACAGTTTTACCTTCAGGGATTTCTAAAATATTGCCAGTCTCCCATGAAATACTTGAAAGCCATTAAAATCACCACCTTAAACTGTGAACTACCCGACTTTTAACACTTATCTGCAAGTGAGAACTACACTTCTGGAGCTAAGGCAACCACAGGTATCAAACAAAGATATTATTTCTTCCACCGAAGATTCTTCTAAAACAAATAAAAAAAAGAAGCTGAATTCAGTTTAGTGTGTATTCATACAAGTAAATTTTCTCCCAGACTTCTCCAGGACAGATTTCCCGACAGCCTTAGCCAACTGAAAATACAGGGAACATTTTTCTCCTGTACTCTGAAACAGTTTGATGGGCTAAAGAGAGGCCTAGAGAGGTTTATGCAGCATTAACCACTTTTATTATTTATGGTGGCATAAAGCAAATGGAAGAATTAGAGATACACAGCTGAAATTTTCTCAAGCGTTTTATTTTATAACCTAGTGTATAAAACTTCAACATACAAAAAAAAATTCCAAACAAAGAAACAAACAAAAAAAAATAACAGAACAACAACAACAAAAAAAAAACAACCCCAGAAGTGAACTAAAGCAAAAATCTTGTCATACACATTTTCCAGAAAGCTTTACCTAGAAAGGCTCAGAAGCAGTGAACATTCAGCCTGTTCAAAAATGGGGGTTCAGACCCATCTTCACACTTGCAGTCTGCAGAGTTCTGGCTCCGGGGGCCCGGGTTTAGTTGCTGGAAGCAGTGGTGGCTGTGGGGGGGCTGGTTTTTTTTTGGTAGGTTTGTTTGAAATACCTGCAGTTCACACTCCAAGATCATCAGTCCTGGTTAGTTGTCATCAGTGAAGCGAATGTGTTTGCTTGTCTGCTGAGTCTTCTCCAGTCTCATCCTCTCAGCCTTGGCAATCAACTGCAAACAGGGAAAATATCACAGAAAATTAGAGCAAAGTGGATATTCTTAGGATTTGATCTTCCAGTCATGGATATATTCTTCACTGGTTTACCAGACTTCCTAAGAAAAAGCTCATCTGAGCAGCTGAGCTAAGCTGGATATCTGTCAGATATATAAGATATAAATTCAGTGCTGCCTCAGAATCATGCAAAATAAAAGTGTCTCTTCAGTTGCTGAGCAGTTGCTCTCATTCCATCCCTTCTTCCTCCCAACATGGTCCAAGAGGACAAAATATTCATTTTAAAATCCTAAAATACAGTCTCACACAGTAAGCAAAAAAACCTCTGTCCTTTTACTGGATTTATTTTGTTACAGATGTAGGAAAAACAAGGTCAGGCCACAAAAGGAGTGCTTCTGGAATATTGTGGCATTTTAAACAGGAAAAAACCCCCACGTCTCCAGCACACTACACAGAAACCCACACACACCACTCAAGAACAACTATAAAAGCACAGAAAAACCACACACACAAATAAAAAAATCCACAGAACCCCCCCCATGAATACAAACACATAAACCCACTAAAAACCCACAAGCCACAAAACATGGAACACACTGAAACCACAAACTCACACACAAAACCCACAAAACCCCCAAATCTACACAGAAAAATGCACACACACAAACCACAGAAACCACAAATCAACACAAGAACCCCCACAAAAAGGCACATGGAAAAACCCCACAAACCAGCACAAAAACATAGCTGAAGGCACATACAAACCCCACACAATCCAACACCACAAATGCACTCAAAGGCACATACAGAACCCACAGTCCCCCCCAAAAAACCACCAAACTCTCTAGAAATAAAAAAAAAAGCCCCAAACACCACCAACACTGAACAACCCCAAAAAAACCCAACAAACCCACAAGAAAAAAATTAGCATAAGTCTCCCAACACCACAGAACACCCCAAAAACCTAATAGACAAATATAGTCAAAGGCACATACAAACCCCACACTCAAGAGGCACGTACAGACAACCCCAACCACCACAGAAACCACAAACCACCACAAGAAACCACACAGAAATGCAGGCACACACCACACAAAAAGACACAGAACTACATAAAAACAAACAAACAAAACAAGACAGCTATAATACAAAAAACAACCCCCAAAAGAAAAAAAAACAAGCACCAAAACAAAAAAAAACATGAACAGAAAAACCCCACAGTAACTTCTGTGCTGGGGACAATTCAAATATATCAGGTATTGCTCTGGGGAGGGGGCATTTGCTCACTGGGCAGCCCCACTTTGCTAGATTTGTAAAATCTCACATATAAATCAAATGATTTGTTCCTTCTGCATGCCTGTGGCCTGCAGACAGCACTCAAGTGCACAGGATGCTGCTGCTCTGATTGTGGCAGCCAGGATTTCAGAAGGAAAGGAATACAACTGATCTAAAGATCTAACCAAGGGTCACTTTTGCTCTCTGATACCTAACACAAAAAAAACTGCTAGAAGAGTTTAACATTAAGAAGTGTACAGTGGTTTACTCATTCCACATATGGGATGGAGAATTCCAAACCAGGGAAGTTCTAGGATGTGAGCTGCCCAGTTCATACCAGTGAGTGGTTTTATACCAGTGCCTCAGAGCTCACAAGAGGTCTCAAGAATTCCAGTGTTGAGCTCATCAGTCCAGGATCAGGGCCTGTATCTGAGCACACTAATCCTGTCTAACAGGTCTCCAGCCCTTCCACAGACACCAGTGTCACAGAGCCAGGGAACTGGGGATGTGCTCTGGAATGGGCCCACACACAGGGAATTGCCCAGCCTTGCAAGGACACAGCCCTGGACCCCCAGGCATCATCAGGAGAGAACAGTGTGGGCTGTACCCAGACATTCCCACTATCCTTCTTTTCCATACATCCTGTAAATTATGCCACCCTTCACAAATACCCAATTCTCACCTGCTCACCAAATGCCTTTCACTTCTGCCACCCCTCCCACCCTCTTAAACTTCCTCCTTCCCTCTGGGAAAGGGGGGCACAAGGTGCAAAGGACTTTCCTCCCCCCCCTGGGAGACAAGGATCCAAGGGGAAAGCTTGCAGGCACTCCACTCCTTGGCTTTGGGAACGGGAGACTCCAATCAGTCTGGAGTTTAAGGCTGCAGACTGATGGATTGCTTTAGGTCTGAATAAACTGGCACTGCCCTAAAAAGCAGTTCTGGCAGGAAGGTTTTCCATCAGTAAATCACCGAGGTGGTTTTATCAAGGCAGTAAAGCCACAGACAAAGGGAAGATGGATTTGGAAGGGGAAGCAGAGGGGTGGCAATGAAGGACCAGACGCAGGGGAAAGCCTGACACTGAACACCTTTTTCACTCCAAAGACAGCCAGGCCTTAGTCAAGTTCTGGGGAACCTTGGGAATATCTCTTTTGGACATTTAGTTCATTATAAGAACTATGCCAGAGAAAGTAAAATCCCTACTTAAATCTGGTCTAATCAGTTTTGGGGGTGAGCATTATTATAGACATCTGCTCAAGTTATCCTTAACCCTTATCCCAGGGGAAGAAGAGAGTATGCCTCTACTTCTTAGCAATTGCTCTTTTCCATGTTTTTTTAACTGCCTAAAGTTCAGCTCAAAAGCTGTGTGCAGTCACTGCATGGACTGCACCCCATCATTTCAACACCAACTGAAAGAAAGGATAAGATGATGTGTTAATTCCAGGCATAAGGCAGTTAAATGGCAAACACCCATCTTTGAGGTCTGGTAAGGTGTTTCAAAACATTTTTGGCAGAATAGACCTTGACAAGAAAGATACATTAATGGCATATTTTGCTGTAGGTATTTTATTATGAATAATTACTTTTTACTTCTTTTTGTTGCGAGCTCCAAAAGAAGTCACCTTGTAAGCACTAAGGAAGAATTTTCTAATATTAAACACTTCTTAATACTATCAGTCGATATTTTGGGAATATAGCCTGTCCAAAAGCAAGGAAAGGGTTAAGAGCCACTGACTGCAGCCAGGCATTCTTGTCTTGATGTTTTTGCTTAACAGCGTGTTAGCATTTAAATAGAATTCCCCGGGCTTTGAAGTTCACACCTCCCGGTGCGGGCAAGGTGATGGGCAGGGGGGAGGAGCAGGAGTTTGCATCCCTGTGCTGCCTTTGTTAGGCAGGACCGAGACAGTTTGTGTTTGCAGGCCAAGATGAGGTGCATTACTGCCCAATTGACACCGGTTTGGTCAACAAATCCCAGCCTTCAAAAGATGGAAGAGTAGAAACTTGAGAGCAAGTCTAAATTAAAGTCTAAGGAGCCACTTTGGTTTAAAAAAGTAAAAGCACATTAAAACCAAAAAAAAAAATAAAAAAAAAATGGCAGCATTCAGTAAAATGCTCCAAAGTTGTCGAGCTTTCCCATTCCCTTTCTAGTCATATTAAAGAAAAATGGTTCAAGTCAATGCCATCTTTAGGCTTTTAAGAAAATTAAATCAGACCTTTGGGCAAGTTCTTGATGCACACCTTTGTTTAAAAGAACTCTGCTCATCAGTCTATGGGATCTCTGGAAGAACATTCAGACAAACAGGGTAAGACATGTCCAACATGACTCTGACCTGTACAACCCCTATTCCTTTAGGTCAATTAAGTATTTATTTTCAATTACATATGTAATTTCTCCCCCCCCAGCGTCCAGGAAACAAGAGTCTCCAAAGTCACCAGCAAATAATTAAGGTCAGATGATTGTGAAGTTTTGCAAGCAGCAGCAGAAAAATTCAGGTTAAAGCCAACCCAGAAACCTTATCTGCAGTGTGTGTGAAGCAAACCTGGCAATAAAAAGGTCTGTGAAATACTCTTTGGCTCCTCTCTGTCAGGTGGAGGATCTGACTGGTTTAATCAAGGAACCCCTTCATGCCTGGAAGGATCTCCTGTGGCAGGAGTGGAAGCTGCAGCCAGCAGGTTCATTGCAACACTGCCTCAACCCTGCAGCCTGACAGGCACCCCAAGGTCAGGGCTGAAAAGGAACTTCCCAGTTGGGATCTGGAAGCTGTACAGCTATGGATGCCTGCCAGCATTCATCACAGCTCAGAACTGCACAAATAGAACTGGGGAAGCAGTGAGGAAAAGGAGATTCATTCTCAAGAAAACCATTTTCTGCATCAGAGTAGAGTATTATCAGTACAGCACTAAACTTGATTTCACTGGAGCACATCAAGACTACTGAACTTCTCCATGAGGGTCTGAAAAGAAATCCAGTTTCAAATTAGCTTCAGGTTTTTAGACACACACTTAACTTTCTCTCATTGTCCCCACTTGTCAACTGGACTGGGACAGACACACATTCTCTCCTTTGTAGCTGTAAAACTCTGCTGCAAAATGATTTAACTGAATTAAATACACAAAGTATCAAAAATTATGGATCTGTGCAAAAATAGAATCATGCAAAAATAGAATCAATTTTTAACCATGGCTATGCAGGAAAGAGATCTGAGTTGCACATTACCTTCTCAGTACCCCTCTTCTTTTCTCGAGGTTGGTTTAGTTTAGCTTGTCTGTCCACTAAAATCTTCTGCCAGTAACGTTGTTCATTGTCACCTTGCAGAAAAAATAACATTGAGGTACATGAATAGAAGTAGGACAAAAACAAATGTACTGTTTTCAGCCTTCACACATGAAAATACCTGTTAGGGAAACCCAGGAAATATTTCCCCAGTAATCTTAAAATTTCCTGGTCACAGAAGTCCTGTAGAATTCTTCTCTACATGTCATGAGCAAAAGGAGGTGAGTTTTAGCTGATGTTTCACCACAGCACACGGAGGCCCTTTGATTTACTCATGTACTCAACCTCTGACTCGTTTTAAAACAACTACCAAACAGAAAAAAAAAAAGTGTAATTACTCTAAGAACAACTGAGACTGTTTTGTTCCATCAAAACCATTGCCTGGGGACTCCATAAGCTGCCAGGAATATTTGAACAGGGGCAGCAGTACAAGGGCAAATAACTGTGCAGCTTTTCCCAGTTAAGTTGCAGTTTTCCACTGTTCCCTCTGGTTTGGGATGTAACCACCACAATGGGAACTCTGTGATACATTGCATGGTCTCATGGTTCACCTACAGGGAAGCTTCCCAAATATATTCCTGCAAAAGTGAACCATCTATGATCATGTTCACATGATATTCACCTGAATATCTTCAGTAGTCAAGTCTTAAAATATTACTGGGAAAGATTTAGTCCCTGCAGTAGGGAGCATTAAAGATTCCTTCCTTATTCTTATTCTCTCACCTTAGGCCAGGGAGGAAAACTAAAATCCTTACTGGGAGTCCCTTGTGCTTTCCTGGGAAGCTTTTCCATTCTTATTTCAATGAGCCAGTGAGAAAAAAAAAATAAATCTTAATACTATGAATAGAATGCTCCTACAATGTAGTACTTATTCCTAATCTCCTACTACACTTTTATGTAAAGACTACAAAACCAGAGACAATGAGAGACAAACTGAGAGCACTCAGCTGTAAAAGCCAAAATTTAGAGTTGTTTCTGGATCTCTGGAGCAAAGAACACACTGGGGACAAATCTAAGCCCAAATGACATGAACAGCATTCACTGAGTCTTAAACGTGAATTAACTTCGATATTATCACGAAGGTTGATGCTTCTATTAAAGCTTTGCCTTCTGCAATCCTGAATTGACTTTTTGGGGAGTTTATATCCCTGCACTCATGAAACTGGACTTCAAGTGAGGGTCTGTGTAGGAGCAGGGTAAAATCTCAAATACACAGATGAGGGAATCTGCTTTTTTTGCACATTTAGAATTTTTAGTGCATGTCTAGAATTTAAAAGTTTAATTGTGAGAGACTTGCTCTTCTTTCTACCTCTCAATTCCATAGAGAGATTTTTCTACACTTGGAAAACTAACCCAATCCAGTCCGAGACTCGAAGTAATTTCAGAAAGAAGTAATACACATTAGAGTGAAGTTCCAAAGTAGAGCCAGTGGAAATTTTTGTGTAAATACAATTAAGAAAAAGGTTTATTCTGGCCTAAGTTACCCAACTTCCTGAAAAATCAAGATAATTAGTAGGTAAGTGCTAAACCCACTCCAAGTGTATCCATGCTGTTGGACCCTTTTCTTGTTATTTCACACATGAGTTCAGTATTTAAGTCTCTTTAAAATTTTTTTGCATCATCAGAATGTTCTATTCATAAAGCTGACACGTGAATTAAGTGCATTTCCACTGAAAGTGAAGTAAATCAGTCAAAAAACCCTAACAGAATTAACAGCAAGCAAAGTTAATTTTTCTCTGAACAGTGACATAAAACCCCTTAGAGTTTTACTCATTTCACTAATTGTAAAATTACTCCCCCCAAAACCAAGCAGCCTTTTTCCCGAAAGCAAGATATTTAAACACATCCCTAAAGCCAGCAGGTGAAACGATCCTTTCAACAGTAATTATTCCACGGTCTTCTCCTGCACATTAAAAAAAAAAAAAAAAAAAAGCCAACAAAGTCTTACCAGTGAGAACTTCGAATTTGCAGTTGTTTTTGATCTGGATCTCTTTGTGGGATTTCAGGACAGTCTGGGCATCCTCGGGAGTCTTGAAGCGGACGTGACATTCCGTGTCTCCCTCCAGCATGTCAACATAAGCCACCTCAGCCAGCACTGCCAGAGCATCCTGGCAAAGCAGGAGGGAGAACACACACCATAAATCAGCCTTCAGAAGGAGAATACAATAAAAAGAGTGACTTTTGACCATTCCATTTGGAGGTCATTAACATTTTCAAAAAGTAGGAGGCAGTAGCTGAACTCTGTCGTTTAATCCATCAACCTCTTGTCAAATAGTTTGGAGTTAATATGTTTTTCCTAAGGAGGTTATACCTGAATTCTGATTTACCAGCCTACAACACCTACCCATCTCCTCCTGCCATCCAACAACTTAAAGCAGTAATTTCTGAAAAAGTTGGTATCATTTTACTAAAAGGAGCATCAGTAATTATCTGGGTTTTTTTTCAACACTGTATCTGACTTTTTTCTAAGAAGTTAAATTATTGGCATACTACCACAGTGTCGACCCCAACACTTTATTGCACGCATTAAATATATAAAACCAAGCCCATTCAAGGCAGATTATCTGAGAAATGAGTAGCAAAGCAACTCTGTCTTTATGAAGTGACCTCTGCCTGATAGTTTTCACTGACAGCTAAAGGAAGAGGAGTCACAAATGTTCTTGCAGATGAAGTACTTGACTTGTAATTCCTGCTGTTAGGGAAATTAAGCACCACCACACATTCCTACTCAATTTGGTTCCCAGCAGGCAGCTCCACTAAGATGCTTCCATTCAGGAACCACACACTGCTTTTAACCCTCCACTACCGAGGGCAGCCTTAAAACAAAAAACAAAGGTTAAGTGACAGCGCTGTTAAGATCATTTGAGAGCCACCAAAAGCTGCTTTCCAGCCTCATCCCAGTATCCCAAAGTCATGACTGCATGGAAAACTGCAAGGAACCAAAGAGTTCACTGGAGCTGGCAAAGGTGAGCAGCTCTGAGAAGCACCTTAAGAGCGTAACAGGGAAGAAGAATAAAATTAAAACATGGAAATAGTATTTGTGGCAGTTTTATGCAGCTGATGGTCCAGTAACACAGCAAAGCCAGGTTTGGTGGCAGTTCTTCCTTCAACAGTTATGTAACCAGTACGGCAAGGGAAAAAAAAAATTCCAAAAAAAAGAGTTAGTTTTGTGGTATTTGAATAGTAAGTTTTCCTCCTGCCCACAGCACCTTAGGGTGTGACACAAACTTTTAACAGTGAAGTCTATTCTGCAGTCCAGGGGGCCCTCAAAGGTTACAGGGACAACTGCCACATTCCCTCAGTGTCTCCAGCACTCAGACAACTGCCTGCAAATACACCAGATAAGGCCGATTAAGTTGAAACCCCACCATCACTGGGTTTTCAGGGTGAGAGTCTCTCCTCTTGCTTAGGTTTATGCACACAAACCTCACACACTTGCCAGTGACTCGAAATGGCCTCCTCAGTTATAAATATCGTTTGAGAAATCACCTCAGAACTCCCCTTTTGAACCATTTGAACCACTGACCTAAGTGCTTTGGATATCGAGTTGTTCAAATTCTTTCCAGTTGTTATTCATCCAGAAGTGCAATTTGTGTAAGAAAGTGTCCTGTGTCATACATGGAAACTTCAGTATCTGGAAAAACGCTGTTATTTCCTTTGGAAAACTTTTCATATTTCCATTTCAAGAGGATGCAGCTTAAAACTGGTATTTTCCTTAAAAGGAAATATTCTGCTTAGCACGTGTAACTTTTGTATGGTGACATCACACCAAATGGAAGGTATCTTAGACACTTTTCAAGAGGAAAAACAGCACTTGGCAGAGGAAAAAAAAAGTGACCGATTTGACAGGCTCTACTGAAATGGAATTTGTCACTGTAAAGGTCTTATTGGGAAAAGAAAAAGAATTGTGGGGTTTTTTTTTGAGAGAGAGCATTTTCCTGCCCCTTAATTCCTGCTACTGGAATTAAAAAAATATACACTTTTATATTAATTAAAGAAATGTTTTTAAGGGTTTCTTGTCAGGATAATTGGCACAGTGATTGATGCAGAGTTCTGTATTTGTGTCCAACTTTTGTTAAACTGGGAAGCACTAAAGAGCTCCTTATTTTTGTCCATATTTTCATTATAAACTTGACATTGCTCCCAGCACACCCAAAGCTTTTTTTCCACTTTGAAACATCCCCTTGAGCCTATTTTGCCCTCCTAAAATCTCTGGTTCACAGGTAGTAGACAAGAATCTGTATGCAGCTAGTGGCCAAAAAGATAAAAAAACCTTCAGCCAGCCCGGGTTAAATGCTCTTCCATATTCAAACATTTGGGGGGCACAGCGAGAGGAAGGGCCAAGAGCTTCCCTGAGGTTACAAAGGCATTACCTTGATGTGCTTCCTGCCCGGCAGGGGCTCGGTGCTAATGATCTTCACAATTACTCCGCTGACGAACTGAGGCCCCATTGTGTTGGCCTTGGCAGGAGGGGCACCGTCTTCACTGGTGGCTGCTCGAGTTAAAAACAGGGAGGGGAAAAAAAAAACAACACCAAAAGGAAGTTTTAAAGTCTGTTAAATTGAGAAACTCAAGTTCTGCAAGCGCAGAAATAACATAAGGTAAACAAGCATCGAATATTGTTAGTGCAGGTAAGCTGTGGTTTTTTAAACCAAGGTCAAGATTGTCCACGGGTTAAAGTCAATGTAAGTAAAAAAAAAGAAAGATCAAGAAAAGAACATTAAAAAGGTTTTTATAGTCCACAATGTCCTTATAAGAATATTTTATATTCTATTGATTATAGTTAATAGTTGAACCCTCAGTTTTAGAGCAATCAAAAATATGCAGACAGGCACTGGAACACAAGTGCTGAAGTTAGTGAAAAGAAGCAAAGAAAACTCACAACAACAGACATCTCTATATCCAACAACGGTAGAAATTTTAATATAAGGACATAATTACAAACCTCCTCTTAATCATAAAGCAGATAAAGCCCAATTGCAAGATGGCTTTTTTTTTTTTAAATGAAATTGTTTTGTGAATCACTGCAGGTACAGTTAAGCCAAAGCAAACCAGGCCCGAGCTGTAGTCTCAAAAAAGCTGATTCCTGATTTACCTCTGTAGCTTTTAAAATTACATTTACCTAAAAATATCCTTAAGCTTAAGAAGGGCTACTGGAATATGCTGAATTGGCTTGTTTGGTCTTTATTTGTAAAGCACCTCAGTCCCCAGTGTATCTAAATACAGGGGGGACGTTGCTTTTAGTGTTTGGCACTCAGAGAGAGCACCAGCATTTCAGAACATAAAACCACGTGGCAGCATTTCTGCAAGATCAGTGTCTTGGATCCCTTGTGTTGGTGTAGTAGAAACATGAAAAAGAAAACAAAACCCGGGGTTACTTTTGTGATTTTCCGCTTTCTGGGCGCAGGATTCCGTTTCCATCTCCCCCGCGGGCTCGGGTTTGATTTGAGACATGGTTTTCTTTAGGGAGGCCATACTGGCTTTCTGCAGGGCCAAATATTCTTGCTTCAGTCCCATCCACTCGGTCCTGTAAGAGGCCGCACAGGCACAGCAGTTGTAAACAAGAAAACTGTGTTTAGAAACTTCATGGTAATTGAAGAGTTTACAAACAGCTTAAGGCCGACTCGGTGAACAGTTGAAACCACTAGAGATCTTCCTGCACTTCGGTCAAATTAAACCTTGTCCATATCCAATTTTTTTATTATTTTGCTCTCGATTTGATAAGCCAAGAGAGTTCCAACAGGACCAACCTATCAATCCAACGGAGAGACTCCCAAATTTGTTTTAAGTATTCAGACAGCATGTAGAACAGCTTGGTAAACTTGTGTTTTTCACTGGAACTACACAGAGTACAGGCACCGAACTCAGAGTTAATTCAGAGACAGTAAAGTCTGAATTCCCTGAATTAGTTCACTGAACTCGCTCCTGGGTCACTATATTAAGAATCACTCATTTATTTTCTGGAAAAATCATTGATGGAAAATCAACAGCTGGTTAAACCCACCAGAACCCCGCCGAGATAAGGACATTCCTTACTATTCAAATGCATTTTGGTGAAAAACTACTCCCCCCCATGGCACCAATTTATATATTTACATACATTTAACATGGAGATGTTTCTGCAAACAGGGCGAGAGCTTTGCTCCGAGGCAACACAATGCCCGCGGTGCCACTGTGAGAACGACTCATTGTTACCCTAATCTGTGCTATCAAACGAGCTGATAGAGGATTTTTAAAGAGGAGGATATCTTGGGGTAATGGTTTTAGCTGTTAACGGTGACAACTGTATACTTCAAAAAAAAAAAACCCAAAAAAAAGGATCCAGACTCACCCAGGATCATACATTCTCAGCAGAGCCAAAGGCATTAAAATAACAAAAGGCCCACGTAATGATTCTTGGAGATAAAGAGGCAACACCATGCCCTGGTAGGGTTGGTATAAATACAAGCTGCCGAGCTTGAGCTCGAGGAAGAAGATCCCAAGGGGACTCCAATAGGTAAGTATTTGCAATGCTTGTGCTCTGTTTGCAAACTTATTTTACTGCTTTCTTTTGCTACAGTAAAATAAAATTTAACTCAAATTTTTATTTGTATTAGTTTGCTCGGAATCCTGATCAAAGAGGACAAGCACCGTCAATAACTGTCTTTGTGTGTGTGTGTGTGTGTGTGGACCCCTTTTACTTTAACATGGAGGTGCTTTCTGTGATATAGAAAAAGTAAGTGCTTCCATGTTTTAGTAGAGGTGAATCCTGATCGCAATCCTGCAACTTCTCCTGGGATTTTCCCTTTGGTTTTTTTTTTTTTTTTTGGGCTACACTTCGGATTAAAGATTCTTAAATTCGGGAAAAAGAAGATGGAAAACTTCGCGGGAGCAGATCTTCCTCAAGACCAAAAATTAAAAAGTGGCAAAAGTTCATTTTGAATTTTAAAGGACTTCCTTTGCTTTAACATGGAGGTACCTGCTGCCTAAAAGAGTAAGTGCTTCCATGTTTCAGTGGCGGTGGATCCTAATATTCCAAGGATTCTCAAATAAAACGCATGTATGTATTTTATTGCATGGTCAAAACTTAGTATCTATCTTGGGGTGGGTTTTTTTAGTTATCATTTAGTTTCTCCACATCAAAGGACCCCCACAACTTTAATGTGGATGTACTTGCTTTGTTCTTAAATAATAGTAAGTGCTTCCATGTTATAGTGGTGGTGAATCCTTATTTTTCCTCAACACTTCCCTCTAAAAAAACGAATAACAATACCAACCAAATGTGTTTATACATAAAGCACAATTTTCATCACGGTACAGCCCAAGATGGCAAGGACCCCCTCGACTTTAACATTGGAGGTACTTGCTGGATGATTAAAAAGTAAGTGCTTCCATGTTTTAGTTGTGGTGACTAAAAGAGTCTCATCAGATTTGAAATAATTTGTGTTTTACAGAGAGCCATGGGAATTTCAATCTGCAGGCTAAAACTGTTGCTAATGTGTAACTCTGTTGTTAACAACTGGAATTGCACTGTAGCAATGGTGTTGGACTGTCAGACATGCATAGATTTAAAGAAGCCTAATTAAATTTATTCCAAGGGTTGGCAACATTACTATCTGTAATTGTATTTAATTTATCGATGTCAATAAAGTATGCAAATGAAAAATTTGAGAAATTCTACTGCAGGAGATATTAGCAGGAAAATAAACCTTAATATTGAAAATACTTAAAAATCAAAATCATTGATCATTAAATACCCGAGGTAATTATACAGTACTACTTAGAAGTAAAATAATACATGAAATAATTTGCAATACTCAAATAACAGCCATATCCAGAACTGAACGTAGGGCAACTCTTAGAACAACACTAAAACCCAGGTAATGTCACCTACTTGGACAGTACTCTGAGGGGGATGACTTCTTCCTCCATTTTGTGCCTTTCCTTGTGTTTCTTCTTGTGTTTCCTTTTAGCTTTGGAAAGGGATGTGTCTTTTTTATCTTTGTCTTCTTCTGCAGAAACTTATACATGAAAAAGTGTAAAAGAAAAAAATGTTTATTTATAAAACACTGCAACATGTTCTAATAAAATCACTGAATAAAATGCTTTTTTCTATTGACTTCCAGTGCACTTCATCAATTACCTTGAGTTTTATAGTCTTGTCACACCACTACACATGATTTCAATGCAGCTTTCTTTATCTCAGGGAACCAACTGGGATCATCAGCATTTTCCTTTTGTATTTTAATGTATTTATCTAGAATCCTATGCTGTCTCCATTTGCCAAGGCTGTTTAACACATCCTTTAACTTAATTGATAGGAACTTCTTTGAACTATTTTTTACTTCTGATTAGATTTACCTGCTTTGGTGTTGCAAGTTCTTCCCTATTCTCCATGCAGCTCCTCTCCTTGGAATGACTCCTCCCCAGGTTAAAATTTAACTGCAGGGAATACCACACACTCCTAAAATGACCTAGTAATATCCACTTATCTATGAATAATAATATGAGCCTACAACCTTTACCATTGGAATCCTTTGGAGCTTCTGTTATTTCTTCTTTTACTGGTTCAGCTTCATCCTTTTCAGCAGTTTTCTTGACTTTTGGAGCTGTTGTCTCCCCATCTCCTGAGTTGGTTCTTTTTCTCTTCCCAGGCCTGCTTTCACAAGTTACCTCTGAATTGTCTGCTTTGTCCCATTTCCTTTTCTCCCTCCTGGAGGGCTGCCTTGGAGTCTCAGTTGCCTCCATTTCAGAACACTCAGATGGAGTCCTGTGTCTTTTTGGTTTGGGTGTTGGTTCCGTTGTAGTGCTGGTGTTTGATTCCTTGGGCTCTGCAGCTGCCTGTGCATTGTTCTCTTTCTTCATTTTCGATTTCTTTTTTTTCTTCTTTTTCTTCTCCTCTGTGTTAAAAACACCATATTTATGTCTGCCCATGATGACACACTACATTGGATTAACTTAAATAAGTTAAACAGTCGTGATACCACGTCATGATAAATTGGGTTCTTAAGTGGCATCTCTGGGAGAGAAGCACATTATTCCCCAGTTTTCCCTGGGAATTTTAAGAAGAGTGAAAAAACCCCAGGAAAAATGGATTTTATTCCCCCCCCATTACTGGTGTAACAAAAATAGTGGTAATTGTGAGGTATATTAATTAACATGATTTATCATAAAGCTTATGAAAAAGATGGGCAGTGTCTGAAGTCTGGGAAATTGTGTATTACACCACCGGAAAGCAGGAAAAATGTTTCAATTATTAAGTTGCAACATCATCCCCTCCTGTTGCTTTATAAATTCCAGTAGATTGTATTTATTGGAACCATGCCCAGATGCCAATTCAGGATTATTTTCTCAGCAATATCCCCTTTTTTTTCCCCCCCCAATAATCATGAATCATGCAAAGAGGTAATGCAGAGATGCTGTAAAAAGTTCATTCCTCTACAGAGTGCTCCTGCTGAAAGCAACAGTTCCACCTTCTCTTCAGCAGCTGAGGCACAAAATTCACCCAAATAACTTTGAACACTTACCTACTACAGTGTTGTCACTTGTGTTCAGTGTAGGAACAGGCTTATTCTTCACTGTTTTGGGGAAAATCCCAGGTTTCCGTGGTGCTTCTTCGGGTGGATTATTCAAAAACTGAAGAGAAGGAAAATGAGAACAAACCATGGCTAAAAATCATGCTTTTTAAAGACTCTCCATCCAAGTTACAGCCAGCAGTCCTAACCATATTCCAGTACAGAAATACTTTCAAATCACAGTGAAATACATAAAGTTAGGCATGATAAAATTTAATAGCCACTGTACTGTTCCACACTGAGCTGTATTTCAGTAAGAGATGCAAAGTGTGGCCAACCAAATTACTGCAAAAAAAACCCTATTATGCTTCTGTTAAGTCCCAGGTTTATTAATGAGTTAATTTTTAAAGAATTGTGGAACGGAGTGGAAGTCTGGGAGCAGGAGTGGAAGTCTGGGAGCAGGAGTGGAAGTCTGGGAGCAGGAGTGGAAGTCTGGGAGCAGGAGTGGAAGTCTGGGAGCAGGAGTGGAAGTCTGGGAGCAGGAGTGGAAGTCTGGGAGCAGGAGTGGAAGTCTGGGAGCAGGAGTGGAAGTCTGGGAGCAGGAGTGGAAGTCTGGGAGCAGGAGTGGAAGTCTGGGAGCAGGAGTGGAAGTCTGGGAGCAGGAGTGGAAGTCTGGGAGCAGGAGTGGAAGTCTGGGAGCAGGAGACAGGAACATAACTCCTGCTAAGTCAAGTTTACAAATCATGGCATTTTAGGAATTTCTCAAAGATTCAAGGAGGTGAACTAATAAAGACCAAACTATTCATGTCACAGTGACAGTAAGAACAACGTTGACAGGGCAGAGGCACCAGCACTCACCTCAATAGCTTTCTCTGCTTGCTCTTTAGTTTCAAATTCCACAAAAGCAAAGCCCTTGGGGTCCCCAGTAGTTTTGTACCGGGGAATACTGACATAAACCACGTTACCACACTTGCCAAACACCCTCTCGATCCAACTGTGATTGACATTTTTGGGAAGCAGCTCCTAAAAAAAAAAAAAAGATAAAAGTGATCTGAGAACAAATTCATATCCCTATAACAAATGCATTCCATACTTGATTTAGATGTTCACCTTCTTCCTGTGAGAGGCACCAAGACCTCACCTGCAGTGTATCTTTGCAACATGAAAATCTTACATCCTGGTGAATTTAAGACCTTGGAGCAAACACAAGTCTGCACTGCCTCAAACTACCCACTGCAAAGCACAAGGAATGTTTCACTTTTATTTTTTGTTAATTGGTGGCAATGCAGGTATCCCAGAAAGAGTTCTTCTAGGTCAGTACAGAGTCACTACTGCTGAATTCCTGCTGCAAGCTGACATTTTCCAATATAGCAGTTAGCACTTGGGACAGAAGCTTTCAGGCAGCTTCTTGGATGGCAAAACTGTCTGATTTTTATTTCTATAAAACCCTTAATACAGCAACACATTTCAGCAGCTTGCAGACATCATGTCAGAGTTCCACATTTCCACTCTCCTGTCATACCAATTTCTAACAAGACCCAACTGAACACTTTAAAAATCCCACTGTCAAATTCTTGCCTAAACAACAGTGTGTCAGCACTGCATTTTTTTTCCCATGGCAAGTTACTGCACTAAAAGGTTTTCCTTGTAGAGAAACATCTGCCACATTCAGGTAGAAAACTGTATTTCCATTAACTTGGTCCGTCAGGGAAACATTTCATTATTGTTTGGTCTGAAGCTGAAAAGCCAGCTACTCGAAGCTTTAAAAATATTATGGGATGAGTTCAAAGTAATAGTAAATGTTTATGTTAAAGCATATAAAAAAAAAAAAAGGCAGGTTATTTCAGAGAAATTTAACTCAGCACCACTTCTGTTGTCCCCACTGCCATATCCCAGTTATTTACCAAACATTTGGCCACAAACTTGAGCTGTGTATAGACAGTGCAGCTCATGCCATTTACAGTATCTTATCCAAAAAATGATACAAGGCAAAGTGTTCGAGAAGTTCAAAGCAGTCCCTGTAATCACTTTAGGAAAATATTATGTCTGGCACATCGTATTTACACAAACAAAACCCAACCACCTTTCCTGGGCTTTTGTTAAAGGAGGAACGATCAGAGCAATTGGGTTTCTCCTTATCTGGCTGGGTTGGTGTCTTGGCCATGATTATTGTGTGTCTATCCCAGAAACCTTGGTGCCTGCTAGGAATTACTAATGCAGCTGTTACCACCTACAGGTCATAAAAAGCTTTCTTGAGAGACAAATGGAAATTCCACACTGGCTTCAATATCAATATTTAAAAAAAAAATATATATTCAACATCAAAAAAAATTGCTTTACTATTTAAAAAACGGCCCAAAATTTTCATGTGCAACAGCTCAACCATCAGATCTCTTCCCAAGCTACCAGTGAAGCTGCTCAACAATCTGATAAAGCTGACACATCTGAAATTACACAGTGATACAGACTTCTCCCATCAGCACAAGCTATTTTCAGTTAAATTAAGGAATCACTCCAGGAAAGTAGCCATAGGACAGCATGCTAATAGGAGAATTTAAACAAAAAATTAATTAGGAGAACTGTAAGGGAAAAAAAACAGTTTAGGTATGTTATGGCTTTAAAAGAATGATGTTTGTGTGTTACAAAACCAGAGGCACTCGCAGTAACAGGGCTTATAAACAGATTGTACTTCTTAAAGTACCCCTGATGAACTTGCAAACTCAGCCAGAGCCTGTCTGATGAAACTAATAAAGTTGTTACTACAAAGCTTTAACTATATTAATGTAATCAGTAAATCTTCCTTGGTGCCACCGGTGTTCCTCTAATGGCATTTACAAGAAAAGCCCTGTGAACAGAGCAATGGCTCAATCAAATTGTCCCTTTTCTTACCAGCGTGTGAAGCAGCTCTTGGCTCAGCACTTAAAATGATTTAAGAAATCCATGTCCCAAACCGACCCCACAGTCACTTGCAGTTCTGTATTTACTGAATTCAAATTTGATTTAAACAGGGCTGCACAAGCAGCAGCCCCTGCCCAGTTTACAATACTATATACATTTTTGCACTCTTAATTTAATTTATTTTAATTAAAGAGTTGGTAAGAGGGACCTGAGGGACACACAAGCCCAGCCTTACCACATAGACAGTCCGACTGTCCACATCCTTTGGCCTCTCACCCAGTGGTTGGCGTCTTCTGATTCTGGTTCCTTCCAAGTCCAGCTAAAAGTAAGGAGAAATAAGCATTTTTCCGTGAGATTATTGCCCACTTCAGCACCTTCACCGCTGTTTTTCCAGCACCAGCAAACACAGAAAGGTCAAAACGTTTAAAATGTGAAAAGCCAAATACCTCCACAACAGAGGAGCTTTTAACTGCCCGAGCGATCAGCTTCCCATCAGTGGTTAATTTTTTCATCTTGTTGAAAGAAACAAGAAGTGATATGTCAACATCTAAGGGAAAAAAAAAAGAGAAACAAGGTGTAAATTATGAAATCAGGGTAATGTCTTCTACTCAGACGATTTTCACCATCAAAATTCAAGTTTCAAGTACACCCAGATTTCATTTTCTTCGGTGCTAACCTTTATCAAAGGAATTTGGTTCTTCCACCTCCCCACTGGTAACTGTTGTCTTTGAAGAGAAAGGAAGAAATCCTCCCTTTCTGATGCAGTTTTACAAGACAAGGAACAATTTGCATTGAAAACCTGCCTCTCCTTCAAGTCCTCAACTGAGTGTTTAACCCCACACAAAGAGCCCCTGCCTGCTCTTCACTTGCAAGGAGCCAGGCTGCAAAAACCTCGAGAGAAAATTAAGTGGTATTAGTCTTAATAAAAATTTAGACATCCCATCTCTAGTGTATCTAAACGATGTAGGATAAAATGTATTTATTATGTTATTAATTATTTAAGGGCATCCTTTAAAAAGGGTTCGACAAGAAATAAAACTGTTCCTGAAGTTTGAGTTGTTTTGTTGGGTTTTTTTTTAAAAAAAACCAAACTGGTTTAAAGGTCAATATAATTGAAGACTATAGCAAGCACTTAGAAAGGTACATTCCCTACATAACACAACTGGATTAATGATTTACATTTAAATTAAACAGGGACTCCTTAGCAAAAATAAGTAAACACGTTTAAAAAACCCTATTTTATTTTGTTTTGATGGAAAAGTGTCACCACTTTTTCCAGACATACTGCACTGTGAGTCCATTTGATATAACACATGATTTAACAATTATACTCAGAGGCAATTTACCACACGTTGTACTGATTTTTAAAGCAAAGACATATCAGTCACTGCAGCTGATGTGCAAATTCATTTCTTTAGAAATTGGAAAAGAACTTGAGGTCCAAGCTGAATTTCCTACTCTGAAGTCACAAATCAACCACGTGGAAAAACTGTCTGAAGGAGACACTCCCAGGAGCCCTACAGGCAGATACACAATGAATTATGTATCAAACTTCTACAGAAAACACGCACCCAAGTGACATTTTAATTTCTGCACATATCTACCCCACCAGACAAGTTACCTGCAAGAGCAAAATGAGCTTTGTTTGTTCATTCTTAAAAATCATGCAAAGTGAAAAATCAGGTCTCCCACACAGTCATTTCCACCTGGCAGATGCCTCTAACTTATGGTTGATTCTGAAGGAAAGGGAAAGAGACACTAAACAATTTTAAAAATGCAGTATCCAGCTCTGATTCCTGAGCTGTTGATGCCGATTTTCAGCATGGAACAACTGCCTTCCCTCAGGAGCATATGTGCACCTCAAAATAACTTATAAAGTAGGGAAGAAAAAAAGTGAAACATAAATGTTTACTGAAATACACTGAATATAAACTTACACCCATCTCTGGACTTCTCTATTTGTTCCCGGAGAAATCTGTCTTTGTGGAGATTTACATCCCCAAACCAGAAATCCACTTGCTTGGCTATATCTGCCAGCACCTGTTTGACCCTTGACCTCTTCTTCTTCTCCCTCTCCTTTTTCTGTTCAGTGCTTTCTTCTTCCATGGCTTTGTCTCTCGCTGTTTCAGTCTCCATTCCTGTCATCCTGTCAAATGAAAGGTAAAGATATATTAAAAAAAAAAAACAAAAACACCCAACAAAGAAGTCAAAAAAGTCTTATTTCAAGAAGTTCACATTCTGGGTTTATCTTCTGCAGAAAAACAAGACACTTGCCAAAGAGAACCTACAAAAATTAAATCTAGAAAGGAGGGATGGCTGGTATTTATGGTAGGTCTGGTAATAGTCAGGTTTGTTTTAAAAAACTAGTTTTATTATGTCAAAAGTGCAAAACCACTCTCTCAGTTGCCAAGGGCAGTAATTCAGTAGTGTTTGATTATAATGGCAAACCAAAGCATGTCAGAAGCTCAGAATCAGGGTCCTAGAAATTCAAGACTAACTAGAAGGAAGTGACTTAATGTACAGGTTTACTTTTGAAAATACAAAACCTCTTTAATGCATTCATTAAATTTTTTTGTTCACATTTCAATTCCTGTAGCTGAAAACTGCCAGTCACAACTTCAGTACCTTATTTCACAAGTGCAAAAAACAAAAAACAAACCACACACACAAAAAAAAACCCAAACCCAAAAAACCCATGCTGCCAGGAGCAGACAGCTTTTGGAAAATTAAATTAACACAAAAATTCGAGTAATTAATGTCACAATCACCATATGAAAGACTTGTCAGCTCCGTGCCGAGGCAGCAGGGCCATCAGGGAGGACAAGCCCACCCCGACCACAGGCTGGTGAGATGGAAATGGTCTCCCAATTATTGTGCAAATCAGGCTTCCTCAGCCGGAGATCAGCTTCTCTCCCCGCTGGGAGCTCCAGGTAGTGAAAGGTCAGCAATTACCTCGCAAAGATAAGCCAGGTAAAAACTCCCAGCTAAGCAAGTTCAAGCTCCACTGGGGCCCTTCAGCAAGTTTTTTATATTAATAACCAGCAGGCTGCTTAGCTGAGGGCTGCAGGGAGGTGCCCCACGATGGTAAAGCATCACTGGGGGAGATTTGTAGGGGCTGAACAGCATTAAGTGACCACATCAACACGAGTGTGGCTCACCTACAGCAGAGGTTGGTTTGGAGAAGCATTTTGAGCCATTCCCTCCCAGGAGAGAGGTTCTCATTCAAGCTTAAAAGAAGAACAGCTGCAGGCCACGTTCTGGGCTTCCCCTCACTTGGTGCTTTAGAAGTGAAGCTTGGAGAAAATCACTTTGGGACTTAAAACATTAAATCATACTCAAAGCACAGAGTCGAGAGTAAATGCCAGCTCTAATATGTACATAAACTGAAGTAATTAACGTGGCAATCACCACATGCCAAGGTCCGTGGTAGTCTGGATTTTTCACTTGGCAACTCTCACACTGCCAGCACTATTCTGATAAGCCATTAAAATCAGAAGGAAGCAAAAGCAGCGTCAAAACTTCACTCTGATAGAGAAAAGAACCTCCTCGAGTGAAATAAAACCTCAGTGCCTCTACGTCCCAGAGTGAAAGAAGGAAAAGGAGGGGCGATTAAGCAGGGGGGAGGAACTTCAGGAAAGCAAAGATAACGTAAACAAAAATAATTCAACCTCACATATATTTACAGAAACTTATCTATGGTCTTTAAAAAGCAAGCATTAAACATGTCAGTGCTAACCTGTATTCAAACCCAACTTCTACCATTATCAACATCTAGAAAACATAGTAAACTTCAACTGTACTCCAAGGTCTGTAAGAAGCAGAGTGCAGATATAAAATACACTTTATTCTTTTAAGCACTAATGCGAATGCTTATTTGCTTTGGGCATTTTAAGTGGCAAAATGGGGCAAGTGAAGTTGGGGGATGAAAAACAGTAATTCAAAAGACTTTATAAACTTTGAAAGTGTTTCTATACAGTCAGTGGCAACACTTGTCCTTCTGGGCACTTACTGCAGAATAAATGCAAGTATTCAGCAAACCTGAAACTACTTAAAAAGAGACACATCCTGGCACGTTTTCACAGCAATGTAGACACAGGTAGAGCTGCAGCAATGAAGTTTCTACCCTGCCTTTTAACTTCTCCCTATGCAAAAGGACAGGAGATAAATACATGGGGACCAGCACAAATGTCTTCACCTAAAAACACTGGAGCTCCTGCTCGTCCTCCATTTTAAGCAACAAAACCAACACATCATTTTAGAACTACGTATAAGGTGTTTAACAGGTTTAATGAAACCTCTGTGCTCACTAACAGAAAAGGCTTTGCTTCCACCTCACAGGGATGAGTGTTAAGGCTGTTTCCAAACCCCTCTGTGTCAGTCCTGCCTTCCACCATCATAAGAGGTGGAAAGGGGATTTATCTGTGTTCAGGAAGTGACTGGACATGGTGCTCAGTGCTCTGGTCTAGTTGATAAGGTGGTGACTGGTGAAAGGTTGGACTTGATGATCTCAGAGGTCTTTCCCAACCTAAATGATTCCGTGATTATAATTAAAACACATGCCCTCAGCACCAAGTTAGGAATAGGCGGATTCACCTATATGACACCAAAAGGGCAGCCCAGCTCCCTCACCTTAGTTACTACACAGTTCTCACCCTCTGGTAACTCAGGTGAATTCTATGACCTAAAAATTAAATTCTGGTCCTTCCCCACTGGGGAAAACCAACCGATTAAAGAGGTGAGCAAGCAGCAGAGATGGAGAAAGGAAGCAGCAGGAATAAGTAGTTGGAAGCGGGATGGAGATGGATACAAAAGCCAGGCATTCTGCTGCCGTTTTTACGGCTGCATTCTACCAGAACCAATGAATATCTATAGGAGAACCTCACCTTCTTTACCCTTCAAACAAAGGGGAAACAGGTTTTTCTAGCCCTAATTTATATTGGCCAGCCCAGCAACTGGCTAAATCGTGCTTGTCCTCAGGATCGACCACCACACATTTAGCACTGCAGTAAGTGATAGCTCCAGTCAGTGATAATTCCAATGTACTGTGTAGCCTGTTGCTTTTCCAAGGGCACCAAGTAAAGGGATCGGCAGGTGCTGCTCATATAATTACTCACAGACCTCGTATGGATAAAATATTAAAGAAAGCAAGCGCAGACTAGCCCAAAGCGTTATTGCTCGTGTCCCCCCACCTCTCAACAGAGGATCCTCTCCTCCAACATGAGCCTTGACTCCAAGAGTCACCTGCGCGTCGCCTCAGGGCCAAGCCACCTCAGCACTCCGGGGCGACGCCGGGGGACAGGGGCAGGGAGGAGCCCTACGGAAGGCGCCACCGGCGCCGGGAGAAGCGGGACACCAGGAGAACAGGATGCCCAGGGGCGGGCGGCGCCGCAGGTTGAGGGGCGGTTGGGGGTCAGGCGGGCGGCAAGGGGCGGGGAGGCGGACGCTGCGGCTGAGAGGCAAGGGGCGCCCGCCGCATCGGCTGGGGACCGACCTGAGGGGACCGACGGCCCGCCCCCCGCCCCGCCGCCGAGGGTCAGGTGACCTGAGCGCAGAGGGGGGTGGGCACGCGCCTTTATGCTGTGCGGCGGAAACACGCGAGGTGGGGCGACAGCGCCCACTGCCCGCCGCCACCACGCGGACAGACCGCAGCCCCGCACCCCAAATTCACTGACCTGCCGTCGCCCACCACCACAGACGGCCCGCACCCCCTTCCGTCACCAACATTTTGCGCGTCGCCACACCCAACAGACTGCACCCCGTTCCCAGTCACTAAAGCCTGCCGTCGTCGTCGCCGCCGCGCCGGCCGCCACCACCCCGCGAGGACACTTGGCTCGGGCCCGCCCCGTCCGCGGCTCTCCACCGCCGTTATCTCCGTCGTCCCGGCGCGTCGCGCTACTGGGTTCACCGCCCCCCCTCCCCCTTTCAAGGGATGAAAAAGGCCCCGCGCGCGCCCGCGCGTGCACGGCGGCAAGCGGGGGGGCTGGACGGGTGGGCGCGCCCGGCCCCGCGCAACGTGACTTTCCTTCCCCCGGCGCGGCGCGGCGCGCAGCTGGGTGACGTCCCACCGCGGGGCGCCGCGCGGGAGGTTCGAGGAGGGGCGGCGGCATGCCACCGGGGGACTCACCTGTCCCGCTCCTAATCCCGATCCCCAGGCCTGATTTCCCAGTCTGGTCCTGATTCCGGTCCTGATCCTGGTCGCTGGGTAGGATCGCGGTGTCACCGGTGGGGGGATGCGGTCGCGGTCCCTCGGGGAATGGAATCCCCCCTTGGCGCTGAAGGGAATGCTGCTGGACGAGGGGGGCTGGCAAAGGAGGCAGTGGGTTTGTTTGTTTTGCACGTCCCTGCTCCCGCGGCATTCTGCCTCCGATCACTGTAAGGGTTCGCATCCATCCTGCGGCTTTAAAGGTGGTAACTTCGTGTCCTCCAAGGATGTCCACTTCCATGGATTTTCACCTCATTAAGCAACCGAGGAGGTGGCAGCCAAAAGAAACGGCAGGAATCTTTCCCCCTTTCTTCATATAAACTGTTCCTCACTCATCCAGAGGCTATTTTGAGCTTTATTTTAAGTGTTATTGCGGTCTAACGTTAGATACATGAAGAGGTTTGCCTTCACGGGTGGCTGGTCTGCAGTCAGTTATGTTTTAAATATAATTCATGTTTTACATGAGTTGAACATGCATGGCCAGCTCCACACCTGGCACAAAATTATTCTGGTAACAGCTTCTGGGGTATTTTTGGTTTTTTTTGTTTTTTTTGTTTTTTTTTTTTTGCTGCAAGAAAAGTTCTTTTGAGGGGAAAACAGAAGTGAACTGACATGTAATTCTTTGTCCACACATTTCCTTCGCAGCTCTGGTGAATTCTGACCATTTCCCCACCTCTCAGGCTGTGTGAAGATGTGGATATTTGTGAAATAAATGACTGTTTTGACAAAGCAATGGCCTCTCAAGAATTTACTGTAAGTGATTTTTAACACTGCGTACTATTATTATTATTAGGAATAAATTAAAAGACTGCAGCCGCTGTATTATTCAAATATCTCCTTATTTTTCCAACATTTTGCACGTTTAAAACAGGTATTATACACTCACCAAAAGACAAAAAAAGCGAAAACGTGGCAAGATGGAGTTCTGAGGATTAGAACTGGCAGGAATCAGGTGAAAACTCAGATTTAATACTCTTGGATTTAATCCCATCTGGTACTGCTGGACTGCCAGTGCCAGTCTAGTGGCTCTGTGAAATAACTGGTTATTTAAAATCCCGTTTTTTCATTGCAGGCCACCTTGTTTGACGACAAAGGACAATGCCTGGAGAGTATTTTTATAAAATCTCAGGTACAGTTTGCTTGGAGTTGTTATTTGGATGCCTGACTGTGCTTTGTGTTTCAGGCAGAGCTTCAAACACTGGGTTGGTAACTAAAATGGCCATTTTTCTTGTTGTGGATATAAAGCTCTGCTGCAGTGGAATTAATGAAAAGGGAAAACAGCTTCTTCTTTTTTGACAAGTCTTATTGTTTGTCCAGAAGGTTTTATGGAATTTTATTCCTTTGGGGTAAAAGCAGTGTTATTACAGGGATATATTAAATAAGCATAACTTGAAGATAAGTGCTGATGCTTTCTAGTCTATATATATATATATTTCTTTCTCTATATGGCATCTGTGATACACTGGGTCTAAATATCTGAATTTTTTACATCTAAGCACTTAAAAGACTATTTATTTCAAATAAATCTGTGTGTTGTTCTCTCTTACATGGCACTATTATGTGCACCCTGCTGCTCCCTCCTTTCTAGGTGGCTGCTGGAGACGATTTAGAAAGCGAACGATATTTGATCACGGTCGAAGCACCAAAAGCGAGTGAAAAACCTTTGGAAGATCAGCCAAGGAGAGCAGTGGATAGAAATGGTGTCAGACCTGGTCTTCTGCCTCCAAGACACCTCCCTGTTGGCCTGAAGAGGAAGTTTACGGTGTGGTTTTGTTTCAGATTTTTATGTCCCTTGTTCAACGTTTGATCGCAAAATGTGATTGGATTTCAAATTTCTCTCCCAGGGGTTCCAAGGGCCACGCCAAGTCGCAAAGAAAACACCAGCTGTGGAAGAGGAAGAAAAACCAACATTGTTGCCTTTATCTAAGCAGTGCCAGGGGACTTTTCCATCCCAGTTTTATGTCACCTCTCCGTTATTTTCCACGATTCGCAAGGAGGATGCGGACACGAATCCCTCTGCAGGCTTCCAGGAAGGTGGATGTAGGGACAATGACAGAGACCACGTGTCTGTCTCCTCGCTGCTTCCAGCTCCATTTCTTGACAGATGTGAGGGGACAGAGAAGCAAAGCTCTGCTCAGTTCCTGGTGAAGCCAGAATCTCCTCTCCTTACTGGGCAAACTGGTCCCGGGGCAGTGTCCCACAACATCAGGAGCACGGCACAGATCATTGCTCTTCTGAAGTCCAAACCGGCACAAGGACACGGAGAACAAACAGCTGCACTTACAGAAAGTCTCTCCAGGTTTCAGGCATCAAAAAATGCAGGTTTACGTGACCCAAAAAGCACGGCCCTGCCTGCTTTTCCAGGTGATCCTGCCAAAGGAATCGTTCCAAACACTCAGCACCTGCCTTTTGGGAAGGGAGCTGGAAATGATGAGAAGGACTGGAATGCTGAAATGCCTCTGAATTCATCTGAACAGCCTTATGGTGAAGAAGCCACAGGACAGAGACACGACAAAAAGGTAAATAATTTAAGTCAAGATTTGCAGGATCCCTGCAACACAAATAGTTGCTTCCTACCCGAGTCCACCATAAGTGGAATGAGTGACAGCCAGTTTGTCCCGCCCTCAGATGACATTTCACCTTCAGCAAGTCCAGTCACCTTTGAAAACAATTCTTTTGGATACGGGGAGCAGTCAGGGACTAAGGATCTTAGGGAGAATTCATCTGTGAAGATGCAGAGCGAGCTTCAGCCAAGACAAAATTCAGAGGGAGTGCCCAGTGACCTGGAGCTCTCCGGGGATCTAACATTGACTGAAGCTGGAATTGTTAAGGAGGAGTTAAGTTTGCATGGCAAAGGGTGTAGTCCAGATGAAGAACTGATGGAGGTTAACTTTAATCTGATGGAGTCTTTTGATTTTAATGACACAGACAGTGAAGAAGTGTGTGAAAGAGATGTGAAGAAGCCCACTGAGGGAGAGACACTTTCAGAGAGCCCAGATTGCTCTGAGGGAGGGGATGTAGCTCCAAATGCTGTGTTGAGACCTCATTCCCTCTGTGAAGGAGTGACACACAGCAAAAATGAAGCCAAATGTTCAACATTGGACAGAGAGAATGACGGAAGTGACTGCACTGGGGGTGTTTTGTCTGAGCTTTGTGAAGCCAGTGTCAGAGATACCAGGAGGGTTGCAGAAGACCCTGCAAGCCAGAGCAGAACTGAAGTGGAACTTTTGGGTGGTGGACACAACATAAAAGAGATGAATGCAAGTCAATTAAGTCTTGAAGCCCCAAGCAATAAAGAGGATCATGCTGGCTGTGCAGCACTCACCATTAATGGCACGCCACGGATAAGAAACCAGCACTCTGATCCTGTGCCTGGGGACACAAATGTTAAGGAATGTCACCCTGAAACCAGCCTGTTTGAGGCAACTGGAAGTGTTTCAGGTATTTCTCCCAGCAGAATCACTTCTGCCATGGATGAAGAAGGTGTCACCCAGCTTGGATGCAGGGAATCCCCAGAGGTTGGCTCAGAACACTTCTGGGGGAGTAGGAGTGATGGCATTAAACCAGGCAGTCCTTTGCTGGCTTTGTCACCAAAATCAGCTCTTGGCAGTGGCTCATTCCAGTATATTGCAGGAGACCATCAACAGGTATTTGGCACGTCACATAAGGAAGATGCTCTCCTTTCCACAAGTTCTGTGCATCCTTTAGGAACAGGCCATTCATCTCCAGAGGAAACAGAGTTTGAAAACTCAGAGAGCATAAACACCCCTCCTGCAGCCTGCAGAGGTGAAAGAGGAGTGGCTGAAAACTCCTCAGGTCTCCCTGCTCTGGTGAATGATATTGCTCTTCTGAGAGCTTTGACTCAACATAGCACAGCTTTAGAAAGCTTGCAAAAGATGGAGGAAAATAACAGCATGTTCTGTGAGACAGAGACTTCCCAGGAGACATTTGAACCCCTTGGGAAAGATGAAGGTTAGGTCAGCTTCTATTTTAAAGTGAATTCTGTGTGTCTGTATCTGTTTGACCTCTGTGCTCTTGTCTCTCTTGGACAATTCATGTCCAGGAATCTTATTTTTCGAGTGATGTGTTTTATAGGTTCCCTCATGCAGTTTTTAGTGTTTAAAGCAACATTGTGAGCTCTGTGTCTTTAGTTCAGTTAAATCCTAACTGCAATTCATTGCAGGGGTTGGGTTTGTAAGCCCAGTAAATATTCAGATGTTTTCACATTAAAAACCCCAGCTTTTATCTGTAACTCATTATGCTTTTCCATCTCTTGTAGCTATAAAAGAGTTTACAGAAATGCCTTACTCAGAAAGTTTACAGGCACCTTCCTGTTCATACTTTGATTCTTCTGGCCTTATGGTAACCCATTTTTGACTACATATATTTATCTGTACAAGATAAATTCGTTTTCTACCAGGAATAAAATTCTTGGTATTGATTATGAAGCTGGTAATAAACAGAGGAGGTCCTCTTGCAGACCCTCTTGCCAATAAATATTCAGGAGGCCTCTTGTATGACAAGAAACTTAATGCAAATGGTAATATTTAGTTATGTTTAATATCACATTAATATGACTGGTACTCCTCCTTCCCTACCAGTCAATTCCTAGGAATTTTAGCACTTGGGTTGAAATATATTGGCAAATCTGTTTGTGTTTGATACTTCACACAGTAATAGCCTTTTTCTTTCAATCCATCCAAAGCTTAAAGATTTTAGGCAAGCATAAGTCCTTTATCCTGTCCTGCATTGTCCTGGCTTCCAAATAAAAAGGCTGTCATTAAAATGCTTCTTTTGTATAAATACAAGAGATTCCCTAGCTTGTATTTTCACTTGAAATTGTTATTAAATTGTTAGGCTGATTAGGTTTTGGTACTTTTTCTGTGCAGCCCAGCTCTGTGGACAGTTTATTACAGAAGACAGAGCCATATATTCTACCAGTAGCAGCAGCCCAAAGAGACCCTGGGGCATGTGACTGGCAACCAAAGGTACAATTCCTGTGGGACTGAAGCATAATGAACAGTGTTCCTTAGATGGCAATGAAATGGTTTACTATTTGTAATCTATTACAGTGAGTCCTAATAAAATTTTAACCAGTCTCATAATGGGCTTCTCATCATTTTTTAGTATATGTGTCTGTGGGAAATTTTCCAGGGAGAGTCTTGAACTGAAATTTTGAGGAAAAAAACAGATTTTTTTTTTGTTTGTCTTCTAGTTTCCAACAGATTATTTTTATTGCATGTGTTGAAGAGTACCTTTAGAGACTGTAGATAGTTCCAGAGCGATATTTATTTCAGTTAGTGATGATTCCAATGTATTGTGTAGCCTGTTGCATTCCAAGGGCACCAAGTAAAGGGATCAGCAGCTAGTGAGATCATGGTGAGAGTTCCCTGCTCCCAGCTGGGATGGCAGCAGTACCCACATAACATGGACTTTGCAGCTGAGACATTTTTGTCACCCCTGTTTTCAAGCAATTATGGCCTTTCTGACTTCAGACAGGTAAAACATTAACTTGTTTTTTTTCTTCTCTGATCAGTTCCACTCTGAAAAACAGAAGAGAAGCAGTTGAATTTCTAGCAAGTTTTTGCTCATGCTTTTTTTTCTTTTTTTTTTTTTTGTAAAGTCTCCAGGTTCCAGAAGTCTTCATGGGGATGATATGGATGTTATCAGAGAAGGGAATTTTCAAATGGAGTCTGATGTGACTGAAGAGTCAAGAATAAATCAGTCTCGTAAGTGGAAGTAAAAGTTAAAAGGCAGCAACTGGCCTCAAAATTCCTGCATGACTTCTGTCCTTCACTGTGTTTTTCCTAGCACTGGCATTCCATGTGTATCCTGAAGTGCCAGCATGGACAGTGTCAGGCTCACCTTCACATTCTGCTCTGAGACAAGCACAGTGGCCTTCCTGGGAACCTGGCAAGGTGTGGACTGACTGTCTTTTCTAGATATTTTTGGCTTTATTTCCTGTGCATTCATGGCAATTTCTTATTTTTGAAACTGTTTTATCTTGACTGTGAAACACACTTCAGTTGTTTAGAATGATGAGAGAGGGAACAGTGATAAAAGAGCTATAATCAAGGGGGTTTTTTCCAGTCATTCATTTAACATATTAATTCTTCACCTGTAGATTTCATCAGAAGTGACTTCCTCATTTGATCCAGATTCTACAATTTCTCCACCTTCAGGAAATGAGGAAACTACTGGAGACATCCAGGAGCCCCTGGTACAAGGGATCTTACCAAGTGAACCAGAACTCCCAGATTTTGTTTTCAGTAAGACATTGCAGTTTATAATTGCACTCTTACAGTATTTTAGCTGGAAAATCTCTGAGGATTTTTGAAGCACAGCGAGTCGTGCTATGACAGACAATTACTCTGCCAATTCTATTCCCCTGAAAGAGACCTCAGCGGAGTGATTTAGCTTTATAAAGAAAAATCAGCTTCTAAATTGGGGGAAATAAAGGCTGTCAGCTAAGCTTCAAAGTCATATTTATGTTTTTATTTAACTGCTTTTAGCTTTCTTCCATATTCAGCTGTTCTCTGACCCACTTCCAGCTGACACCTATCAATGACTGTCGCTGTTGATAATGAATTTAGTCCAAAGGATGCTTTTTGGTACTAAAAGCTTCCTTATCTACGTTGTTTAGTATTAATTCACAGTTTTGGTGGTGATCTTTCTGGAAAAAGGAGCAAGTGTTTTCCATTTTTTTCCAGTGTTTTCCAGTTGGTGTTTTCCAGTTGGCATGTGTCAGTGACCTACCAAAACTACCAGATTAATGGCCTCCAAAACACAACCACGTTTAAATAATTGTCTTTTATACAAGTAGAGTGGCTATAGAATGTTTTCTGAATATGGGGATCTAAAAGAATTAAAATTAATTAAAAGAATCACACAAAAAAAATCAATCATGGTGTATGGAAATTTAGTGTGGTACTGCCCAGGCATGATCCAGGGAGCTTCCCAGTTAAAAGACAGGATGTGAAAGGAAGAACTTAAAATTCTTTTCTGTACATCTGAAGTGCCATCCCTAAGTGCTACAAGTTGTATTTGTAAGATGTCTTTGCCCTACAGCAGGGGGGAAATCCAGCTACCCAGAGGAATGCAGCCTCCCGAGATCCAAAGCCACCGTTAAAACCCGGACTCCGTTTGTCACCCTTCCTGCCACCGAGGAGATTCCTGCCCTGGTTTATCCCACTGCCAGCGAGGAGCTCCAGCAATCCTTGGGCTCTCCAGGAGGCCATTTATGCAGCGAGCCAATGGAATTTCCTAGGAGTGCTCCCGGCCCCCAGGACAGGAATTATGAGACCTCTGTGTTTGGGGAGTACGCGGAAGACGGACAAAGGGAACCTGTCCAACCCCTGCTCCCTGACGTGACTTCCCAACACAGACAAAGCAAGTGGCTGAAGTATCAAAACAGTGCTCAGAGTGACTTGATCCCTGACAGGGAAGAGACTGAGGACATCTGTGCCCGGAGCATCCTTGGAATGCTGCGGGGTGACACGGGAGAGAGCGGAGCTGGGAATCAAAGCGCTCCCGGTGCTGCCCCTCTGCTGACATCCAAGAGCTCCCCTGGGGAATGCTGTGCAAGCAGCAACCCCCCAGATTGGATTTCTGAAGGGAAGTTACTTTCCCTGCACTTAAGTGGGACACCTTTGGCTGCGGCAACACAAAAGGTGTTGAGTCACCTGAGCTGCCACGCCGGAACAGGAGAGGGCCAGGTGTGTAACTCTTCAAGCAAATATACAGGTATAAGTGGCAGAAACACATTTTTCCAGCCAAAGAAACTGCATTTCTTTGATTTCCTGCAAGATATTATCAGTGCAATGGGGTGAAATGTTTCTACCTATGTAGCAAAACAAAAGAGTCTCAGCTGCAGAACAGCAGCTGCTCGACTTTTAACCTTTACAGTTACCTTTGTAAAGGTAATTCCTGGGCACCCACAGTGCCAGATTTAGGTTTGTAATCAGAATGTTGGTGGCAGGAAGATGAAATAAAAGCTGTTGGGCTGTTTGGTCACCTGTAATTGGTAAGAATGTGTTTTCAAGAAGGGTTTTTCTAAATTTGAAAGCCAACGTTGTTTCGAAGAACACTTATAACTTGCTTCAAGGCGCAGTCACTGATTTTAAAATACTACACATTTTTTCAGTTTTAACTGTGGAAAAGTAAGTTAATGGCATTGAATAAGCACTGATACCACATATACATATACATATATATATGTGTGTGTGTATATATATTTTTATATATATATATATGTGGTTCTGCCTTCCCTAGCCTTGTTCTACCTTTGCTATATTTTCATCTGATTAATGGGGGTTGTGTGCTCCTTCCCCTAGCACTGAAAAACATAATTTTCAGTGACATAACTTACATAATTTACAGCCTTTGGAAGTATTACTATAAATGCAGTGGTAAATTTTAATCTCGTGTTAGGCAGCCCAAGCTTTAGGGATAAGTTATTTTTCTCCTTCAGGGTCTCTTGCAAGTTTTATTGGTTTCCTTTTCTGGGTCTTTTTAGGACGTAACAATTTCTGAGTTGTCTTTTCCTAACGTGGACAAAGTGAAACATGCTAATCTCCCTAAAAGAAAGATCTCCATCCCAGCTGTGTTTCGGTCTCATCTTCACTACAAACAGATTTTTAAAGCTGCTCTGACAGGTAAGTCTGACACCGTGTTGTGTACAAGGCTGTCATTTTTAAACAGGGTATTTCTGAAGCTTCACCAAGCAGGATAAGAGGGACAGAAATCCTCAGCATCACCCATTAGAACTGGCTGCATTTGATTTTTTTTTATGTGTACTGAAATATATTCAATCTATGCCCAAAATTGCAAAGACAAACCAAAAGAACAGCACACTTCTGTTCAACTATGTAACCTTGTGTCTGTTTTCCAGTATTTAGATTCCTAAGCTTTTTTTTTTTTTCCCTGCAATACATGGATTTTGCAGGTCATGTGGTTTCTTGTAGGACTCAGATTAAATATTTTGATTTAGGATTGAAATCTTCAAATGAAAATATATTTGCTTGAACGTTGTGTGCCCGCGTAAGCATTTTTAAGGCTCTACTAATAATTCCTTTATTTTCTGCTTTCTCTCTCAAGAGCAACTGAACATAATGCTGTTTGAGCTGTCCCAAAGATTGCACAATGCTCTCTCCAAAGTGGACATATCATTTTACACATCAGTGAAAGATGGGCAAAGCCAGGGAAGCTGTGCTCCACTCTGCAACCACATGCACCCTGCTAAGCTGGTTATGGTTAAAAAAGAAGGTCATAACAAGGTGCTGTGTTTTTACAGTTTGGGGTGAAAGTGCTGGTCCTTTTTTTTATCTTTTTTTCCTTGCTTGTTTTAGTGCTCATGCTCTGTTTTTCCACCCCCCCTCCTTTCCAGGGTCGTTTGTTCTATGCCTGTGACGCCCCGAAAGCTGAGCAGTGCTCGTTTTTCAAGTGGGTAGAAGACGTGAACCCCACACAGGCAAAATCCAGACCCAGTGCAGTGCTCCACGACATCAAAAGCATTGGGACATACCTCAGAAGCCAAAAGATTGCTCTCTATGAGGAATGCCAGCTTTTGGTGAGGTATTCCTGAAACCCTCTGCACTTTTCTCCAGTGCCGTGCGAATTCAGAGTTTATAAATATTGCAGCAGCTCGGGATTCCAGCAGCATTTAAGAGACATTTTCACTCTGTTTAAAGAGGCTACAGTTCTGTAAAGACATGTAAGAGCCAAATCAGAGAAGGAATAATATTGATAGCAATGGCATTTCTTTTTAGCCCTGCTTACCAGCAACTTGATTAATGAAATCCCTTACAGTTGCTGCATTTGAATTCTCGTTCATTTAATCTTTACTGAGAGATTTTGATTTTTTTCTCTGCAAGACTGTGATTTTAACAGCAGAAGTTGTATCAAGGGCTATTCTGTGCTGCTTAACTGTGGAGCAAGCAATGTCATTATGGCTGAATGTGAGAGAATTTTGCAAGAGGAATGTATTTAAAACTTGTTAATGCAAGATGATGAACAAGCACCACAATCTGTATGATTTGGTCCAATCTGTGGAGCTTTCTTATTTTTGGTGCTGAATCCAAAATGTGCCAATAAGTTTACATGCTTTTCCTTAAAATTACAATTTCGCAGGAAAGCCTTTGAAATTCAAACCCAGAGGTACAGTAAGTTCAAGAAATTTATGAATACACCTGCCAGCTTAGATGGTGATTCCAAACCCAAATTATACCTCAAATTAAGCAAAAAGGAGCATTCTTCTCTCTACAGCAAAGGTAAGCACATCCCAAGCATCTGATTTCAAAGGTGGCAGTAGGAGCAGCTTATGAGAACTCTGTATTTTTTTTGACAGATGATATTTGGGTGGTTTCAAAGACTCTGAACTTTGATCCCATTGATACTTTCATTGCAAGCAGTGCTTTCTTTGGACCATCCTCCAACAGTGAAATAGAATTGCTCCCATTGAAAGGCTACAGTCCCTCAAACTGGAGATCAAACAGTGAGTTCTACACCAAATAATTCAGACTTGTGGGGAACAACTCCGAAGAAATCCAACCAGCAACGAAGGAAGAGATTAGAATTTCCCAAATCTCAGACATGGTTTAATTCACACTATTTTCTTCACTTGTATCTTTGAATACTTGATTTGAACACAGCACTTAATGCAATTAAACCTGCAGAGTAGCTGGTAAATTCTAAGTGAGGGAGGAAGAAATGAGGATAATATAAATTATGTAGAAAATAATACAATACAGAATGCAAGTTGCCTGTCACAGTGTAAATAACAGGAATATGTTGGTACTGTCCCTGAGAAAGAAAAAGCAATCCCAAACAACTCACTACAGAAAATATATATTTATGTAAAAAGCCATGTATTAAATCTGTGATTTTACAAAAGTTCCTTTGTTTTGCTGTTGATTTGAGCCAAAGTTTGGGGGTTGTTTTGGTTTGGTTTGTAAATTAAAGAGATGAAGTTGGCTAATTGCCCTTTTGGTGCTTTATAACGATGTGAAATCTTGGCTCATTTAATTTCTTCCTACTTTTATTTTTCTGTGGCCTTTTTCAGTGTGTGTTCACGCCCTGCTGGTTTGCAATGCCAGTGGGGAGCTGGCATCCTTAAGGAATATGGAGGAGCACTTCAATCCCTCCACATTACCACTAATCCCATACCTACTAAACATGTAAGTTACTGTTCAGTGATACTGTGGGCAGGTCATAAAACCTCAGCAGTTCAGTGTTGGGTCACTGAGAATATCAGAACCAAGAGATACAAATGATGTATCATCACAGCTTGTGACTATTTTTTGCCCTCAGGAATCGTCATTCTGAAAATGCTCCTAAAAGAGTCGACAAAAGAAAATTTATTCCTCCTGCCATGAGCCTGAAAAGCTCAATGAGGGCTGGCCCTGTCAGCTCTGAGGTGGCCATGGGTCTGGCTAAAGAGATGATCCAAAGGTTCTCCCTGAACCCGGACCAGGCGACGTCGCTGATCCACATCGCTCGGATGATGACCTCGTGTGGGAATAGCGCCCCAGAGGAGGAACATCAGAGCTTCCCCATCACAATCATACGTGGTAGGCAGCAAATGTCTGATTAATATGTAATGCCAGGGTTAGGGAAATATCCCAGAGATGAAATGGTAGTTTTGTTTCCTTCATCATATATTTACAGTTTCAGGCAGACTTAAAGGCAAATTCAGCGTTGACTTATTTGAAATGTAGCCCAAAAGATGAGCTTGAATAAACTGCCTGTGTATGGAGTATCCTCTTATAATGCTGCTGTCCCCTCACCTACTTCAGGCACTTCCTGAAAATTAATTTCTGGATGAGACCCCTCTGATAATGACCATGACATTAGACATCTATTCTGTCAGCACAGAGCTCCTCATCCTGGAATTTACATTCTGCCTTTTGGAGGATTTCACACAAGTGTTGAGTTTTTCCCTAGAAAGATCTGTGCACAAAATCAGAGTGCTTCTTTATTTTCAAATTAAACCCACTTTTGGTCACGTATCAGCTTTGCTTAATTTTATAATTTTTTTTTTTCTATTACACACTATTCCTTGCTGGTTTCTATTTCCTTCTATTTCACTTGTAACTTTGGCTTTTTTCTTCCAAAATCCCAGGTGTTTTTGGAGCTGGCAAGAGCTACCTGCTGTCTGTGGTGATCTTGTTCCTCGTGCAGCTCTTTGAAAGTAGCGAAGCCACGGAGGGTCCAAGGCCAACTCCCTGGAAACTTCTCATTGCTTCTTCCACCAACGTTGCTGTGGACAGGATACTGCTGGGGTGGGTCACTGAGGCTTTTACAGCCTCTTCTTCCAGAAATAATAATGCACTTACATTGGTAAAGATCAATGTGTTGGTATTAAAAGACTGTGGCCTGAGTTACTTCAGCTGGTTAATCGCAGGAGTTTGTGTTCTTCAGTGTTCTGATGTGCCTTTTAAAAACCACTTTTAAAGCTTTCAAAGCTTCTTCTTCCATTTCTGTAACATCTGTCTTCTCTTTTTCTCTGAAGCCTGCTCGATCTTGGATTTGAGGATTTTATCAGAGTGGGAAGTATTAGGAAGATCACCAAAGCAATTCTTCCCCACAGGTAAGAAACTTATTATGGGACCTGAAGCAATTTGGGACAAGTTAATATGTTGTTTTAAAGCACTGTTATGTATAAAGTATGATTATTTTTGCACATTTTTCCAAGCACTGTTATTTTCAGTCACTGCAATGCATGTTACAAAATCTTTTTTGAAGTTTACATGCAGGCTCAGGAAATGAAAACGAGCAGCTGAAAGAGCTGCTTGCTCTGATGAAAGAAGATTTGACTCCAGCTGAAAAAATATATGTCAGGAAGAGCATTGAGCAGCACAAACTGGGGACCAATAAAACCATCCTGCAACAGGTACAGTCAAAGAGATGGGATGGGAAAGTGGGGACTCATCGTGTCCTACCCACAAAACCCACTGTATGGAAACTGGGAATTCCCTCTCATACCTGCCAGGCTCCTAATTTTGAAAAATAAAGTGAGTGTTAGGTTTGATTCCACGGGTATAGCTTAGTGTCTTACGTGTGTAAGACTTCTCTGAGTTGAACTTGCAGTTCTTTTTTAATGATGTAAGACAGAAACCCTTTTTGAACTCGACTGCAATCTGATTTAATACTGCCAACTTAGTTTTCAAGGTGGGCAGAGAAAAATTTCTCACTACATCTCGTCTGCACTGTCACCTTGAAACTAAAATTTATATAGTCATAAAGGTTAAAAGATTAAGACTGAGCTAAATCTATCCTGGAGCTGTGTATCAACCGCCAAGGAGATTTCAAATATATTTTAAGCAACTTTTCATCAAAGTATTACCTTTAAAGACTACTACTCCCTGTAGAAAAATATCCTCAGTTTCTGGTCTTTCCAGTCATTTCTCCTCAGTCCTAGACTCAGATAGTCACAGCTTGTTGTAAAGCAATTGTAACAAAGCAGATCTGAGCAGTTTGTTGAGAACCAGTGACGTGAGATAGCCTGTAGCAATTCTACTGCTACAGTTGTGTACTGCACGGAGATGAACTGTGAAACGGTCCTAACTTTTTGTCTCCCCGTTTTCCCCCCACTTCTAAAAGGTAAAAGTGGTTGGAGTGACCTGTGCTGCCTGCCCCTTCCCCTGCCTGAACGCTCTCAGGTTTCCTGTGGTGATGCTGGATGAGTGCAGTCAGATGACCGAACCTGCTTCTCTCCTTCCCATCGCCAGGTACAGCCTTCCTTTGGTGCTCCAGCAGGGAAATAACTTGCTTAGCAGTGGCACAACCTCCTGGAAGTGCCAAACCCCACATCTTTTTAAGCACATGAACCCCGAGGTCTCACCTTAGAGGGCAAGAAGAGTAATTTTAAATGGAGGCCTGGCCTTAGGTGTTATTAAACCGTGGGAAGATGGAGCAGGGAGGCGGATGGAAAGCAGTGGGATGTATAAACACAGCACACACACTTTGGTTATGAGCAGTTCAGCCTCAGTTTTAGAGCTTTCTTTCATGGTTTTTCACATTCCCATTCAGGTTTCAGTGTGAAAAGCTCGTCCTTGTTGGAGACCCCAAGCAATTACCACCAACTATTCAAGGGTCTGAGAGTGTCCATGAGCAGGGATTGGAGCAGACCCTCTTTGACCGGCTCTGCTTAATGGTAGGTCCTGCCAACCACACCTCTGGAAAAGGTGGAGGGTGGAAATGTAGGTCCCCTGAAGTCACCAGGAAAACTCTGGTTTGGATGTCAGAGGATCAGAGTTTCAGCCTTGCAAATTATCGTGGAATCATTGAACGGTTTGGGCTGAAGGGACCTTGAAGGTCACCTAATTCAACTCCCTGACATGGGCAGGGACACCACCTACCACCACCCACTACCCAACCCGGCCTTGAACACTTCCTAGTCACCCTTTATCCCCATTTTTTTCAGGGACATAAAGCAATACTCCTCCGGACACAGTACCGCTGCCACCCTGCCCTCAGTGCCATCGCCAACGAGCTGTTCTACGGAGGGAACCTCAGAGATGGCATTTCCCAGGAGGACAGAGCTCCTTTACTGGACTGGCTTCCAACGCTGTGCTTTTACAGTGTGAATGGCATGGAGCAGGTAAACTGAACATTTCTTACAGAAATAAAGTCAATACCGTAGTTTTTCCTCCATTCCTTTTTGCATTCTGCTTGTGAGAGCTGATTTGGAAATCTTCCTCCCTCTTTTCCAGGTCGAAAGAGACAACAGCTTTTCCAACATGGCAGAGGCTCACTTTGCAGTCAAGCTCATCCAGTCCCTGATTGCCAGTGGAATAGAAGGAGCTGCTATTGGTGTGATTACCCTTTATAAATCACAGATGCATAAGGTGTAGTGGATCATCAATAAAGCACTTCCTTAAATGTATTTTTTGTTTTAAACACAGGTTTCATTTCAACTAAGAGGAGTCAACTAGAAGTGAGAAACGGGTAGTTTGCCATAATTGCTCTTTTGCATTAAAAAAATACCCATTTTTGCCTCTAAAATTAATAAAGCTATTTTAATTCAAAGAATGATTAAAAAACACATAGTTTCAATTTTCCCTCCACATTGCACTCTCTAGTTTCCTAGTTCACATCTTGTGCGGGCTCGGATTTGTTGGGTGTTTTGTCAAGGCAAAGTGGTTGACTCTGAGTAGCCAAACTCACCCCCTTCCCTGTTTCTTTTGCCCACAGATTCAGAGTTTGCTCACTGGGGTTCACTCTGAAGCTTTTGAAGTGAAACCTGTCCAGGTGTCCACTGTAGATGCTTTCCAAGGTGCTGAGAAGGAAGTCATTGTCTTGTCCTGTGTCAGGACCAGACAGTTTGGGTTCATAGACTCGGAGAGGAGGATGAACGTCGCACTAACGAGGGCAAAGAGGCACTTGCTGATTGTGGGAAACCTGGCCTGTTTAAGCAGGAACAAGCTGTGGGGAAGAGTAATTCACCACTGCAAAGGTAGTATTTTCTTTTCTGGGGTTTCTGAAACTGTGCAGCTCAGCTTCTTTAATTAAACTTTATAGTGTATGTATATATACTACATAATAATATATAAAGTATGTGGTATGCACAGCTATAAACCGGTACATTTATTGCATATAAAATGTAATTTTAAATATTTATTGCATATAAAACCTAATATATCACAGGAAAATGCACGTTGCACATTTGCAGCTTTACCTGCAAGCTGTTTTTATACTCAAAGAGCATGTTTTTAATCCAGTAATGGGACTTTACCTCCTTGGCTGACATCAAAGAAAGCATCTTGTTAGTGGCCGAGCTCTGAAGAACCATTTTCCAGGCAGAGATATCACAGCCAGTCGATACTCTGGGGCAAATCGATGTCAGCACTGCCGGGGGCTGTTTCCATGATGGATGCTGTAAAGAGAGATGTAATTATCCTGTTTATTGCTGATTTTAGGACGGGAAAGTGGATTACAAAATGCCAGCCAGTGCGAGCAGCAGCTAAACGACATTCTGAAGTGCTACTTGGAGGAACGGAAGGAAGAGGAGCAGAGTAAGAAGAAGGAAAAATAAAATGTGTGCCTATTTTATTAATATTGTCTATAAAATTACTAATTTAATATTTATTTAATGTGGCACGTTTGTTTGTATCTCATGTACTGATGCTTCTGTTTGACCCTGTGTTTACATGACTAAAACTGAATAAAGTGACTTTATTTGCTTGATAGCCGAAAATAAAGTGACTTTATCTGCTTGAGAAGTGAAATCCTTTTATGCTCACAAAGTATCTAATAGTATTAGTGTTATGTTGTTTAGTCTGAAGAATAACGGAATTATATTTTAGAACCATTCTGTTATCTTGCGTATTTACAGATACGTCACGTCCAGGAAGGAGCTCGGTTAAAACAATCAAAAGGCCCCCTTTCCAAGCTCTGGAGTGCTGGAAAGAGACTTGCACAAGGGCATGGATTGCCAGGACAGGGGAGAACGGCTTCAAATGACAGAGGGAGGGTTTAGATGGGATATTGGGAAGGAATCCTTCCCTGTGAGGGTGGTGAGGCCCTGGCACAGGTTGCCCAGAGAAGCTGGGGCTGCCCCATCCCTGGCAGTGCCCAAGGCCAGGTTGGACGGGGCAGTGAGCACCCTCCTGTAGCAGCAGGTGCTGTCCGGGCTGACAGGTGCCAAACACACCGAGAATTCCCTATTTTTCCCCCCGTTTTCCCGATCCCAGATAACTTTGCCCCCCTCACTTTCCCGCCGCCGCCAGGTGGTGCCACCTGCCCGCCCGGCGGATGGAGCGGCGGCGGCCGCGGTGATCCGCCCCGCTTGGAGCCAGCCCGCCACTGCGGCCGCAGAACCGCTCCTCCCTGAGGGGGAGCGGCGGGTCCTTCCGCGCGGGGCAGGGTTGAATAGCGCCTTTAAATTACTCCTGACACCTCTGTCCCAGCTCCCTAAAATCTCAATCAACAAGCCATTAGAACTCAACGGGAGTAAAACTAAATCCTCGTTTAAGTGTATTTATCCGCTCTCTTTTCTCTCTTTCAAATGCTAAATCCATTTCAGCATATGCCCCTTCTTTCTCTCGCCTTTCTCTAAAGACTGGCAGCCCGCACTACTCTTGTAAATATGAAAGATGCTAATCATATGACATATCACGTCTCAGTCGGAGCCTGGAATAAAGCCTTGAGATTTGGGATCATTGCCTCCAGACAACAGCTTCATCAGCCGGAAAGTTGGGTTTTTTTCTCCTTTCCTTCAACTCTCAATCCCTTCTTTGTCTGAGGGAAAATGCAGCCAACTCGAGCCACCCCGGCCATATGGTTCACTCTGTGTTTTCTTAGTTGAATCCTGAATTGTTTGTGACTTGCGAAGGAGGTTTTTTTGGTTTGGTTTTTTTTTTTTTTTTTGGAAGTGTGTATAAAGACATAGAAGAGGCTGCCCGGACCAGGGTGGCTCTGCAGGGTAATTCCATGTTCTTCATGTGTTCACTTCACACACTCCTTGCGCCACCTCACCGTACAGCCAAAAAGCATAAACCCACAGACACACTTTATATCAATAACCCATTGCAGGTACCTGGTATTTTTCCCCTTTTCTGGGCAAAAACATCCAGGTGGTTTTTCCCTTTTCTGGATGGAAATGCCTTCTTAAAACACCACTTGCTGTGTCTTTACTCACATCTGTAAGACAGAGTTATTGGTCACTAGCAAATCCCTTCTAGAAATGCCTCGACTGAGAGAAGCCTCCAAGCATTTTGAGTAAGGAAAAGTGGCTTTTAAGACACGTATAAATTAGGAGCTGAATGAGTTCGGCACACCCGAGTTTGGATAGCCCCCCTGTTTGATAGCCAGCCTGCCAAATTTTCTTTCTCTCTTTCCTTACACAAACCCCCCGAAAAAAGGCCCTTTCACCAAATCATTAAATTCTACAGAGGTGGTCAAGCTAGTCCTGCTTTTCAGGCGTTCGAGAAAGAAAAGGGTCCTTGAAGTTTAGAAGATGCCCAAGGAAAACTCATTGAATGACATCAAAAGAATGAGTTTCCATAGCTGTTGAAGCACGAGAGCCGTGTAGCTGCACAAAGGCGGGTTGGGGCAGTGGGACTGTCCCACTGCTCTATCCCAGCACAATTGGGTCACTGAAATAGGGAATTAATTACCATTGGAGAGTGGGCAGCCCATTCACCACTGGCTGAGTTTTATTAAACGCCAATATAAATAACAAAACAACTCTTGTGGCTGCACTATTCCTACACGCCAAAGGAAGGATTATGTTGGGGATTAACATCTTAAAGTCTATGAGACTTTCTGACTCAAGGCTCGGAGCTGGTAATCGTATTTGTCTCCTGGTTCAGCGATTAGTGCTCTCCCTTGCGCACCTTCGCCTGGATGGCCAATGTCCCTTTTTGCAGGCACTGGGTTTTTCACACAATCGGCTGTTCTTTTCCCCACATCTATAGAAAAGAATAAGAAAACTGAAGCGTGTTCACGCGATCCTCAAGCTTCTTCTCTTCTTCATGGGAAAGGAAGGCACCGGCGGCCTTTTTTCACAAGGGGGGAGAGGCAAACCCTCTTGGGGAGGCGGGGGGGGGGGGCCCAGAACGGCAAAATCGCTTTGCAGGCCTGCACCTGCCATGCAAATCTGCCGGGAACAATCGGCCCCCAACGAGGGGCTCGTCTGCCCGGGGTGGGGGGACCCAGGGAAGGATGCTGGGGCAGCGCTTATGGGGGAACCCCTCCTCCCTTTGATCCCAAAACCCCGAAAGTGTTAGCACGGCTTGGGATCTGGGGGGCCAGTCCTCATCCTGTCCCCCTCTCCGCAGCACTTTTCGCTGAGCTCACAGAGGGTTCGGGAAGGACCTGGATTGGGGCGTAGGGGACACACGCTGCAGCATTTTCCATTTCTCCCCTCCCTAGAGCATCCCGATACTCTGCTGGATTTGGATATATTCCGTCCCCCCCATTTAAGAGCAGAACCATCTCACTCGCAGGGTTTGCGGGGGCCGCCATAGGGCTGGGTAGCCTGGTGTGGGCAGCCCTGGTACCCCAAACCCTTAGGACACCTCAGGCTGGGTGGGTGTGAGGGAGGCAGAGCAGGGAGGGGTCAGGCCACCCTGTCCCTGCAGCTTTGTCCCCCCTTTCTCCGGGATGTCGCGCCCCCATTCACCTGGGGCAGGCCGGCCATTAACGCCAGCTCTCAACTTGTGAGGTCCACGTGTGGATGGGCTGTGCCCAAAGGTCTCTCAGCAACACAGACCCTAAACTTTTAGGGCTATCGGGTCACCTCAGAGTTCAATCTTCTTACGGCAAACAAAGCCTTTCTGAAGGTCTCCCCCTCTCCCCCACACGAGCTCAGCGTCCTTTATTTCTGGGCTGTGTGATAAGCTTAAATCATTGTGCTCCCATTTCTTGATCGTCGCCTACTTTGGGCTTTTGTTCCCCTAAAGTAGGATTGAGTCTGGCAAAGGGGCTGAAGTTGAACAGTTTGACCCTTGGAGGACAGTTCAGGCAGTGGGCAGCAGTGGCAGCGGCATTCCCGCTCCTGATCCCACTCCCTCTCCCCCCACTGCCCCCTCTTCCCACCGCTCTCGGCCGAGCAGCTCGGCCCTCGCTCTGCCCACAGACCACACAAGCGCCTCCGCGGGGTTGTGAGGACTCGGTCACCTTGTGCTGAGTCCTGAGGAGAAAACTGCTGCATCGCTGGGGCTGGCAGCAAGAACTGGGCTGAACCCAAGAAAGGCACCACAGTGGGTTATGCACCCCCAGCACCGCCTCTGCCTCACCTCTCCGTTGCTTTCCATCGGCAGTGAAAGGACAGAAACCTCAGAAAACGGGGTGGTGACAGAGAGGCGGGCTGGCCCCATCACAGGTGACTCCGCTTTGAGCTTTAAGCTGCTGAGAAAGAAATAAAGTTCTTTTGTGCCACTCTCCTGAGATGCCGAGGGGACCCGTGCGTCTCCTGCTTTTCACAAGGGGGCAAGGGGAGCATTAAAATGTCTCACAGAGTCACGGAGATGCTCTAATTGAGGCAGCCGCCTGGCTGCCATCGCTCCCGCAGGGAGTGACACAGGGGCCACCAACTCAGTGGGCAGCGGGAGCGAGGGACTCGTTTGCGTGCGAGTTCCTGGTGTGCTCAGCGAGATGTTTGGGGTGATTTTGGCTCTCTCACCTGTTTTAGGCTTCCCTACCAAGCTGCAAATAAAATCCCGTCCCAAAGCTCGACTCCCCCAAAGTGCCTCAGAGCTGGTGTTTCCGCACAGGAAGACAAGTGTGCTGGGGTTTTTGTTTTGTATGTCCTCGCCATCATTTCTTTGACAAGGCCACGGACTGACAAGGGGGAACGGCTTCACACTGACAGAAGGCAGGGTTAGATGGGATATTAGGAAGAAATCCTTCCCTGTGAGGG
>NW_021938926.1:327886-329195 GCF_001715985.3 Manacus vitellinus
AAATTGTTTTGTTAGGGGTCCAGGTTAGAAGTCATTGTATAATTTGTAGGCTTTGTGAGGGCTGAATGCAAGCGTGGAAATTTAGGCTGAACTCTCTATCAAAAGGGAAAAAAAAATCGGGAGGGGGGGAATGGGGAAGGATCTCCTCATACATTATTTATTTCGACCTTTAGGGGACGAGGAACTCCCCCCTTCTTTCAGGAGATTAAAAATAAATCAACAGACTGAAAACCTCAACAGACACGGAACATTATAGCGATCAGCCACACACGTGTTCACATTTATTTATTATAAAGACAGATTTCATGGAAAATATGTATTTTTTTGTATAATTTACAGAGTTTATTCTAGTATGTATTTACAGCTGAAGAGCAAAGGGACCGTCCTTGTGATAAAATATAAATAAAAAGCTCTAATTTTCGTACCTTTGGGGCTGCTGCTTTTTCTGCTTTACGTGACAGCGACCGGGAATTACGGGATTGGGCCTGTCCTTGTCTCTGGTGAAACCAGGGCCTGGTGGGAGCTGATGCCACTTACAGCAGGTCCACAGGCAACAGCTGCTTCAGGACCTGCAAAAAAATCCATTATATATGTATATATACATATTTATATATATATATAAGTTCAGTGGAAGTTTACTGATCATTTACCTTTGCCTCTTGGTACAGAAGATGTTGACAGCAAACGTGGGATGGATGGATGGATGGATGGTTGGATGGATGGATGGATGAATAGATAAACAGTTATCACGCTTCTTCGGCCCGAAGGATTTCACCGAGAAGGCCACAGGAAATAAATGTCACTGGTGAAAAAATGATTGGGCTACAAAAGAGGAAGAATTCCCTTTCTCTGCCTCTCTGAGGGACGGATGAATCCCAAGGCACTTGCAATTCCAGGGGGTTTGGTTCAGTGTGCACAGCACACGGCCAGGGATGTCACCATGGAGGGGGATGCTGGAGGCCGCCCAGGCCCTTCAATCATCGTGCCCGTGCGCCCGGGAGCACTTTGTGACTTCTGGGTACAAACACCTGGAAATCATTAAAAACCAGCAGAGGCGCCTGAATGTATTAATTAAATAAAATGCTCAGCACGTGAATCCCGCCCGGTGCCCTCCGGATCAAAACCCGGCCCTCGGAGCGACATCCGCGAGGGGGGGGCAGAGGGGGAAGAGAAAAAAAAAAGCCCAAAATGTGTGAAAAGAGAATTAGTGAAATTAGGTTAGGCCAATAAACCACGCAGGGGTCCCCCAGCCCCGCAGCCTCGGGCGAGCAGCGCTATCTAGCCTGATCTATTGTTTCCCCCCCTGGCA
>NW_021938926.1:329268-331216 GCF_001715985.3 Manacus vitellinus
AAAAAAAAAAAAGAAAAAAAAAAAGTGGGAGCATTTGCATAATCACCGCTTTGATGTGGCCAGCAAGATGAAGCTGTGTCCCCCCAAATCTGCCACGGGCCAGGAGGAACAAAACAAGAGGGAGCCTTTGACGGCGCTGGCGGTGTGTGGGGCAGCCCGTCGGGAGCGGGTTTTTTCACTCTCTTTTAACGACCCCTTTTAATGATTAAACTCCAGGAATGCCAAAAAGAAGCCGAGAGAGCCTCGCTCGCCCTCTCCGTCTTTTCTGGTCGGGTCTCATTGTCCTTCCCGGTTTCTCTCCCGCTTTTAAGAGGCGCTGGAGTAGGTGCCTTCAGCTCTTCAGAAGGCCAGGATGGATGGGATGCACTTCTCTCTTGGTGGTGGAGCCGTGCAGGAGCAGGAGGGACATCCTGGCTGGCTCAGCACTGGGATGCTCCCTCCAGCTGTCCTCGGGGAGGGATGCTGCTTCTTACCGGGCGTGTCATCCTGGAGGGATTTTCCTCCATCCCAGGTATAGACAGGAGCATCCCCATCCTGCTGGGGCTGTGGCGATGGGAACCGCCGTGGGAAAAAGCACACGGCGCGTCGGAGGACGGAGGGGGGCTTTGGAGAGGGGTTTGGGGTGGGAGTCATGCCAGCCAAACCTCCCTGCGGAAGGCTGGGCTCAGCTGGAGATGCCCTTGGAAGAGACAGGCCCAAGGGGGGCAAGGCAGGGAGGGGGAGACAGGGCTGTGTTGGCAAAGGCTGAGCCAGAGAGGCTGGATTTGCCACCTAAGCCAGTCACCCTCATCCCAGTTTTTCATTTGAATGTGGCCAAAAGCATTTATTCCCTTCTTTCTTCCCTCTTAACTTGAGTTTATTACTCTCTTTCCTTCTCGTATTTCCCTCGTTTCTCTCAGAAGACTGGTTTTTGGAGGTGATGGCCGGTCCCCAGAGCCAATTGCAGCCAACCTGGAAGCGGCCCAGGAGACACAAGACAGAAACTCACCTCCTTGGATGACAAAACAAACCTGGGGGTGGTTTCCATGGCAGCCCCTTGCCCCCAGAACATGTGTTTATGATCCTTCTGTGTATTGTATTTTGGCATAAAAGCTCCTCCGCACTGTCAGGGCTGGAGGGGCAGCACGAAAGCCCCCGAGGGGGTTTTACAGCCCCTCCTTGGCATAAGAATAGTGCCGAGGAGCCAAAGCGGTCCCAGCCGCACCCCAAGGGCTGCCACGCTCGCTTTCATGGCAGGCATCAATCTTTCCACGTAGTGTCATCATTAAACACTGTTCCCAACACAGCCCTCACGTGGCTGGCAGATCCTAAGCCCAGTTTTCCTAAAGCCTTATTCAGGTGCCTCAGGTTGGGCTTCGCCCTTGTCCCGGATTATGTGTGGATTTGGCCCATGCGGCCCCAATTCCTGCTCCCCACGGGCAAAAAAAAAATCTCAGTTATCTCTTATACGATCAATCCTCTGGCAGAAACAAATCCCAGTGGGAATTTTGTGGCAACCTGGTGTAGGTTCTTGTCTTACTACAGGGCTAAATCTTGTGTGTTATGGCCTAAGACACTCTTTTGCTCTGACAACGTAAGGATATCTATCAGGATATTAGGATATCAGGATATCAGGATATCCTGCCTTCTGCCTATGATGCTGCAACAGCTGTGCAGGTCCAGCAAAATGCTGGCATCCTGCTCATCCCCATGACCTCTTGTACAGGACTCAGATCAAGGAGAAGTAGAACTCTGGCGGTGCTCAGATTTAAAATAAAACCTTTAGAAATTGCTCGGAGAGAAAAGAAATCCTCAGAGGGTCACTTTGCAGCGGCCGGGAGGGAATAGGGACGGTGCTGGGGCGGCTGTGACACGCAGCCACCCCCTTCCCCTTGCCTCCCCCTCCTCCTCCTTTTATTAAAAAGCAGAGAGCCCGGCCCAAAGCTGACGGCATATTTACCTTCATGAG
>NW_021938926.1:331616-333143 GCF_001715985.3 Manacus vitellinus
GGACCCTGCCCTCATCCTGCGCCCCTGGGTGCTGGCTGTGCCACCCAGCCACCCCCTGGATGCGGGGGGGAAGAGGGATGCTGGACCTGCCTCTACGGGATCTGCGCTCCCCCTCGGTGCTGTGGGTGCTCCGGTCCTCTGAGCAGCATCCACCGCTTAGCAAATTATTAATAATAACTTGCTATCTTTGGATGAAAGATACGCTCTGCCTCAAAAACAGCTTGGCAGAGAAGTTTGGGATTAGAGAACGGGATTAAGTTCTGTTTGGAGGGGCACAGTGGGCAGGCTGGGGGGGCTGGAGGCATCACCGACTCACACGAGCTGGGGCAGCGGGAGGCTGCGGAGGCCAACAGCCCCATCTGCTCCCGCTCTGCCAAGGGACAGGGGAGATGATTTCATCCAAGTGGAAAAAAGGAGGGTGGCCTGTGTCGCTCCCAGGAGAGGGGTGAGAGCTGCACGCTGCTGCCAGTTTCCCTGCAGGGCCAGGGAGGGCACCCGGGTGCCGGTGCAGGGACTTCCCTCGGGGCAGCAGGTGACAGCAGCAGTTATCAAGTTGTTTTCTTTTTGCTTCGCTGCGAATATTCCCGCTCTGGTTAGCGGGACGGAGATGCCGAGGAGGCTGGTGCTGCCGTGTCTTTCCAAGCAGAAGAGAATCGGGCAGCGCGGGCTGCGGTTCTGCGCTCGCTGGCGCGAGGCTTTGCCCTCAGCCCCCATGAATAGCTGTGTCTGGTGAAGGAGCGGCGCCTAAATCCAGCAGCTGGGCCCCAGGGGCAGCTGATGCCGGGTTTATGGCAGCAGGGACGTGCTGCCTCGCGTGCGGGGGCTGCCTCACAGCTGGAGGGGTCACCTCGCGCCCGCTCTCTGCCGGCCGTAATGGCCTGGGATGCTGAGACTCACAGGGAGGCAAGCCTGGCTCGGCACTGTATTGTTGGGATAACTGAGGGCCTCCCTTTCCTCTGTGTCTTTTCTAAGAGAAATCCCCCAAAGTGCTCCACAGAGTCCACTAGTTACTGACAAAGGAGGGAGAAGATCATTCTACCTGAGGTTTGCAGCCTCTGCTTGTTCCCTCGGTATCAAACGCACTGAACTTTCATGCCTGAGCACACAGCCAGCCAGACTCTCTGCCTTTCACATGGACACCTGCAGAAAGGCAAGTGGGAAAAACCTTTAGGCAAATCCCTTCCCCTGAAGGACAGGAAAGTGTGTGCCCACCTTGTTAAGAGCAGGACAGTTCTGTGCCTGACTTACTGCAGCACTTACACAGGGCGTAAACTCAAGTCCAAAAGTTTAGCTGAGAGGAGGAAATGTTCCATGTTTCCTCAAACTCGATGTCCCTACAGTTAATATTTCACTGTCCCAGCACGACACAGTTCCACTCATATTGTAGAGACTGGCCCTCAGTGGTCATACCAAGCACTTAGGTTGGAATCTGGAGTGTGTTATAATTCACCGAGCCCAAAAAACACCTTGGTAGCAAGTTACTTAATACAAACCATTCCATTTCTAACTAAAATTTCTAATTAAAAA
>NW_021938926.1:333243-345035 GCF_001715985.3 Manacus vitellinus
AAAAAAGCAGCAATTTTTTTGGTCGGTAGCTCTAAGACGAAACTTCCAGCCAAAATATTAAATTCTCCATCATCAAAGTCAACTATTTATTTCCCCCAGTGTTCCCATATTTATACCAGAAATATGAAACAACAATTTAAGCTCTGTGTGTTTGGGGCCACGTGTGTGTCCAAGTTCTTCAGGCAATGAGGTTTTGGGGCACATTAATCCATGATTTCCAGCATCCAAGCCCCGGGTGAAGACAGAGTGCCTGATACCTCTGAAATTGTGCCCAAGCCTGTAAAGAGTGAGACAAGTAGAATGTGATTCCACGTATATTTTAACAGGGAACTGGACAGGCTGATCCTCAATATACCTGTGAATTGCCATAACTTTGGCTGAGGTGGCAAAAAGCCTCCTAAAACCGACACGAGAAATCAGCTGCTAAAAGCAAACGCTAGGAAGAAAGCAAGGTACGAAAATTTCACGCGGACGGATTTATTCGGGAGCACGTCTAAACGAATTTCCTTTTTCTCCCTTTGACCAGGAAGAAGCTGGAAAAGGCACGGCTTGTCAGGGGGTCCCGCGGCTGCGTGCGCTGTTGGAGCAGACCCGGCGGGGCCGGCTGCTGGCAGCGTGTTAGGACACTTTGTTCCGCAGAGATTGTCCGGGAGGTTTTGTTTCGGGTTTAATTGTCTCTATAGAGCAGGGAAAGCCTCGGCAGAGACGCTTTAACACAGCATCCCCGCCGCCCATTAATTCCCGGGATCTTGCTAACTAGCTTTGTTTGCCCCTCGGAGCCGGGCGCTCGCCGGCCGGAGCGCGGAGCTATGTTTGTCGCTTGGTTAAAGCCGGCATTTCCCCACTGCCGCGGACAAGGCCGGCCTTTATTGGCTGCGCAACAAGATAACGGGCTTAATCTTCCCAGTAACACGTGAGTTTTCATGTATCACTTTAATCTGCGAGACACTGGGGCCGAGTGTACCGTCACATGCCGATTTCGCTGCTCTGTGAGCCAGCGCCTGCCCGGCTCAATGATGGATTGTTCGCCGGCTCTTAACAACAGGCAAGATGGTGAATGCCCCGGGGTGACAGACAGTGTGCAATGGGAACGGCCACAAATCTGACGGCCCCGGTTCAAGTTCACCTGACAAAGCTGGAGCAGTCTGCGAGCAGCGCCCGAGAAAGGATTATTCACACTGGCATTATATTTTTGAATGCATTTTTCTCCCCGTGCAGCTGCGCAGCTCCCCAAGACTGAAGGTTTATGCACCATAATAAAGAGATTTAATTTTGGTTTTTTTTTTTCCTTCTCGTGCTTCTCCCTCTTTACACCTAGTTCTAATCGGTTGGTGCAGGGCTAGGGCATCTTTCCAAACAACTCAGCACAAACATCACCTAGAAAACAATAGCACTGCTAAAACACTGGGACAAAAGCCTAAAAAAAATCTCTGCTGGCTGCAGAAACAAAAGGGGGTGGTTTTGTTAAAGCCAAGTCTGTTGGGGACCCATCTTTTTTGTGGAAGTTTGAGGGGAGGGGGGCAGTGGAACATCAGGGTTTTGGGGAGGGGGAAGAAGAGAGTGGGAAATGAAGGCAGTTTTTTGCTGCTCCCTGCTCCTGAAGATGTGTATGTCAAAACAGTGTGCAGCTCTTGGTGTGACTGACCTGTGAGAGTCCTATGCCAGCAGCTCCACCGAGGGCCTTGTCAAAGACAGGCTGCGACAGATCTCGTTGCACTCCACGTGCTGGTCATTAAAGAAGTAATAAATTCCTCTCTTCCCAAAGTTGGAGCGGGAGACATCTCTGCTATTAAGAGAATGAATCTGGGGGTCTGTGAGGTAGATGAGGCCCTTCCCGTTTCCTGTCACCCAGCCTGTGGGAGAAACGAAACATTTTGGTGTCAAACATCACAGGCTTTGTGTTGCTGTATTCAGGGCTCTCTGCTTGGCGCGGCCCAAGCTCTGTCAGCGTCACCTCAGTGATTCCCAGTTCCCACCCGTGTCAGCCAAAGCTGAACCCTAAGAGGCACTTTCCATTTAAAGAAATGAATATCCCAAAGATACCTGGGGGCTAAAGGTTGAGCCTGAAAGGCATGAGGTTCACTGTAATACACACCCTGCAGGTCGACGACCACGTCTGTTCCCCTGGAGAACTCGTAGCAGAAGTGGCCATAAGCCAGACCGTACTCCGTGGCTTTGTACTCATTCTTTACTACCTTGGTGTTGTTGGACAGCTTCACAAACTCCCCGAGGATGTAGGGCTCCACACTCACACACCCTTTTATAGTTCTGTCTTCCAGTATCTGAAACAAGACAGTCTCACTGCTGGTGGTTTAAAATCAAAATTGGCTCAAGGCACACTTCCCACACCAGTTCCTTGGAAATGCTTAGCAAACAGTCCTTACCAGGAGTACTGCAGATGGGATATAAAAGATTTGGGTAGGGATCTTTTGCTCATACAGCCTCTTGTTGAACTCTGTCACGTAGTACTGGGCGGTCATTTGTCGCTCCACGTCGCTGAAGTGATGGAGGAGCCCTTTTTCTTCTTTATATTCCTTCCCAACATACCTAAACAGAGGGAGAAGTGTTGGGAGAAGTGTCAGTTCTGTATGTTGTGATACAGAACAGCAAAGCTGACCTTGGCTGTTCAGAAGCAAATCCTGCTATGGGTGATACCTTTAAAATGGTCATTAAATTTGGGTGTTTTTTTTTTCTTTTGTATCTCGTACAGGTGAAAAATTATCAATCACATGTTGGGATGGGGGTTTCATAACACTGGAAAGTTTAAACTCAACTGTTCTTGACTCTGAAGGGAGAGCCAACTCAGAGGTATTGATATACTGTTCTCAACCCATAATAATTTATAGGCTACTTCTAATAATGATGCTTCTAGCTAATCATAGGAGTTTACTCTGCAATCAGCTGTTAGAAGACAACAATGAAGTAGCTTTTCCTTCCCAGAAATTAAAAAGTAGGGTTACATGGACTGATGGGAAAGGTTGCCAAAACGCCCAAGACATTTGGGAGACCCATAAAACACTCCTGCTGCAGAAAATCTCACCAGAGAGTTTTTATTCATATTTACACAGAAGCAGCATTGATAAACATATTGTTTTGGAAATCTGTTTGGCTCATACCTTCCCAGGATTTCTTCTTGGTGCAGGAGGTGTATCCAGAAGGCACTTCTCTGCTTGCCTTCCTTTGCCACGTTCAGGTAGTCCCCGATGAACACGGCGGTCTCTTGGCCCGTCCACAGGCCGGATTTCTTGGAGTATTTTAAAAGAAGAGCAGCTACAAAAAGAAAACACCACAGGATCTTTATTGGTTCTGGAATCTAAACAAGCAACCAGACTCAAGTAATGGGGTGGAAGACAACAAAAAATTAAATCCTAATAAATGCTGACTAAAATATCGTGTTAAAAGGCCCCCCCTGAGGGGGCACCTGTTGCTGTGTGGGAACTTACAGTATGCTTTATGAAGCTCTTTGGTCCTAAAAATCCCAGTAGGCATCAGTCTCTGGACAAGCCAATTATGTTCCACCCCTGCCAGAAGCTGCTTGTAATCGTCATCCCTCAGAAATCGAGAGTCCAGGATTTCTTCCTTCGTTCTCCCAGGTGTGAGGGCAGAACTTCCCCCTGGGGTCAGAAAAGGAACCTCAGGGGAACTCGTGGGCGTCTGTGCTGGTTTGATCCATGAACTCAGAGATGACCTGGATTGTCCCCTGCTGCTGGCCATGTCCTGAGACTTTTCCTCATCTCCTTCCGTAGTGGCACAGTCGAAGTGCTTGCTTACGGATACCTTGCCCTGCGAGGGCAAAGCTGTTGGCACACTGGGAGCTGCTTGATGCTTTGGAGTAGATGCCGTGGGATAACTGTTTACTGAGTCTCCAACACTGAGGAAATCAAACTCTGTGTCATCAATCGTTTCTGCTTGGGTGTCAACCTCAGGCACTTGGCGCGGTCTGTCCCTCACCACGGCAGATTTCCTCGTCCAGTCACGCACAGAGGAGCTGCTGCCTGTTTTGGGCTCAGTGATCATTGACAGCACAGAATTACCCCCGTTTTGGGGGGGATGTGTCTCACACGAGGGATCCTCCGTGCTTCCTGCGGGTTCTCCTGGGCGGACCCGCTCAAAGCGGCAGCCGCCTCCCTCCCTGCCACTGTCCTTGGTCCTGCAGCCCAGCTGTGCACAGGAGGAGGACTTCTCCTCCTCCTCCAGCCTGGTAGGAAGGGAGTAAGAGGTGGAGAGGGAAGGAAACGCATCACTCAGATCCTTTGCTTTCTTTTGAGGAGATCTCCTTCCACAGCATCTTCCCTCCCGCAGTTCGTCTCCACAAAGAGGCGCCTTCTCCACCCTCCTCCCAGCTCGAGGTGCACCTCCCTCCGAGGAAGGCTGAGGAGATCCCTCAGAGCTGTGGAGAGGCTCCCGAGGAGCAGGATTCCAGGCTCTGGGAGGCAACGGGTACAAGGACATGGCTTGACCGTTTCCATCAGATTCTGTGGTGCAGCATCGCTCCTCTGCTGAGCCCTTCTCCTGCTGCTGCCCTTCCCTGGGGGACTCTCTGCTGCTATTACAGTTTAGCTCCTCCCAGCTGGAAGAGCAACTGGATTTTGACAGCTTGCACCAAGAGCTCTCTGAAGTCGCGCTTTGACTCCTGTTTTGCCCTGTGCCGAAACCACCATTTTCGTCACTTATTTCCATTCCTAAAGGCTCAGTCTCTTCTTCCAAGGAAATTTTCATCACACCAGAACAAATGTCTTGATTTCTCCAGCCACCAAGTCTCTCTGAGCTGCTTCCTGCTGTTGGTAAGCTCAGGATTTTTGCAGCCCCTCTCCCATGCTGCACTGTTTCCTGAGTAGTACACGCAGTGTCCGTGGTTTTGGTCTCTGTCCTTAAGGTTGTGATACAAGGTCCCACCTGGATTTCTCCCAGCATTTTATGAGCCCTGCAGGTGTTCTCAAACACTTGGCACACTGACAGGTGATGCTGGGAATGCCTGGCAAGGATCTTCTCAAAGCTGGTTTCCCTTCGCAGGGCAGGCTTTTCCACTGTGCCTTTGTAACTGTCTGGGACGTAAGACCTGGCATCGGAGTTGGGGAAGCTTTCCACTCGCAGGCGCTTCTTCACGGATGTGATCAGGGACATGATCTCCTTGGCAAGCTTTCCTTTCTCCTCCTCTTCTGGGAGCGAAGTGCTGTACGAATGCAGTTTTCCCAAGGCTTCCCTGCACAGCTGACCCACCTCACGGAGCTCCCTGCTCTCCCCGTGGAGCCACCGGTGCACGGTGGCGAGGCAGAAGGCAGCTTTGATAAAACTGTGGAGCTCCTGCTTGCTGGTGATGGGACTCTGGTCATTCTTGGTGAGGAGCCCGATCTCGAAGGATTCTTTGGCTTCAGACAAGTAGAACTCTCTCTTTTCCAGGGGACAGTCCTTGGAGTGACTGTAGGACAGCAAACACATCCCACGGATGTTCTGGGAGGGGATGAAAGGACGAAGGAATTAAAAATTCGAAGCAAACACTGGCTTTAACTCTCTGCTGCTGTGTTTCCTGGAGGGAATAATCTCCCTCTTTTTCCTTTGAAATAGGGCTGTAGTTGTAGGAGAAGCAGCATTCCCAGGGCTTGAAAGCCCATCCTCGCTCTGTGGACAGCCTTCCACCCTGGCTGGAGTTCAGAGCAACTCATACCACATATAACCAATCGCACCCACAACACAGCCACGATACCCCAGTGTTTGAAAGCCGGACTGGAGCCAAACTGAACAGCCAGGGCTCTTCCCCTGCACAGATCCCACTAGCAGAGTGAAGATGAACACTTACCACGGCCGTGAGGACAAACAGGGGGGTGTACTGGCTGTAGGCTGCTGCCAGCTTGCAGGCCTCGGCAGCGGATAACAAGCGGTGGCCGGACTCTTGGAGGAAGCTCTAGTGAAAGAAAAACATGAGGGAAAACCTCATGTCAAAGGCTTTATTTCCAAGGAGATGGGACCTGATAAGCAGGGACATCATATCTTAAACAACAGCCAGGTCTGTTTCCTCAGGAGCATTTTTGCTCAGATTTGCCATCAATATGTCACTTTTTGAGCCTATAAATATTCTGTATATTACAGACATGCACACTCCATAAAATACTCTCAATGTTTTCTTTTCCCATCTGAGTGCTAATGAATTTTTTCATTAGCAACAGTGGAAGTTTCTTCAGCCCTCTCAGCACAGGAGAGGAACTGGAGGGAGAATAAAGTGTGGGTGAATTTGGGACAACATTCAGACAACATCTGAAGAATCTAAACACCCAAGTCCCAAACCAAGTCTCACCAGGTCTATGTCAGCATTGGTTTTAAAACGTGCATAATCCTGCTCATTCATGGAAGCAAAGATGTCTGCCATAAAACCCAAGGAAGTGGCAATTCCCTGAAAGAGAAATGGAAAATGATCAGAGTGGGTTTTCCCCCTGTATTTTGAATTTTATTGCTCTGAATAAAGCAGGTTCTGTGTAGAACATACCAGGGGAAAAAAAAATACAACAAAGCAAACTAACAAGATGCAAAGATCCAAAGATTCAAAGAGAAGCACTTCTAAGAAATTCAGAGATGTCATCTTGATAAGGTTTTATTAATTTCAACTTGCAGGAAGCGTAATCTGGAAGATCTGATGCCACCTAAGGGTCTGCCCAGCTAAATAGTTAAGAAAGCCAGGAAGTAACTGCAAGTTTTCCACAAAAATTCCCTACAGAACTTTTGCTCCCACTGAAATGGAGAACACAGAAATGTTCTGAGCTTGAGGTCAAGCTTTAAGGCATGGCAGAGGAGAGGTGAGGAGGTCTGGGTTTGTGGGATATCTTGTGCTGGGGTCCAATTACAAAACCTCCTCAAGCCTCACCCCAGGACTTGCCAGGCTCAGGTGCACATTCCTGTTTAGCTACGGACACATGGTGCAACTGTTGCTTCATCTCCAGTGGGAAGATCAGTGCTGAAAAGCCTCTCAAAGGTGCTAAAGACAGACACAGTGGCTGTTGTGAGGTGTTCGGGTCCTGCAGTGCCAGGGAAATCCATCACCTACCACAGATAGCGTAGAGCAGCTCAGCAAATAAACCTAGCTCGGACACTAGGAAAACTAGGAAAACAAAATTCATTTTAATCCTAATAAAAAAACCCCTAAAATCTGTGGCTGCATTCTGGGATTAGCCCGTCCTTGCTGAAGGCACCTGTGACATTCTGGTGGATGGTTCACTCTGGGCGATTCTGCTTAATGAGAACTGTTACTTCCATGCCCCTGCAGGACAAAAAGGTGTCGGTAGGTCCGTGCATGCATGCGGAAACAACGCGGAATACAGACTTTGTCCTGCCTCTTAACCCTGGCTGAGGTGTGTAATTGAGACACTATTGCTGAGGGGCTTGGCTGCAGCAAACAAAAGCTGCTCTGCAATGATTATTGGATTGGCAAGCACATCCAGAGCGGAAAGGAAACACTACCTTCTTATCTGGCTGAGGAAGTTTGAAGTATCCCACGAGCGAGGCCCAAATCAACTCTGCTGCCTCATACCACATCCCTGAAATCAATCAGAAAACAGTCGCTGAGCAGATGGCAGCTAAGGATTTCCACAGGATAAAACCATGCCATTTTGTCCTCATAAGAGACTTCAGCTCAACAGTCGTGGAAGACTTGGGTGTTTCAAACCAGAAGCACAAAATTAACAAGTGTCAAACCCTGAATACAGAAGCCCATCACGCTGTTTTATGGACAGGAGGAGTTCAGCACAAGCCAAAACTCTGCTACCTGTCCGATGTAACATTTTAGAGGGGAAAAAAAACCCGGGGAAAACCTCGAGTGGATGTTTATAGAAAGGAGCCTCACCAAGCTTTTGCAGGATCTGCCCCCTGATCTGCAAGCAGACTGCCTGAACGAGAATCCGATCGCTTCGCTCCGCGTATCGCCAGGTACCTGCAGGAAGAGTGGGAAAACTCAGCAGAGAATGGAAAACGTTGCTGTCACTCTAAACCTCCAAGGGTAACCTAAATCCCAGCAAATTGCCGGGATTCTCCCTTTTTTTTTTGCATGGAGGCCCTTCTTGTATGAGAATCTCGGCTTCACAGGAAAGAAAACCCCAGAACAGGCTTCCCAAATTTTCCAAGTTGTAGGGAAACCTGAATATATTGGCTAAATAATCCCTGAAAGCTTAAGGAAATGGAGAACAGACATAACCCCCTAAAACAGCTTGTCTCAAAACCAGAACTAAATAATGATGATGTATGGCTGCCAAAATTATCGAATTCTCACTAGTAGAAATACCACACATCCCTCCAGATCCAAGACAAGACACATGATCAGCAGTCGAGTCGTGGGGCAGAAAGGAAAATAAAAAGTATAGAATAAAGTATTGATTTAGCCTGTAAGATCAGTGGGAGTTGGGAGGAGAAGCATTACTCCAACAATCTGCATTTTTGAGGGGAAAGAGTTGTGTTAGTTTTCTAGATCAGCCAATTGCTTGAAATGGGTCCACCTTTTAAACTTCCCCATCCAGAGTATTTTCCCACCCGCGTGAAGACACAAGGGGATGAGTTATGAAAGTTTCAAAACGAAGTTGTTGTTTCCACATTTTAGCAAAGAGTGGTGAAGGAAAGGGAAGTGTGATGTAAGGAGTCATTAGTGGGGCTGGTCTGGCTGTATTTGGAGCTTGTGCAACCGTTAAAATTAGGATGAAAAATCCCACCAAAAGAGCAAGTGTGAAACTGGAAAAGAAATCCATACGTACCCGTTGCTCCATTGTCATTAATCAGGCTGCTTAGGATATATTCAGCTTTTAAAAGTTTACCTGATTGAAAATTAAAGGAAAAAAAAAAAAGGACAGAAAAAGAATATAAAAATGCATGATGTGGCATGAAGTGAACGAGAATGTTCAGGAGATATCACCAGCACACAGCTTTGCTGCTGTCAACAGTCAGAAGTGCACATGCCCTACGATCTGTAATATGTGGTCACACAGTGAGATGAAATTATGTATGTATAAGTTTAATTTTACACGTTATGCATTCCTGGAAGAGGAATAAGTGCTGGGATTCCCAGCTCTTATTTCCCTCCCAGAAGAGAGTAGTCTAGCCTGCTCCCTTCAGCAGGACTCTGTCCCAGGGAAATGTGGGTTTTGGAAACCCATTTTGGTCTGACTGGGGAGCGACTTGACATCCCACCATGGAAAGCACAGCCACAGGAAGATGTGTTAAAACCCCTTCAGGTGTTGTCCATGTTATAGGAATGATGGAATTTTATTTTTTTATCCTGGAGGGGTTGCAAGCTGACTTGTCTGCGTAGTCAAGTGGTCCCACTGAAAAATAAAAATGCAGCTGGGACGGTGCAGAGAAAATGCCAGGGTTCCAATTTCCTTTTTTTCAAGGCCCTTGGTCGGGAGTACAGCAATTCAGATACCCCTGTTTGAAACCAGCAGGGAAGATTTGTTAAGGAACAAAGGCTCCAATTAGTATTTTCCACACCCTTTCACAATTTTCTCTCCTGCTTTTGGCTCTGAAACCCTTTATACCGGCCCCTTTGTGCTAGTGAGAGGAGCTGGGAGGGCTCGAGGGGGCCGGGAGCGGGAAGTGCGCTCGGAAAGATGGCACCGGGGGCCGTGACAATGTGATCCCGGCGAGGGATGAAGTGTCTTCTCCAGAGTCAAGTAGCTCCTAATTGGAGCTTCCCAAGGGAGAAAGAGGAGCAGTACCTGTGTTGACGGCGAGGCGAGCCTGGCGGATGAGCACCTGCGGGCTGACGGGAGCGCTGGGATGCAGCCGGTGCAGGCCCTTGGCGATCCGCAGGAGTTTGCCGGAGGCGTCGATCCAGTACAGGAACCGGTCGATCAGGAACACGACAGCGCTGGCTGTGGCGCAGTCCCTGACCGCGATGGAGGCCCTCAGATAAACCTGGGAAGAACACGGGAAGCCTCAGAGAAACTCCACCCCCCGGGAGGCTTCAGCGAGCTGGCTGTGGAAAACATTCAGCTTCGCTAACCCCAATCCTCACCGTGTTTTCATTTTTAGGATAGGAAGGTGCCAGGTGTTTATTTTGCTTCAGCCGTAGGTATCATTCCTGATTTTTTTTTCTTTTTGGGTCTTTCTAATTGTTTAATAACTGGAACCACACAATTTGGTGGTCTGCTAGTGAATTTAAGTCATGCCCAAGACACTACTACCAGCAATAGCAACTCGTTTAAAAGGGGGATGTGAGACTGGGAAGACTGGAAATGGTCACTACAGCCATTGTCCCAGACAGAGCTCAAGCCATCCACTCCTTTGTCCACCACAAACAGGCAAACAGGCCAGGAATCCCATGTTTTTCCCTGCAGGCCATCTTTAATGACTACTAAGTCTCTAGGAACTCTCCTGGATTCCCACAGTGGCTGAGCCATCACAGTGACACCGGGAACAGTCAGAATTCCTGAGGTGCACGCTGTTGAGAGGCCAGCAAAGGCAGCCACGAGGACACACAGCTTCACTGTGGCTGCAGAAGTTCACATGGACCTGGGGATATTTAGCAAACACCATCCCCTTCCCATGGTGGGCTGGGACTGGTATTCCTGCCCGGTGGAGCAAGGAGGTGCTGCACACACTGACATCCAGGTAATTACTTTTCCAGACACTGCCAAGCCATCTTTGTCCAAATCCCCACTAAAACATCAAGTACCACCCTCTGAGGTGTGCAGGAGGAAGCCCCTGTCAAACCCTTTGGAGAAGAGCCTACAGAACACGGCAGGAAGGCCAGCTTGCAGCACTGATCCATAGCAGGCATTTCCCAGCTTGTTTGCACTTCAGCAAGGAGGAGGAGGATTTGTACAAATTTCCTTCTTTTTTTTTTTTTTTTCTCCCCTCGAGCCCGAGTTGGATTTTCTAAGAGGATGGCACTTGAAAAGGATTCCTGGAGCCCGGCACGCACAACTCCGCTTGTGCCGGCCAACAATGGAGGAATCCCCCTCTCCAAGCACCTGTAAACTGACACTGCAAACCAGCCATTCCAAATGCTCATCAACAGGCCATATATTTAAGCACAGAGCATCGCCTAATCTATTTTTTTTTCCTCCCCTTCTTCCTTTAATAGATCGGAGCACAAAAGCCTGAGAGAGGGTGACCTACCAAACAAAAGGGCCTTTGAGTCCCTAGGAAAAGTAGACTTGGAGGAGGATGGAAGGAATCCAAGTGGCCCTATTATTTCCACTTGCACTAATTAGACATTTTTCTGTCAGCTATTGAGCACTGCTGAGAGGCCAAACTCACTGAATTCATTTCTAAAGTGTTTACAGAAGTTTGCATCTGTTTGTGTCTCTTCAGGAGGAAAATAAGCACTTCAATAGCATTGTGGAAAATCTAAACGAAGCATCCTATTCTGAAGGGCTTGGCAGTCTTGCAGCTGCATAATTTAACTCGCCCGCTCAATGCCGAAACCTCTTGTGTCCCTCTCCAAACCCAAATGGACACAAAATGTAGAAAAGTCAAGCCAGGGGGAGAAACTCAGCTGGTTTTTTTTTTGGGGGGGGGAGGTAGGGCTGCATGCTGTGTGGCACACAGCGACACGGCTCCGTGTCAAGCCTTTGCAACGACGTCCCCCCTGTTCCGAGCGGGACACCGAGAAATTAATACCCGCTCCTTTCATTCCCTGCCAGCTCGTGTGGCTGGAAGATTCCTCAGCACCTCCAGCCCGAGGCCGGGCACGCACCCAACACCACGCACAGAGACCCTCCCCAAAGTGCCACTGCCAAGCGAGCCGGGGGGAGCGGCTCCCTGTCACCCAGCCCAGAGCCAGGGAAAACCCCAGCGACTCCCAGGATGTCACA
>NW_021938926.1:345580-346961 GCF_001715985.3 Manacus vitellinus
GGCAGGAGAGCGTCAAAGGGAAATTATTGGTGCATAGTAAATGAGGATGAGGAGGAGGGGAAGGAAATAGGGGGAAATCTTTATGTGGCAGCTGATGTAAGAGGAATTACAAGCCCAAATAAATGAAATATTGATTTAATCCACTCTCTCGGCCCTCTTTATAAAGAGAAGATCCCAGAGGCGAGCCCTCCTCCCCAGCCTGTGGGCTCAGGAGGATCCCCTTTGGAAAAACGCCTCTGCAAACAGCGTGGTTGGAAAGCAGGGGCAGGAATCATTTAATTTTCAGTGCCCCCACCAGTTTTGCCGACGCTCTGGACTTCTGCGTTTGCTTATTTCCATTTGTCTCAAGCTGTTTCAGCCCTGGCTTCATTTGTAAACTGCAGCTGAGGTTTAAAAATCTTTTTTAAAAAAAGCCACAAAACCAAGAGCAATTCGGCAAAGGATTTCCAACTCCGTGCACAAGGCAGGAGTTCCAGAGGCACGCCACGTACTTCCAGGTGCCTTATTCTCTCTCCCGAGCGCTGCTCCTAGTTAGCACTCCACTGAACCCTAACAAATTGCCCGGTTTTCTTTCCCCCTGTCAGATTAAAGACAGAGCCACAACGCCGATGGATCCGGCTGAAGCCTTTCACCCTCTTACCCCACGCGCCGCCAGCAAAGCCCGTCCTTCCAAGAGACCAAAGCTGCTGTCACCGCGCGGGACTTCTCTATCAGTCCCTGCCTTTCAGCTGGCAGTCAGAGCCCACTCCACAAATAGCAGGGAATTAAGCCTCCCGCCACCTCGGTGATGGGCAGCAGAAAGCGCGGCTGCCAGGAGCAGACGGATACGCCCGAGACACGGGACAGGGAATCGCCGCACACCGAGGAACCGGCGGCTCCTGGACGCTTCCCTCTCGCTCCCAGCAGCGAGACCCTCATTTAATGGCTTCTGAAGTCGTTAATTAGCTCGAGTTATTCATCCCGAAGGCAATGGAGGGTTAGGTGTTTATTCAAAGGCAGCAGCGTTAGGTCCATTATGAGCAGTTCAAAACACCGCAGAACGGGGGCAGTTTTATGCAACCAACCACATCTTGCTTCACCAGTCCTAGAGTGGGAATAATTCCAGCTTTCCTCAGAAAAAAAAGAGCAGCAGCATTCTGGGGCAAGGGCAGAAGCAGAATCCTTTAAAGTGCCAAGGAAGCTCCTCAAAGAGGGGTTTCTGGGGGGCCTTAGGTGTGTCAGCAGGGGCTTGGGGGACCACAGTCATCTGCAGGGGTTGCTGTTCTTGTTTAGCACCAAGGATAGAGAGGTGCCACGATCATTTCGTGGCCCTGGTTCTAGACCCTTTATAAACTATTGTGGCATGTTAAAATACTGTGTTGAAGGGGATATTTAGCAAAAT
>NW_021938926.1:348039-353370 GCF_001715985.3 Manacus vitellinus
GCATCATTACAGTGGGTTTGCAAACAGGCAAAAGAAATTGCCAAAAAAATAATTAAAATATTAATATGGCACGAATCATCCCACAGGAGGGCTACGAGTTGTCCTTCAACTAAACCCACAGCAGGGATTTTGGGATCAAAGCCTATGTGGATATGGGCATGTTGCCCTCTATTGGCTGCTCACCGAGCGTTAGGCTAATTCCATCCCTTGGGATAGCGAAGATCTGCAGGAAGGACATCCCTGGCAGCCTCCCTTCTGGATCTGCAGCCCCACTCGGAACCCCACAGCACATGGTGGTATTTAGAGAGGAAAAGCAACCCCTCCTTATTTATCCTTGCCAGCAAGGACAATTCTGATTTGGCTTTGCTTTGTTAAAAACAAACACCCCAGTGCTTTCCAGTTTTGGCTTTGGACACAGATGTTGGGTATCACCCTTGAAGCCTCAGTGCAGATTCCCACCACGGGGGCTGCAGGATGGACTTGGTTTGCTAGACAGAAAACGTGGAAAACACCATGTTGAGCTTGTTGAACCGGGGTGGCCTTTGGGTGCTGAATCCCAGTAGGAAATAGCAAAAATCCCCAAAAATCCAAACCAAAACCCCCCACCTTCTACAGGGGTGCAAAGAAGCACCGAGCATCCCACAGCAAAAAGGCAGAAGAGCACTTCAAAAAGCCTGCAGGTGCAGGTGGCTTTGCCTCCTTGATGTGCCAGGGGAGCGTGGAGCCGCCGGCAACGCGGATCCCACTTTATTTTTTTTAAAGTGCAACAACACCAAGGCAAACCCTTGAAGCCAAAGCCTAATCCGCTTACTCCCTGTGCTGGGTCTCATGGAGCTTTTCAGCCCCACTCCCAGAGTAAAACATCCTCATGGAGAGAGAGAGAGAGAGAGCTCCAGTATCCAGCGCTGCCTCCTTCACACACCGCCAGTGTGTTATGGTAATGAAGTGCCTTTCATTCATGGACCTCAAAGCACTTTTTAAATGTAATGAATTACGGTTTATGAGCTTATTCTAAGCATGGCAAATTAAAATAAACAGAGAGGGGAAAATTTTAAAGGTTTTTTTTTTTTCGGAACAATAAATCGACAAAGACTTAAATTTTTTTTTTCTTTTTTGTTTTTTTTTTTGTCCTCCAGGGAATTAAATTATCCTTCTGTCCCTCATGCTGAAAAAAAAAAAAGAAGAAAAAAAGTTGCTCAAACTTTTATCTTTCCTCATCACACTGTAATCACTTCTCTTCAGCCTCATTTCCCCCCCAGCTTTTTATTCAAAGAACTGAGGGAGCCTTTGCTCTGCCTTGAAATTTTATTTAAAATAAAAAAAAAAAGGGGGGGGGAAAGATGGAATGGATGAAGAGGGGAAAAAAAAAATCCCTTTTCCTGACTAATACTAATAATACAGGTCAAAATGTCAGTCTATCTACAATTAAATGGAAAACAAAAAAGGTTTTCCCTTTTTCCCATGGTACAATGGCACTGGAATATAAATTACCGATGAAGATGAAATAATACTTCAAAGCACATGGGGAAAGGCAGTACAACGTTTACAAAGTATTTTCCACCACAGGATGAAACGCTGGAGACAACGGCAACCAATGGACTTCAGGGGGTGTGGGTGAATAGTCCAAAACTAGCATGGAGGAGGATTTCAGGTCCCTATAGTCTGTGACCCCACGATAGGCTTTGTTTAACAAGGGCAGCTGCAGTTATCAACAGATGTTTCAGCAATAAATAATTGGTATCATCTCAGAAAAGATCCATCTACCTGGGGAGAGGGCAGAATGCTGCAAACACTGCTCCACTATTACAGCCACATTAATCTCCCATCTAGCCAGGTCTCTCGGGGAGTTTACTGCAGGTGTTTATCCCCGGAGAGAGCAGACAAACGCTCCGAAGCCAGGGAGCCACGCCGGGATTGCAAAGGAGGTCAACCTCCGCCATAAATTTCTGTCTGAGGCCACACACACCAAAGAGAGAGAGAGAGAAAATAAAACACCCAGGAACAGCCACTCCCCGCCCTCCCCGAGGAAATTCAGGAGCGAGGGGGTGCTGGGGCTCCCACCTCCCAGCCCCACGGTTGGCTTTGCCGAGCTCCTCGTCGCTCCATGCTGTTCCAAGTAATCGCTGTTCCCAAAGGAAACCCGCTGGCCTCAGTGGGGCAGGGCCAGGTGAGATCTCCTGGCCACCTTGGAGTTAACAACAGGCAGCAGTGGGACTGTGCTGGCTTCAGACATGCACCACAGGAAGCAAAAAATAAAAAAAAAAAAAGCCCCCCAAACTTCCCAAACCTCATTTTTACACATGTCCAGCCCAGATATTACATTTACCACGGAAAATGGTGTCCTCTGTTTGCTCCAAGTCACGTCTGACGTGCCTCTGGGGAGATCAGGAAAGCAAAAAGCAACCCACATTTCTTGCCACTTTCTAACCCTTAAAACTCATCACCTCACAGGACGGGATCCCCAAACACCTTTGGATTCTGCAACTCCTTACACAGCCAAGTAGCCTTTACGCACAGGTAGAATTCACATTAAAATCTTGCCTTTCCCGCCTGAGTTTTGGCCAGCTTTGGTCCTCAAAGGGGATTCTGTCATGTAATTTTATTGAAAAGAGAAAATTTGAGGAATTCTGCAAGCCCTACTACAGTGGGTAATCCCCATGGCCTCCTGAAAGCGAGGAATTACATGAGGAGGAACAGCAGTCTTGTCAAAGTCATGGAGGTTTTTTTAAAAACATCTGGCATTTTAGTTTTATTATAACGCCAGTTCTTCAGGGAAGAGGGAACCATTATGTGAGTGGAAACAGAAACAGAAGTGCCCTGTGAAAGCCCCCAAGCACCCCAGGGGGACGTTTTACACAACAGGTGTGTTGAACTTCATACCAGTAAGTCAGGGAGCCTCGCACTGATCATATCTTGCAGGTTTGTTTTGTCTTCTGGGCCGAGGTCTTGTTTGTATTGCCACTTCTCCGGCACAAAGGGCCACTTCATTTCCTTTGCCTCCTCCAGAAGGGTCCTCAAGTCCTCAGGAAGCAGAGCTGAAAGGGTCAAAGAGCAGGTAAAGATATTGCAGCAGGTTCAGCTGCAGCACTTGTAACACCGATCTTTCTAAAAGACCTTCTCCCAGTCGCTACCAGCTCTCAGCTCCTGTCACCAGCCCGGTGGGGAGGGAAGGCTGGCCTGCCATCCGTTCCCCTTGGCTGCTCTGCCCTCCAGGTAAATGGGAGCCCTCAGCCATCAAAAAGGCTTTTAGCAGGAAGCCATGCCGGCTGGAGGCCGCCTGGGCGGAAAGAGCTGCTCCGGAGAGACAGGAGGAAACCTGTTCCCCCCGTGTGAGGGGAGGACAAGGGGGTCAACAGCACAGAAGACCTGTCCCCCTTGCTCAGGTAACAGCCTGGAAAGCCACGTCCAAACTGGGAGACAAAACACATCCAAACTGGATCATAGAAAGCAATTTAAGGGAGATCTAATGCGATATAATGAACATTAGGAACACGCTCTTAAACATGTTTGGTCCTCCCTGCTCCCTCCCCATCCTGGGCAATCACCACTCCATTGGCTTGGGTTGGGTCTCCAACCTGACCCAGCTAAGGATGCAACTGCCAGGAGCACCCAGATAGAGATTTGGGCTTGGACTTGTCCCTTCCATTCAGCTGCACATTTAATTTTCCTTGCAACAGGGGTGAAGCTGCAGCCCGGGTGTGCTGTGCTGTGCTAACCACTCGTCCAGGCAGCCCCTCTGACCAATAAAAGTGGATTAACAAGGATTATTGACCAGATGGGGTTAATGGTGATCATCAGCTGCAGGTCTGGCCCCTTCTGGCCATTAATCCCCCCAAAAAAACCCTGCTCAGAGACCATGGTTGCTTTAAGGAGGCAATGCAATAAATGTATCACTCCATATTTTTTAATCAATCCTTTACGGACGGACCGTAGAAAATGCACTGCCTAAAAAGTCTTATTTCATGCCCATATTACAGTGCATTCACCAATGTGGTTTTCCTAGGAAAAAGCAGAAAGCTGGGTATTTAGGGCCCTTTTCCAAAAAGCCACGTTTAAAAAGATATCGCTTTTTGCAACCCACGTTTCCTCACTTGTTGCTGTCCCAAGGAAACACAGGGTTAGGAAACCTTCCTGTTACACATCCCATGTTTCCCTACCCTCCTGCAGTGGTGTCTGGAGGGGCTCAGCCCTCCATGCCACGGCAAAAAGGTGGCCAAGCAGCAGAGCTGGTGGGGAGAGGAGGTTGTGCTCCCACCCTCACATCTCTGCCTGGAAAATCAGTGCAGGAGCAGGGATCCCCACCTCATCACAAGCAACACAAAATGGCGGACTTAGGGGTTTAATCCCCTACGTAGAAGGGGGAAGACTGAGCTTCCCAAAATCTTTTCCAAAGGAGGATGGTGGGGAGGACTGAAGGCAGTCACAGCAAGCATGTGTTTTCCCATATGATCCCACGGCACTGACATTTTGGGGAGGGATCTATCCAAAGAGAAACAGGAGGCTTACACAGACAGCCTTTCTGTCCGCTCCTCTACCTTCTTCTTCGGTCTTTCCCACACAAACTTTTGCTTACTTAAATAACAATGAAATTGGAAAAAAAATACTGTCAGCAACCATGAAAACAATCAGTGGGATAACATGGATGTTGGTATCCTCTCTAAAGGCATTACTGCTGTCCTCTTGTTTTGGTTTCCATGCTCAATCCCCCTCCTGTCTGATGCACTAAAGGGCAAAGATTAAAGCCAAGATCTTTAATTTAGATATTTAAAGAGACATCCTCAGCAGTCATTACTGCTGAGCTGATTAGCAAAGGAAACCAGGGCAACATTTTCAGGAGGGTTTGGCAAACTTGGAGCCTTCAGTCATCTTTGGGGTTGGACATTCTCGTAGGCCTAGCAGGATACTTCTTCGAGCCCTGCTGTGATGTCGAGGTGTCACCACGTGGAAATAAACACAATTAGCCAGTCAATGACAATAAAACGATGTTGTATCACAAGAACATCCACCAGAACCACAGCAGCCAGTTGGGGAGCTCGTGTGAACAGTCCTGCAGCTGTCAGCTAAAATCCAGCTCCCAGGATAAGAGTCTACCCTTGTAACTGAGAGCTGTTCTCACCGCTGGCAATATAAACTCATTAATTAACAAGGGTTGAACCGGCACAGAAGTTGACTGGAATGATTCCTAGCCTAAAAAGAAGTAAAAAAGCAGCTCAGACCCACCTAACTCCCACTCTGCCCCCTCAACTAAAGCGAGATGAGGATGTGCTCCTCCTCTTCCTCCTCCTCACCATTCAGCTTTCAGTCCCTCCTGCGCCCGGTCTGAGAAAGCCG
>NW_021938926.1:354580-367590 GCF_001715985.3 Manacus vitellinus
AATTTATGTGCATCAGCAAACTTTTGGGCATTGTTCTTCCCAAACTAAACTGTTCCTTACAGCCTCATGTTTAGTGAAGCCTAAAATTAGAACTGACAGCAATTCACTGCAACAAAGTGGACTTCTTTCCCTGCCTGCCTGTAGCCCGCATCCCATTCATGGCCTCGAAATCCAGGCATCTCTTGACACTCATCTGCCAGGAGGAGAAAAATAGGGCAGGGCCGAGGACCGGCGGGGTCTTTGCCGCCTCTCCTGGGGCGAGCTCACCTTGGCACCGCCGGTATTCCCGCTCGTCCTCCTCGCCCGTGCCAGGCTTTGCCGACAGGAGCGCGTCCAGAGCTCGCTCGCACTCCTGCAGCAGCGCGGCCACGGCGTTTTGATTATTCATGAAGGTTGATCCCACTCGGCTGTGAATTGGGTGTCCCCGGGTGCGCGGTGATCAATTACTTAAGAGAAGACACGGATTCTAAATGAAAAGGATCCCTTCAAGGCTTGAGGTACCTGGCAAACAAAGGAGGGGGAAAATGATTAACTAAAGTATCATCAATTATCCGAAAGGCTCAAGCAGGGAGAAATAATAGGGGAAATACATGAAAATACATGACAGCCTCGGAGGACTTTATTAGGGGAGTGTGTGAAATTACTGCAGGGTCCCGGTGACAAAGTGTGCGAGGCGAACATCTCCAAGGTGCCAGGGAGACAGGGCGGGGCTGGAGCAGGGAAACCCTAGGCAGGGAAGTGACTCCCCGGGCTGTGCCGGAGCCCTTTGCAGCTGGAAGGCTCGGGCTGTCACACACAGTTAGCTGGGACTGAATGGCAGAACTCATGGAAGATGCTGCATGCATTTTCCAGACCACTGGAACAGTCTCTTTTACCCTGGAACTCCATCCCATGTTGGAATGTTCTCCATGGATGCACCACTGCAAGTCCTTCGGATGCTTAGGACATTGCCAGTGGTGATGCAGGAAAAAAAACATTTCCATTCCCACATATCCAGCTGAGCATCTGCCAAAACAGTTAAGCAGCTTTCAAAAATCAAGCACAAAATAAATAATTTGGGTTTGGCTTTTTTCTTTTTTTTCCCCCACCCATTTGATGATGGTTTCACTTAAAAAACTGTTCTCACAGCTTGAAGCAACACAGTCAGAAACAGCCTCTGTGAAGACACTTCTAAAATTAGGGAAACAGTACACTAGAGGAGGAAGGGGAGTGCAGTGCAGAGGAACACACATACAGGCACAGTTTGCTCTGCTGACCAGAAAAGACTCACATTCGAGCAGCTAAATTTCCAGGGAGGATTTTTTCCCTCTCTGTCACAGCTCTGGGATCGCTGGATCCCCTGGAGCTGGTGGCTGATACCCCGTGTTCTCAACGGCACCGAGTAAGAGCTGCCAGACTGAAAAGCAGGGGGCAAAAGAGATGCACTCATGCGAATGCAGAGAGGATCAGAGAGCCTGCCATGGAAGGGCAGGTGGAGCAGGGCAAAAGATGGGATTCATCAGCAAAGAGCCTGGAGGCAGGAGCCAGTCAGTGGGACTCTGCAGACAAATGGCAGAGAAAGCAGAAATTCAAAAAGTAGCCGTAAAAAAAGGAGGCCGAGGGCAGGAGCACAGACGTGTGAGAGCAGCTGGGGAGCAAGTAAAAAAGATCAGCTAGAGGCAGAGCCATGGATAAAAACAGAAGGGAAAACCCTGAAAGGGTTTCCCATCTTTTTAGCTCCAAGTAAGAGCCGCCAGGGCCACCCCACGCAGGGCACCGTCCTGCAGGGTTTGAGCCAGGTGAGCACAGCTGGGTGTTGGGATCACATCCCTGAGGATGGACCAGGCACAGGGCCCATTTAGGGGCTCTCTTCAGGAGAAAGAGAAGATGGGGTCAGAGACAGGGCTGGAGGCACAGCTACAGCTGTCCAAAGTCCACTCAGGAGATGGGGCTGAACTACCTGTCGCTGGCAAAGATCAGCCTAAAAAAAAAGGCCACCACCCTGGTGGGATTTGCTCATGGGCACAGGGTCCTAGTCCACATCCCAGTTCACAAAGGTCCCTTCTCCCTAGGGACTGCCAGGTTGTCAGGGACAGACATCTCAACCTGGTGACAACAGCCAGAAAGGAGACTCCTCTCTTCCTACCCTGCCAGGTCTGGGAAAGTTGATCCAGTTGCTGGTTATCCATGAGGGAAAAAAGACAGGCAGCCTCCTCTGCTACAGTCACAGTAACACACCTATGCCAGCGTTGCTTGCTGTGCTAACTGCACTGACAGCTGCTAATTGATTTCTCTGATTACCCAGCCCTGTGGGAAGGAGTGTGTGCCCGTCCCAGGAGTGCCTCCCAGGTTGGGACCAAGCATCCCGGCCATCTGGCCCTGACTCCACTCCTTTGTGTAATTGATTTCTCAAAAAAACCCCTCGTTTTCTAGGGAGTCCCCTCCAGTGAGTTCCGAGCAGACATACACCTGTCTCGGATCCACTGTGGACATTAGTCCTGGGAATTGCTTCAGGAGCACACAGAAGCACGTTGGAGAAGGTCTATGTTCAGCTGCCACCTCACAGCCCCAGTAAATACATACTCACAAGCACAACGTGCCAGGAAGATCCACTAAAGCAAATAAGCAATGGGACATCTCCCCTTACAAAGAATAACACGGTATTTAAGGGCACCCAGTGGAGCTCAGAGCCCAAATTTAGACTCTTAACCCCAGCTTGTGCTCCCACAGCTTGGAAGATCCCACTGGGTCTTTACTGTAAGCAGGAGGGCCCCGTGGCTTTGTGAGCCACACAGGCTGCCAGTCTCACAAAGGACTGCCGGGACTTAGCAGGGAAGCTCAAATTAGTGTGGCAGTAACAGCGCTTGGCTTCCTTGGGTCGGGAGGGTTTAACTCACCAGGTCCACAGCAGTGATATATGAATGCCAGCAAGAGAGGAATTTTTCTGGGAGTACGTTTTTTTTCCCTCCAAAGAACTGAGCAAACAGCAAGGACACTCGGAGTGATAAACACTGATTTACGACGGCGGCGCCGCCAAAGCGCTGGGACCGCGGAGGAAAGCGCAATAAACTGTACATCAGTACTGAGAAGGTGGGGAGTCTTCAGAGACCCACCACTGGGGACAATGGCTGGCATCATAAAATCAGCTTAAAACGCACCAAAGAGCTTTAAGCTACGGCAGCATCCCCTTTTTTACACAGATGCCACTTTGTAAAAAGTTGTGTTTTGTGACAGCTGTGGCGTTGAGTGACAGCTGGGAGAGGGGAATAACCAAGCACGCAGCTTATGGGCCTGGGGAGCTGCAGGACCTGAGACTAAAGGCGAACAGCACAACAGCAAAATCTTCTGGAGGCTTTCAGAACCCTCTCAGTGGTTACTAATCAGCTTTCCTAAGGTTCCCTTAAATCCTAACAAGTGGCACTTTAAGCAGACTAAGGTTTTGAAGTGACAAAAATTGCAGCCTGACGCGCTGCAAAAAAAGTGCCCGGGCGAAAATGCTTTCTAAGGATGCACTTCGAAATGCTCTTTGAAAACACATAATAAAAACAGTTTTGCACCAGATTGAGGATTTAAGCATTTTTTGGTGACAGCTTTTCTCCAGCGTTGGGCACAGGCAGTTTTTAAATGCTTGACGTAATTGTGAGACACTTTAAAACAAAAATTACAAGGGGGGAAAAAAAAATCTGTGCCATTTCTGGTTGGAGCCCGAATTAAAATAACTCCTTGCATCAAATGTTACGGAAAAAAAAAATATTACAAAGGTCTCAGGGGATGAGAAAATACATTTTTGTGATTGCCCTCTAATTGGAGCTGGGGTGCAGAACAAGAGGGATGGAGGGAAGTATTGGGTGGGCTACAGTGAAATGATCTCTTAAATAAGAAATGGGCCACACTGTGACATTTCAGAGCCCTTGGGCTAGAAGACCAAAAGATCTGTCAAGGGAAAGGAATTTTAAGTTCTACTGTGGATGGAAGGAAGCCTGGGAGTCAATCTAGCCAGTTTAAGACTGCAATTAGCTTTGGAGGCTTTAAGAAAAAGAAGATGTAATTGCTGCATTCAAACTTCAAATGCAGCAAGGATAACAAGCCTTGGTTTCTCAGACAACATGGTTTGGGAAATTTTCCACAGCATTATGGCCCTGAAACACAAATTAGAGATCGCCAGACCTTTTCTCTCTGAAAATATATTATCCTAATTTTCATCTTCTTCAGGCTACCCTCCAGTTCCAGGGAGACTAATGAAGAGGAAGCAAAGACCTGATGAGTTCCATGTGGAGACTACATTTATGGATTAATCCCAACAGGGAGCAAATAAACCTTATTCCCAGAGCTCTCGGTTGGGACTCGACACAATCAATTGAGGAATGGATAGTTATTTATGACTGAGGCTGTTTTGACTTTCAAATAAACATTTTAATTATTTTAAGTGCTACGCTGGAACTTGGGACTCTGAGCCCTGTTTTCATTTCAGTGCCTGGCTCTCCTGCCTCCTAATCCCAAACCACTCTGGTCATTATGACACTGTGCAAATCGTACTGATTTTCACGCCTGGAGCATTTGGAAGTGTTTGCTAAGGTAAAATCCACAGGCCAGACAAATACGGGAAAAGAAGGGAGGAAAAGGAAGGAGGAAAAAAGGGGGAGGAGCCAGTATAAATGAAAGGAACACCCTCAAACTACACTGAGCCTAAAGAGGTGCCCAGCTCTGAAACCCCTCTGTAATCATCTTGGCACATCCTGATCCATCATTGCATCCCACTTTTCTCTGCCGGCTCCTACCAGCCATTTTAATAACCGAGGCACTTAAAAGTGTTTCCTTTCTAACAGCTCATTTTCAATTCAAGTGTCTGCACCACTTGCACTGCTGGTTTTTCCCTCCAGCCTAATTTGGTGTACTGTGGCCCTTCCACATGGGGCTTTCCCTAAGGTTAATGAAGCCACACTCATTTTTAGGGAAGCTCTTTAAGCTGTTAGAGTCTCTGGCTGAATAAAGACAGGGGTGAAATCATGACACAGAGCCAGTGCTGGATCTATTGTGGCTGGTCCATTTATAGTCTCATCTTCCCTCCATATTATGATATTTTATCTTGCCTTGATTTCTGCAGGAAGACTGCAAAAATATTGATAAATATCGATGCTGGTATCTTTACCTGCAGCAGGTAACAGGGACTGTGCACATCACACAACACCCTCAGCTGCTCTCCCTCCTGTGGGTTTGTGCACAAGCCTTCTGGAGTCCTCCTCGTCACCCCTGTCAAAAATAATAGGCTCAGCTTTATTTTTTCAGATTTGACAGCTTGAGGGACTGAAAAATAAAACAGGGGGCAAAAAAAAAAAAAAAAAAAACATGCTTACACTAATTTGGAAAAGGTTTCAATAACTGATTTAATATCATCTTCCACAGAAGGTAAATTCAGTTTCCTGACTATTTCAGTGCACACGTTTGTGTTTTCCTAGAGTGTTTACCTTTCTTTGGAAAAAGACAGTTTAAAAAAAAAAATGGATTTTCTAGGGGCTTTAGTTAGTTAGTTATTAGTTAGTTTACTTCTCTGGCTTAAAGATTAGATGTTTTCTTTTGGTAAAGCTGGGTATCCCAACTGGCTGTATTAAAATAAGGAAGAACCTCAATCAAAAAGCCTCTCCTAAGGCAAGCTTTCTTGTTAATATGCACCAACATGAAAGGATTTCTTTTCATCCTATACAACTACAGTGTGTGTAAATTGCAGGGGGCTCATTGGCATAAATCTTGGCTGTGACCTCTGAGGTAAACTGGATTTACATTACTTTCTGACAAGAATTAAATGAAGGCCTTGTGGATATATGAACAGCCTTCTAGACTGCAACAGATGGGCATGAATGTGCTCCCTAGGCAAACTATCAGTGACATCTGTGTCCTCCAAATTCTGGTGGTCTCAGCCAATTAGCAGGCAAAAGGGAAGGGAAAAAAAAAAAAAAAGCCGGCCCGTGCACAGCCAGCCCAGCCAGAGCCGAGGCAGAAGTGCTTCTGTTTGGAAATGGGATCAAGAACAGCCTCCAGCACAAGGAGGTGGTTTGCCGGCTGGTGCAACACAGAGGTGACATTACAGGAGAAAAGCTGAGGTAATGAGGGAGAACAGATATTAATATTAATACAGGACAAATGCCAGCCCCGGCTAGGTCTGTGTAAGGGGACAATAATGGGCTGCCCTGGTGGATTTACGCTCCTGCGGCCAGGGATGGAGTTTTTGCCAGGGGTGAAAGCGAAGCCCAGGGCCTGACACAGCTAAGGCAGGTGCTGGAAAAGCCCAGCTCTTGATCCATATTCAAACCCCCACCACGTCCTGCTCTCCCTGCAGAAGTACCCAAAGAGAAACTCTGGCCATGCAGACCTGCACTTAGGAATCATGGAATATCTCGAGTTGGAAGGGACCCATAAGGATCATCAAGTCCAACTCCAGGGGCGCCTCCGTGGGTGGACGGGATCAGGGAAGCAATACACTGGCTGGCTGCTGCACCTGCCTGCTCCAAAGCTTAGCGCTTCCTGGGAGAGCATTTAAGCTGCAAACAGACCGGGAAAAGAGCCTGGAATGAGGTCTGGGATTTCTCAGTGCAGCACAGACACAGAACAGAACCAAACCCACCCAGCGACTGCCACCGCTGGACAAAGGGAGTCCAAACCCAGCCCCAAACTACACCAGATCCGTGGGTTTTAGGCCAGTTATGCCAGAGGAGTGACCCAGACCAGCAGAAGAGGTACAACAAGCCACTCCTTATGAAACATACTCTCTGTCTCCCAAGTTTTTAATGGAGTGCCACGGCAGGAGCAGGCAGGACCTCTGGCTAAAAGCAGATCCGTCGGCGCTGGGCGCCGAACAAAAGCACCTGTTGTTTTGCCCTGGTCATGACTTTTCAGAGAGAGGCCTTTTGGGCACTTTGTCCTCACCACTGCTGTCCCCAAGTACTACTAGGGGATGTAAAGAAAAAAAAAAAAAAAAAAAAGGAATAATTGAGGGGTAGATCAATAAATTAAAAAGTTCTAAAAAAAAAAGAAAAAAAAAAAAGGGAAAAAAAGACATAATGAATTTGGTACAGCACATATTTTTAGATCAAAGATGCCTTTGAAGTGACAAACCCTTAATCCATAAACTACTGAAGCACTTCCTTTCTCTCCCAAACCACTTGTTGTCAAATAAAATGGAACTTAAGGAAATTATCTTTATCTGCAAAATGGCCAAAAGAAGCCATCACCTAATGACAGCCTTGTCAAAATGACAATTGGGGAAATTGTTAGGAAGGGGAGGCCTGATGACTGGAGGAATAAGCTGGCTGTTTGCTCTAATCTGGGCAGGCAGGCCCCACACAATTCCAGTCAGCTTGCTGTGTGAAACAGCTAAGTCTTTGTCAACCCAGGCAGGGGCTGGAAAGACTTCTCTTTCATGAATATGTATCACCACCCTCCACGTCTACAGGAAAAAAAAAAAACCCAACAAACTCCTTCCAAACAGCAAAATAATAAAAAACCACCAAACCCAAAATTTAGCCACCACCATAAGAAATAAATCGCAGAACAATAAAATCCTGAGAGAGAAAAACTACGAAATGATGAAAGTGCAGCACGTTTTGGATGTGGAGCCAGAAGGATCTTCCTCCCAAAGGCTTTCTGTGCACTTTTATGCCCCAGCAGAGCGGGATGAGGCACTTCAAGTGCACAAAAGCACAACGGCCCATCGGGGTATTTAATGTCCAGCAACTGGAGTTTATATTTTGCATTTCTGAACGAGCTGCCCGAGCACCAAAGCCCAGGCCACGAACACACCCGGCTGGGCTGGTGAGACAGGAATTCCTGCTCGCTTGTGCAAGGAGGAAAGCACCTGGAGCAGGTCAAAACCCTTCCACGTGGGCAAAGGTTTCAAGTCCAGGCACTGAGGCAGCTTCAGATTAGGGTCACAAATTTCCTGTGAAGCTTAAAATCCTCCACAACGCCTTGAGTCAGTTGGAATCACGAGTCACCTTGAAGTTTGGGGGCTTTTTATACATCTATACAATATTAAACCAAATATGCCATGCCAAAAACTGGCATAAAACCGAAACAGGGGAGCCAAATGAAGCCCACTGGACTGCCAGTGGAGGTGGAGGTACAGACAGGCAGTCCCTTAAAAAGGTGAAAGGGCCTAGAAATGCATGTCAGAAACACTGTGTCTGCAGGACTGATGCTGAAAGCCTTGTAAGCCCAAAAACGGTGTTTAAAGCCACGGAAGGGCAGCTGGGAAGAGAAGGCAGGATCAAACCACCGAGCCTCTGCCTGTTGCAGAAAACCCCAATGAAGATATTTTAAGATGTGGATGGATTTTGTCTTTGCTGGAAAGCTGTGACATCATTAACTTTTCGACAGCATTTGAAAAGTTACCTTCAGATGTTTGTTGTCATCTTTTTCATTTTGCTGGTAAAACTGCAAATCAGATCTTGATTTATTACAGAGAGCTTGTGGTGATATTATAAACTCGATTTTTTTCTCTCGAAATAACAAACCACATGAAAGTTTGCCTTCCAGCAGAGATATCAAGGCACAATGCTCAATTTTGAGGTTCCCAATATTATGCAATGTTTGCTGTAGACATTTCCATTTCATTAGCATATTCTGCTTTCCATGAGACCCAGCAATGAATGCTGTCCCTGATCTAAGGCTAATCCTCTTTAAAGAGCTACAGGCTATATTACATGTGGCCACAGCCACGGTTATGCCAGGGCTGAATCACTTTGAAGCCTATTGAACAGTGTTCCCTTGTGAGACCATACACAGAGCCATAAACTGACGCTCCCTGTGCTGGGAGATCCCGCTGTTTCCAACCACCAGGAGTTTCTGTAAGGGGCAGACTTGAGTCCCAAGCAAGGGGCTGCAAAGAGGGAAGAGATACCCGCTGCCTTCACCTCCTCTCAAAGCCAATTTATGTCCCTACAGCGATAAAATGTCCTTTTTTTCTGAACCTCATCAGACAGCAAATGCACCGAGGGAGGGTTTCCAGAGCAATCAAAGGTAAAGATGAACCAGGCACCTGCTTCCCAGAGTAGGAAGGAGGCTACTCGAGCTGTTTTGGACAGAATCATACAGATCTTTAATGAAAAAAAGAGAAAAAGGGCCGTGTATGTACCTCCAAGGCCGACTCCACGCCCCTAAATGCTATAAACTGAGGTAAATGGAACAGAGGTTTCAGTGCCACACAACGTGGAATCTTTAGCACCTTCACACCTACACAAATTCAAAGGGGTAAAAAACCCAAAACAACAAAAAGCCCACTATATTCTCCGGCTCTGCTACATAACAGCAAAATACAGTTTATATACAGTTCATCTTTAATTCTTCAAAATAACTTTGTTTAATCAAGGGAGCTGGAAATGTTGGTTCTGTTCAGCCCAGAAATTATCTAACTGGTGTCAAACCAGACAGAGAGGGCAGATTCAGTCTCCATGGTAAAATCTGGGGCCTGGTGAAGGCAACGTTTAACCTCCTGGTTAAACTCAAAATAGTTGCACAAATTACTTTTTTTCCTTTTCAGCTCTTAATTTTCTTCATGAAGACAAAGTTCTCTGGGAGACGTGAAGCTCCAACACATTTAAGACTCCAAGCTTTGTTCCAGCTTCTAAAAAGAACAATAGGGAAGAGCTGACAATTTTTATGCTGTGTCAGGCCTTAAAGATGATTTAATTTTGAGCAAGAAACAAGTAGTTGGTCTGTGGCATTGAACCTCCCTTACTTTTCCTTTTCCACATTATGGAATTACTGGAGCTTCTCTCCCACCAAGCTGCATGAACCTTCCTGCAAAGATACAGCTGTCAACATGAAGGGACTCCAAGATCACACCTCCACCTCTTTCCACAGTGTCCATATGGGAATAAGGGCAGTAGGGTGGACAAAAGGGAGAGAATCCAGACAGAGGGAGAAAGGGTCCAGAGAAAAAAAATAAACAAAGGGTGCAAAGAGCAACAGGAAGAACAATCAGGAGGATGGTAAGAGGGAAGAACAGCAAGAGGGGCAGGAAGATGGAGGAGAAACTGAGATAGCAGACAGGCAAGAAGGAAGAGAAGGGAAGAAGGCAGAGGGGCTCCAAAGGAGGACCAAGGGCAGACTGTAATGTAGAAAGAAAAAAAGACCTCGGAGAGGGGCATGACAAAGTCCATCTTGTAAGGAGCAGTTCCCTTTGGTATTCAAAGTGAGCTTCCTCAGCAGTTTATTCAGGTCAGGTGACATGGGAAATGGAAGACTTCTTTTTCCTAAGTAAACAAGGAGCAAAGAAATAAATAGAGGGAACAGTGCTCTCTCTTCCTCCTTTGGAAGATCTCCTGTCTGCTTCATGGAGTGGAGCTGTTCTTGGCACTGGGATCTAAGAGTGCAGTGAACACTCCTCCTCCTCTTCCTCATGCATCTCTCTTCCCTCTCACGCTGAGATCCAGTGGAATACACTGGGATACCTTTGGAACACACCTGTCTTTGAGAGGGGCCTATTTTTTTTGTGTTTGAACACGAGGTACTTGTTTGCTGTACAGTAACAATAACTCATTGCAGAACCTAATTATTTACTGCACTATGCCTTTCCCAAACTAACTCTTGGAAGTTACCACTGTTACCACTATCTTACAAGCACCTCAACAGCTCTTGCAATATCGAAACGAAATTTCTGACTTAAAACGAAAAAAAAATAAGGAAAAAAAGAAAGAAACCCCCCCACGAACCAACACCAAATACTCAGAAAACACCAAAAACCCCCAAAGGAATGATGGCTTCCCATGTGCGGTCACACATTGCCACCTACCGGCTCCCACTCCCTGTGCCCTCGGTGCTAAGGTGCTTTGGAATAATAAAAGGGCTGAGAAGCAGGGAGGAAGAGCAGCAGGAGGGTACGGGTTGGTACAGGAACCCAACACACGCTGTTACAGGTGAGGCAGTGAACAGCATCGTACCCCGGCATCGCCCGGGCACAAGCAAATAAAAACCAGCCTGGGGGGGGGGAACAACTACTCATCTCTCGCACCCTTCTCAAGCTTTCTGCTGAGCTCACCACGGCACATCTGCCACATGCACGACACAGAAACACCGAGCGCGTGGCTCGTGTCCCCTTGTGGCAAGAGCCAGCCCTGCAGAAAAGCACCATTCCTGCCTTAAATATCACCACGGCGTTCCCGAATCGTAACCAGGCAGGCAAATCATTAGGAGAATATACTTTCTTATAACTCTTCTCACCCACCACGAACTTCCCAGAAAGCGAAAGAAAACATATCTCCCCTCACCGACTCCGACTTTCTAAGTCAATCACGACTGAAAGAAATGCAAGAATACTTAGTATTTTTTTGTTTTCCAGATGTTGCCTATTCAGGCTCTGGAGTTACAGCAATCAGTTGCTAGAAAAAATAAATAAGGTACCATCACAGCCAGTTCAAAACCACCTCAGTCATTCAGCCCATGTATCACGAATACTTAATTAGCCCAAACGACGTGTTTATTTGCAGTTTCGCTTTTGACCGAAGAAATTTCAACTAACAAAGGAAGTTATTGTAATACAGAAATGAACTCTAGTAAAGCACACAAACATTTTAGCAGGAAGGTCACCCGAAAGCCCAGAAGCAGGCAGAGAGTGCTTGCATTTGTTTTTTCTCATAAGGGGCAAACCTGGAGTTGTTTTCCCGAAGCTGGCAGCATTTTAACTGGTTAGAAACTTATGGAAGGCAGGAGCGGTAAATCCAGTTCCTGCCCTCCCCTGTACAAAATCACACAGAGCTATACTTAAAATAATAAGGAATATGTAATTAACATGATGTTACACAACCGTCGAAACAAAAAAAAAAAGGAAAGGTACTCACATACCTCAGTAGGTAAAAGTATCAAAACAATCCTATCAGAAAAACTCTCTGGCAGCCTGGGAATCAGACTGTTTCCGGAAGCAAAGGGCTGACAGGAATTATAACTATCGACAGATGCAATAAGTAGCAGGATTGCACAATTCTGGCTTTTCCGGGAAGACAGCAAAGTGCCTTTTTGTTTTTATGTGTGAGCACACAGGCCAAGCCCTGCCTGGTGCAGAAAAGGCATTCTGCTACGGGAGAAACTCGGGATAATGTTTCCCTTCTCTGCTTTTCAGCATGACTTCCCGCAAAACACAGTTTAACCCCTTTTTCTTTCTGATGTCAGGGGAGAAGAGCACATGGAACAGACGTATCAGCCTGCACACAGATAAAAGCTATTCCACGAGAACTACAAAGGAGCTTATCAACCCACGAGTCATTTACCTGTTTGCTGGGCACATAAAAAGCACCCACAAGTGAAAAATAGTTTATATGAACCGACACAGCGTTTCACCGCCCCTGCCAAAGTAAGCAAACCTTCAGTATTTATCGAGGCACAGCCTCGCCAGTCCCAACACTGCACAAGCAGAGGGAAGGAAGGACACTGAATATTTGGCATCTGGATTGAAAAGGAACAGGTTTTTCCTCCGCTCTGCCTCTTGGTCTGTGCTGGGCAATAATCTTGGTTATTAAGAAAAACTAAGCAGCTGCATGAGGAAGAACTGCTCATTTTCCCCCCCCCGACCAGATGGCACAGTTGTGTCAGGATTTTTAAAGAGTAGAACCAAACCAAACCAAACCAAACCAAAAAGTGAAGTTTTCAGCTCAGCTTAGATCAGCGGCCAGGGAAAGATTAGGTTATTTAGGTTATTTTCTAAAGGCGGTGCAACAAAAGCTGAACTGCGGTTTGCTTAAAGCAAACAACGAAATATTTTTAGATAATCACTTTAAGGGCACCATCGGGTCAACAAGTTACGCTTGTGATGTGACGCTTACTTAGTGTATTTTATTCTTCGAAGTGTTCCCTCGGGGGTGAAAATTATTTTGCCCGACGCCTGAGCCCGCGGACTCTGGGTCTGATCCCCGACGTGGCTGTGGGCACGACACGTTCGGATGCCCACAGCTGAAAATCTGAAATTTCTTTCGATTTATTCGCCACAATAAATAATTTACCTTTTTGCCGGTTTTTTTTTTGGGGGGGTGTGGGGGTGAGAGTTG
>NW_021938926.1:367783-372912 GCF_001715985.3 Manacus vitellinus
CGGGCGTGAGGAGCCGCTGGAACCCCTCGGCAGGAGAGGAGGTGAGGGGAAGGAAGGACGGGAGGAAGGAAGGAAGGAGGCGGGATGGATCAGCGGGTAGAACCGGGGGTGCGTTGGGGCGGTCGCGATGGAGGCGGCGGGTTCGGTCGGGAGGATGGCGGGCTGGCCAGGCGGCAGCGAGCCCCCTGCTCCGGGGGTCCGTGCTCTCAGTGCTCCGCGTCCTTCTCCTGCCTCTGGAAACGGGGATGGTGACGCTTCACCGCGGGACGGGATGGGATGAGATGAGATCACGGTTTGTTTGTCTCGAACCGAAGGTGCGGAGGGAGAACAGCGGGGAGAGGAGCTGCGGGAGAAGCCCCCGGGTTCAACTGGAGAAAGTTTACTTCTGTCCAAAGCGCTCCAGTAAGTAAAACCTCCTTCAGCAATTACGTGGTAGTATGTTAAGTATGTTCAACCTCGATAAACTTTTAGGGCGGGACGGGGCCAGCTGGGGTGGAGATGCCTGAGGTGGTACACGAGGATAGATAGATAAGATAGATAGATAGATAGATAGATAGATAGATAGATAGATAGATAGATAGATAGATAGATAGCTGGGTCTGTGGGTGCTGCTGGAGCAACTGGTGGCTGGTCTTGCGTAATAAATGTAGCCGTTTGTAAAATTCATCATTAACACGTGAGTAAAGCCAGTGTTATGCGCTGACCTGTGTACACATCAGATTTCTCAAAATGTGTCTTTCCGTTCCTGTGTTTTGCCTACCCCTGCTGCGTTTCAGAAACCAAGTAACAAAGATGATAGCTGAAGCAGAACGTGCTTTTAAGTTGGTATCAAATTCAGCCCAAGTCTCGAGGCAGAAAACTGTCTCTAAGCTGATGTAAGAACTAAGGAAAATCAAAGGACTTGGTGGCTTTCCCCTTTCACCAGAAATGACCTCATATAATATCCCCTTATTGGTGCAAAACAGGAAAGGGCAGAACTAGACACAGACACAGTCCCTGCTGCTCACAGAGCTGCTTCCAGCATACTGGAGCTGAGGAATCTACCAGGAGGAAGGATGGATGCTGGTGGCACCACAGCTTGTCTCACAGATGGCAAAGGAATAACCTGCCATCAGGGTGTCTCTCTCTGTATTCCTGCCAAAAGCACAGATGACATTTCCTAGTTCATTTTAACGTGAGCTCTGCTTGAAATTTTCTGTTCCTCTCAGCATCTGCACTGCTGTAGTCTACTTCAGTAAGCAAGCTGAGCTACTCTGAGTGTCAGAACTGCTGCTGGTTTTGTATTAAAGGTGGGAGAAAGAAGTGGTTTTGAGCTTTCACACAGAAAACAATGCACTGACACACCGCCATTCACTGTGCTTGGTGTTTATGTACAGTGGCGTAAATGAGCCTTCAAAAACACAAGTCAACTCCATCATCACAAAACACAAATCATCATTTAATTGCAGTGGTGAATCACCTACTCATAAAAACCCCCAGATTAAATTGTGAGCACTGAGAGAGCTCAAGATCTGCGTTAAGACACACTGGGAACTCATTGCAATCCAGCAGGAGAAACATGACAAACATCTGCACTGTATGAAACCAGTTAAATGGCTGCTCACATGTTTCGCTGGTGAGTAACTGGGAACTCATTCTCTTGTTCCTACTTAAGGTGCCAAGACTTTTCTTTCTTTAGACTCTGTTTCAGTGCAGGAAGACACTGGCCTTGCATTTGTGGGGGAACAGATCGCAGTGTTCCCTTAGGTGCCTCAGATTTTATTAGGATGCACCGCAGTCGCTGAGACTTTGAAACAGAATTCATAATCAATCATCTCTGTGCTGCATGTGAGATGCTTAAAAGAACACACACAAAACCAACCAAAGCCAAGAGAAGTTACTTATTTTTAGTTCTGCATCGGATAGCTGGGATTTGCCAACAGGCAACGGGGAAATGCCTTGAGCTGGTGACAATTCCTCATTTAGGTCTAGAGAATACTCCAGCTGTTGCATTCACTTTACACACTGTCAGAGCAGTCACTTCTAAAACACTGTTTTGTTTCATGCAAGAGGTAAATTCTGACCCAAGAGCCAAAGGTGTCGCTTTGTACATATTTGAATTATGTCTGCCTACAGACAGACTGGTTGTAAAAGTAATTTGATGCCTTCTAGTCACAGGACTGCAACGAGAGCAGAGCACAGAGGCACAGACGCTACCTGCTCCATTTTACTGCTCCATTTTAAGCCCATAAAGTAAATCTTTTTTCCTAAATGACATATTTCTTGCAAAGATAAATCTACCCGTGAGATCCTCACAAAGAGCTTGTTGGCAGCAGCGGTCAGTCGCGGGTGCTTCTCAGAGCTCTGAGAAGCTTCTCAGAGCTTCTTTGCTCCAGTGCTTTCATCACATTTGCTGTCAGCCAATTTGCTATAAATTCTATCCAGTTGCTACACAATAGCACACGAAGTGTTTTAATGCCACACCGAACCCGCGGTGATTTCGTGCTGGTGATTTTTTTACCTCTCCCTTGTTCTCCGAGGAACTCTTTCCACCATGAGCTCCTTTGAAGACGCCGAGACGGAAGAAACGGTGCCGTGCCTCCACATGACCTTTTACCACCCTTGCCAAGGGGAGAAGATGATGTTCCGCTGCCTGAACTTCTGCAAGCGAGAGCAGGTCAGGGCGGACGAGGCGGCCAAGTTCGGCCGCGACTCCAGCGTCTGCCGTTACAGCCTGATGGACGCTCGCGTCTCCCGCATCCAGTTCTCCCTGCAGTTCTACAGGAAGCTCCACAGCTCGGAATGCTGCTTCGAGATCAAGAACTTGAGCAAGAGGACAAAGCTGACCGTGAACCAGACGGAACTGGGTTACCTGAACAAGGTCGACCTGCCCTGGAGGTGCGTCATCTGTTTTGGGGACTACCAGATCTTGGCAGAGGTCCAAGAAGGGGAGTCCGTGGATTATTTTGAGACTCACCTGCACTTGGCCGAAGCGCCAATCTTACAGGAGAGATCCCTGCCATCCCTGCCATCCCTGCAGCCGGTACCCGAGAGTGGCATTTCTTCTTCCATTTTCCTTTGCCAAGACAAAAGCCCCACAGAGATGGATGAAAACGAGCCGTGCTAGCAGGGAGGAGGAGGCTGGATCAGATTTTGCAGACTGCACAGCTCCCAGCATGGAAGGCTGTCACCTCAGTCCAGTATTCCTGGTGGTTCTCACCCCTGCACATCAGCCCTTCTTACCTGGTGTTTTCAGCACGGGCATTCCAGAACATACTTTGTTCCAGACAAGAACAGATTCCTGGCACTGCCTTCACAGGGCCATAAGTGCTCTCTGATCACCAGTTTGCCTGTGGGAGACAGGGGGCCACTCAAATCCAGGGCAGCAGGTTCCATTCCAGAACTGTGACCACGTGCCTTGAAGGGATGTTTAACAGGCATTATTATTAACACAGAGCACACACGACGTGGTTTTGGTCCCAGCTAAGGAGGGACATAATTCCTCACTGCATTTGTTGTACTTTGCTTTTGACATGGAATTCCAAACAGTATTTGCAAGCCTAGGTTGTAACTTGCTGAATTTTGCAATTCAAACACTAGAAACACTTTGTCAGCCAAGTCCTTTTGGGTTTATGTTTTTATTAACTTCGCAGCAAGATTTTTTTCCTCTCTCATTTTTTAAAATGAAATCAAATCTGTATTTTTTGCAAGTTAACTGCTTTTGCTTTGTGATGTAAACAAACGTGCAGCGTCAGTGATCACAGTACATAAAAACCCAGGTAAATTTCTTAATAAAAAGCATTTGGTTGCCTAGTAAGGATTTGCTGTATTTTACAACTACGATCTAAAAAGGAATTTATGGGGAGTAAAATTATTTCCAGAAAAGAAATTTTCACTGGCACTGTTCTGGGCTTTCCAAAAGTGCCATTGCACCAAGGTAAGAGTCACTAGTTTCCTACCTCTACTACCTCCCACCCCAAATATTTCTAAGTATTTTTCATGTTGTTTCAGTGAAGTTTTGCTTTGTCAAGGGCTCAGCTTTTCATTGGCACTTCCCCCCCCACCCCCCAAGTATTTTAGTTTGCTTGAAAGACACACTGGAAAGAATCAGATCATCCATAGGAGTTACCCATCTTATCATCCCTAAATATTAGGATGCATTCCAGCATTAATCATTCCAAGAAAACCATAATTATAGCTGAGAGGAGGAACAGCTGAGATTAAGGCAACCAACCACAAGCGAGAAAAAGTTTATGGGAGAGGCAACGAAACTCAAACACAGGCTTATGTAGGATTTGCCTGTTCATCTCATCCTTGCCAAAAAACACCTTGTTCCCATCTTTTCCACTCTTGGAACTAGGCTGTGGTCATACTTAATTTTTGCAGTCCTCCTTTTGTACTTCTCTGGGCTTAAAAGGCAGGTTGCTCGTAGTGTCGTTAAGTGGTGTTATCCAGTTTCTGTTCACTGGCTCTGTCACACAAGACATTAACCCATGGCACTGATCATATTAATTGCTTACCATTTTTGGGCTGTTACCCTAAACAAGAAGTGACAACCCCAACCTGAAATCCTCAAGGCAGTATATAAACAGAAGCATCTACAAACAGCACTTAACCTGAGAAGAATCTTCTGTCTGGTCTGCACAGTTCAGAGCACTGAGCCTCAGCAGATTTGGAGCCAGAGCAGAGCATTCCTTAGGCACATCTCCAGGAGCCAGGAGAACACCTTTGGCATGGAAACAAACCCCCAGCTATTTACTGGTTTCCAAGCAACAATAATTTCTACAACTATATTTACTTGGGGTAAGAATTAACCATCTAAAACATGCATTAAAAAATGAATCCTATCACTATGCTGATGTGACCAGCATCACATTATTTTAAACATTATTTTAACATTATTATTTTAAACATTATTTTAAACAAGGAATGTTATTTTACCTTTGAAGTATGAGGGTACAGCTGCTCATTTCCAACAGGAGAAGGGCTCCACGCTCCAAAATTCCTCAGGTTCTCTGTTACTGCCACTTGTTTGGAGCTTCCCATTCAAAACAGCAGGTCTCCAGAGGGGATGCTGTGGGATTCAGGAGTTAAGGACACAGCCCATCATTTCTTAAAACCTTCCTCAGTGAGCTGATGCACAGGTAATT
>NW_021938926.1:375662-398331 GCF_001715985.3 Manacus vitellinus
AAGATTCTATTAAAAACCACCCTAAATCCTCCCCTTGTTCACTGCAATCCTTGTGCATTCCTAAATAAACTCCCCTTTTAAATCTGGAGTAACTAATTATTAAAAAGTTACATATTGCAACTGAAACCCACAACTTTTTGGGGGTGGGGGGGGTGGCACAGGAAAAAAAAAAATATCCAAGAGATAAATTTTTCCCTTCATCAGACTCCAATTACAGATTTTATGTTCATGTTCCATGGGTCCCTCCAAGCAGCTAAATAATAGTATAATATACAGTGCTAAACATTTAACCTACACAAAGATTGGCAGAAACAGTGTATTAAAGCAAAAAAATTAAAAAAAGAAAAATCAGCTATGCATTGGCTCAAAGAAATCCTGATTTTTGGTGAGCTTTTCAGGAGTCGAGGTCTCAAAATCTTGGATAAACTTGGAAATACGACAAGAGCTTTTGCAGGCTTACTAAATAAAACAGAAAGCACCTGTAACACACAGCAACAGCAATGAGGACAGCTGGGATATTCACTGGAACACAGATCTAAATTCCCAGGAAAAGTTACAGTAAAAGTAATTAGGGTTTTTCCCAAAACAGTTCAGCCAACCTGACCGACTTCCACGTTTTAAAAGAATAAATTGTTCCTTCTGCTCCTGGCTCGCCAGAGGGCAGCACTTCTCTGCCATTTGTTTTGTTGGGATACTAAAGGACCCAAATAAATTCATTTATTTACTGGGGCCACGTCCACATTTATCAAAATAAGGAATTCTCTCGGTAAAAATAATTCACAGGTTAACCATTCCAGACTGGGCCAGAAATTGCATTAAGTTTTAAATCACCCTCCCCTTTGAAAAACCACAGATTTACCATCGACACAGTTTTTAAACTGTCAGGGTTTGTAACTTTATACATTCAGAATGAAACTGGAGTCATAAATACCTTCCTCATCTTCCCACTCTAAATCTAAGGAGGTGCTGTCGTCGTTCCCACTCACTGACTTGGTTTTGGTCATTAAGTCGCAGCTGCTCTCTGTGTTGGGTGTCAGCACTGTGGCATCAGAGGAAAGCCCTACGTGAAACAAATAAAAATGTCTTTTTAATCCATAACCAGACTTGAATTCGAGGTTCAATATGCAAAAGTAAACCATTAAATTAAGCTTTTTAATGTGCTTTACGGCCCTTTAAACCTCAGGAATGCTGGAAAAGGTACTTCACTTCAAAACATCATCAGTAGATTTTTAATAGTCATCTTCACTAGGAGATTATCTAATTAGAACCAGAGAGGAATTTAATAAGATGTAAGCTGGACTTGTATGAAGACCTGTAAAAAAACCCCCAAAAATCAACCCTCTCCCCCCAGAAGAATGAACTACTGGCAATATTTCCTCAAGAATTGCCATCACTCCTCCAATTTCTTAGTGATCGTTGTACTGTCACCACAGTTTGGGGATAAAAGTTTATAAAATCGCTTTCCTCTAAACTGTCAGTGGAATTTTTAAATACAGGCAACCCAATTCCCTCTTGTGCTGCATTAGGAAAAAAAACTAACCATTATTATGATTCTAACTGCTTTGCTAAGAGGTCGTTTAAAAAAAAAAGCTACAAACACACATCTGCATCTTTAATAATACACAGGTTTGACAAGGAAAGTTCACCTCTATTTTCTATCCATCAGATAAAAAGACCTGTCAGATTTTTTTAATACAGATCCGTGCATACACAATTGATATATATAAAAAAATAAATTATGTTTATCTAGAAAAAGAAATAGCACTCTGTCCTCCTCAGAGTATTTTAAGGCAGGCATAAGAAAGGGAAGACTTACTGCTGCTTCGAAAAGCTTCGTACTGGAATTTTGTGTTCCTTAAGAAAGGATCGAGATCCTCCTCTGCCACAGAGCTGGAAGAACAATGCACAGTTCTTTAGCTTTCTGAACCTCTAAGCATGCCCTAAAAGATGTCAATCCACATGTCCCCCAGCTCTGTGCTACAAAGCACATACACCTTGAACTAAATTCTTCATAAAATGATCTAGAAAACGCTTTTCTGTTCTTATTCATCACATCCTCTCCCACTCTGTGCTTCTGCTCAATTTTTAGTAGTATTTTCAGCTAAAAATGAATTAACTTTCATCTCAAAAACTCTTCCCCTCTCTTCATCACTGTAGGTAAAATCTCCCTAATTTTCAATTCATTTTTTAACTAATTAATCCGAATCCTGCTCCTCCAGCCCTTTGTTTTTAAAATCTGGCTAGTTCCTACTCACACCATAAAACCTCAGTTTTCCCAGCTCCTTTTCTAACAGCACTTCCCTAAGTGAAAACCCTTTCTAGCCCCCTTCTCTTCCATGTAAAAACAGACGTTGGATTTTAACATTTTTTTTTCTAAACTCGAGCACCATCCCACAGGAAATTTTTCTGAGGTTTTTTTTGTTAGTTGGTTGGTTGGTTTTTTCCCCCCCTAACATCGAACACAGAAGGTGGCAGTGAAGAGAATTAAATTAATAATATTAATGAAGAAACAGGCAGACTGCATAAACCATTCAATCAGTGTATCTCTACTGGGTATTTCCAGCAGGGTTCTGAATAATAAAAGATCTTTATATTAGCTGAGACTTCACATATAAACACCTTTTTAATACAAAGTACTAGATTTTGTGGGCATATATCTATCAGTAGCTGGGAGCAGGTTCAGTTTTAAATAAGGCCAGTGAAAACCAGAACGGATGCAAACTCCCCTCTTGACTTTGCAGATGAAGGGCAGGAGTAGAAACAGTCAAGGTTCTCAGTTATCATGAACAAAATGGGATCTCTTACCTCTGAAACTCTCCATTATTTACAGCATGTGCTCTCTGAGTTATCCTTTGCTGCCTACGTTGCTATCAAGAGAAGTACATTGTTGAAAAAGCTGAAGGCAATCACTCAAGAGTTACACACTCAAAACAGAGCTCTCAAGAAACCTATTTTAAATGCATCCCCCCCCCAAAAAAACCCCAAACATCAGTTTTTAGAGCCCCCTCAGTCATGACTGCACCTGTCCTTTTTTTTTTTCCCCTCTTGTCTTCTCTCCTTAAGCCACAGGTATTTTCAGCTCACAGCTGACACCTGGGTGATGTCTGATAGCCACTCTACCTCTGTTAGAGAGAAATATTCCCTACAAATCCTTTTATCCCATTTCCTCAGCACTAAGTGCCTCATCCATATTAATAACAGCTTTGCTGCCTTGCTGGGCCAGAAGGATTAATAACTCGACACTCTTAAAGCTTTCATGGCGTGCACTGGGCAAAACCAGAATGAAAAATGCAAGACAAGCCATCAGGGCCTTTATTTTTAAGTTACTAGAGGAACAACAGACATGGAAGTAGGGTTCTGTTTAAGTTTTGGGGGAGTTTAAACAACTGAAGTTGTCTCAAGTTTCTTTTTTCCTGCCTTGAAAAAACGGGAGCATAAAAAAAGCAGGCACAGAAACCCTCAGACTCAAGGTAAATCACTTAAGAAACAGTAATTGTTCAGTGATTAGGACAAAGACTGTGATAAAACTGAATGTGCTAGTTTTAGAGACAAGCCTGATGTATCTAGTGACTGAAAAATCTATTCTCAGCCTTAAATGGATCTGTCCCTGCCAAAGAAAAGCAGGGGTAAAGGAACCAGAATTTTCAATGTCAGCTCCATCTAAGACTTGCTCTTTGCTGGGTAAACAGTGTGGTGAGATAACTGCACTGGATATGGTATTTTTTCAGTCCCAAGATGATGGTAGCTTTGGGTTTTAGCACACTTTCCATCTTGGATATTTAAATAATAATAACAATTGCAGATTGAAACCAGTACGGAAACGATAAGCATAGAAGTAGAAATGTCACATTATGGTGGGTTTTAGGTGAGAAGACATGGAGAAAGAGACAGAAATTTGGCACCAACCCAGCCAACAAGTCTGTCAAAAATCGATTACTGACACATGCAACAATTTTCTTATAGGATTTATATACCCACATAACATCCAATTTAAATTATCTCCCCATTTTGCCAGGTCACGTGCCAATATCCAGCACTGCCAGTTCCAGGACACACATATATTAACATTCCCTGCTGTTACAAACCCTGACATTTAGTAGGGCACCATCAGCAAGCCAAATGAGTTTTAAAGGAGGCCAGACTTCCAAGGAAGAAGCCACTTTCCCATTTGTGCCCACAAACAGCAGAGAGATGAGTGATGCATTCAAAAATAGCTGCTGGTTTATCTAGAAGGGCTAAGTGCTTGATGGGTATCTATACAAAAATGCTTCCTTAGAAATCCACATAATCCTGATGGCTTTTGAGGGGTTGGTTGGTTCAGGAGATAAGTGGTACTAATTTTACACGAAGAGGAAATTAAAATCTCTATAATCCCTTCTATCTGAGGTCCTGACTAAAAGAAGCGTATCTTAAAAATAGTGAAAGACAAGAAAAATATCACTTCTTGCACAGAACTTCTACAAAAACCAGTTAATGCCATTAAAGAAAAAAAATCTACTTTTGCTGGCTTTATATATAGACCAAAAGTATTATCAAAAAAAAAAAAAGGCAGGCAAAAAGGTCAGAAAGAAAGAATTAACCCTCCCACACCAAATGGCAAGAGGTGAGACAGAGAAATGTGAAATGAGAGCCATACTTAGTGACATAAATATTAGATGAAAACTCTAAAGCGGGGTCAACACAAACCACAGAGATCAGGGACAATTAAGTGCACAAATATATCAAGTACATTTTTACAAGTCTAAATGGTACAACACGTGCTTAACTTCAGGGGTGTTTTTAAACCAGAAAACCATCAGAGATCGTTTTGCATTTAAGATCAGTGACTTCTACATATTATGTAAGGAGTGTGTGAAGATAATTATAGATTAAAATTGTAACCCATTCAAAATCTATACTCGGCGACAGAAGCTGTTTCAAACAATTCTGGTGATTTTTCAGCTGCTCCAACCAGCTGTACTTTCAAACCTTGCATTTCTTTCTCTACTTTACAGGCCAAAGCCATTTCCTCATTAGTTTTCCTGAGATGGGGAAGGATATTTATTAGGGAATACTGCATACATGGGAAGAGAACAGAGGCTCTGAGATATATATATATATTGGGGTCTTTTTTTTCCCCTCACCTCCAAGAGCTTTTTCTGCTTTGCTGCCCTGGCTGCTTCACGTTGTGCAGCATATAAAGCCTCCTCTTCTAGTCTTAACTTCTCCTCTTGTAAGGCTAACTGTATATGAACAAAACAGTAATGGTTAACAAAAGCAGAACCTATCTATCTTCCTAGCAATAAAGCCATAAGTGCAATAAAACAAAAAAAGAAAAGCAGCTAGAAAGTAAAAAGTAAAACAAAATCGACTACAGCTAAAACATTAAGCGAATTTAATAGCTTCCCCCCACACACCAAACCTCCCAAGAAATTTAGGTAACTGTTGAGTAAACATCATTAGTGAATTGCTCTAAGTGCTTGTTGTTTGTTATTATGAACTGCACACTGAAAGATTTCAGTCTTTTCACTTCCATAATTTATTGGCATTTGATTAAAAAATCATTCAAATCCTACATTATATCCCACATTATATCCCATTAATTGCTGCAACAGTAAAATAAAACAACTAATTATGTGGTGGTGTTTTTTTTTTTCCTTAAGAAAAGTTGTGGAAAAAACTTGAGCCCAAGAAAAGTTGAATCAAGAATATTCCCCATTAAAAAAAAAAAAAAAAAAAAGGTTAAATTTAACAGATCCTGGTCAGAGACCCGGCCTGTTCATTCCATTTTTCAGCTAAGAGGGTATTAAAAAGAAGCCACCTGTGTTTATGGACACTAAAAAAATACCGACTGCTGAACAAAATCCAGTTGTTTCGTGGACTCTCCTGGCGGTTCGTGGTTGATTTTAACTTTTTTTGAAAGGAAACCCATCCCTACTGGACTAGCCATTGTAACCACTCACCTCTGACTGAAGCTTCAGGTCAACAACTCTCTGCTTTTCAGCAATGGAGTCGTAGTGTCTCTCTTTCAAGTCAGCAATTTCTTCCTCGGTCAGAGGTCTGAAAGCAGGGGGAGAAACACAGAAAGGCTCCATCTATAATTCATGCATGACAAGCCTAATTTGCTCTTTAACATATCCACGTGGTCATTCCTGACTGGCCCTTCAATGCAGATCCAACGAGCTGTTCCTCCTGAGAACAGAGTTCCAAAGTTCCAGTTTACTCAGGGCAGTGCTGTCTCTCCTTATTATTACAATATATATATTATTTATACCTTTATGGGAAGCATATTTTCAAAACCTTTGCTAAGAGAACTACTGGAAGAGAACAATTACTATCATTGCAGTATAAATCTCACTTTTTCCTTACTTGTTTTCACCCCTTGTTTGTCCCTTACTTCATTTTGTTTATCACAGAGGGGAAGCAGAGGGAAGGGGAGGTCCTGAACCTCCAAGTCTTACCTGTGACTGCTTCCTGGGCTTTCTCCCTGTTAAAATTAAAAAAAAAAACCACCAATGTGAAATCACAGTTTCTCCCATATATTGATTCTACAATTAGGGGGGGGAAAAAATGCAGTTTTCATTTGGAATTAAAAATAATCTTGCTATGCAATCAACTGAAGTGGCTGACTAAGTGAAACAAGTAAGTACATCCAACTGAAAATAAATATTCTGGTGGTGTATTTCAGGAACCAAACTATTAGTCCTCGTGTTTTTAAATACATTGAAAATGTGATGTGTGCCCTGCCCATTAACAGGCCCTGTTAAACTTTTAAGAGTGAAGTTTTAAGGTCAAGTTCAGCCAGTTTACCTGTAATTGTAAAGACAGAGCATTCTCAAAAAGTTCCTTAGTCAAGCAACCCAGGTCCATTTATGCTCTCAGGCAGAGAGCACTTGGCTGAGTTTTACACAAGAGTTACACCAGGAGCAAATTCTGCTTTAAGTCTTCCCAAACACACTTTCTCCCCCTCCCCTTCTTTTTGCCTTCCCAAGGTCCACAGCGCTCTCTTCCCGAAAGAGTTACTTCCCATATTCCCCCCCCACCCCAAAAAAAAAATCTCTTCTCTTAGATCTTCATCCACACTGTTAAATACTCATTCCCAGAGCAAGGAAAACTTGGAGGATAAAACCCCCTGTGATATAAGTCAAGAACACAGTGGGAGGAAGGTTCACATCTTGGAACCACTTTTAAGGATTATCTGAGGTTTCCCAGGATTCTCCAGGTACCCACCTCATCACTTTCCACGAGGTTCTCAAACTGCAGAGAAAAAGAAAGGAAATAATCTTTACAATTCAATATAACAAGTCACTACAGACATACAGCAAATATGATTACACATGTAATTTGTCTTTTTAAAACATAAATTTGAAATAAATTTAAAACACTCCGATGATGAGTGGGACTAACATGAAAGTCTCTAATTTTAGAGGCATTATTACTTTCAGAGTAGGACCTGCCTTCTTACCAATGTTTCTTTTCTTAAATATTACATTCTCCCAAAAGGAGAAGAGTCCAAATTAAAAACCAAAGCATTCTAAGCTGCACAAACCTGCCCAGCAGAAGCTCAGCTAGCACATTAAAAAATAAGCAAACAGAAATTATCTGTACTGCTCTTAGTACAGTCATCTTAAATTTAGTCAGGTCAGTACCTACAGCAAGTACCTCCTTATTGACCTAAAAATCTGGGAGGAGAACAAAACCTTCTTTTCCCCATGCTATTTCTGCAGCAGGAACAGCCTCTCACAACTGGAAGTTGTCCACCAAAACAGGAATCCTCCACCACGTACATCTGCCCCCTTTCTTGAAAGCATTAATTTCAGTAATTAATGTTATCCCCAGTAATGGGGGCAATCTGAACGGCCCAGGACTTCCAGACCATACAGAACACTCAGAGAAAGTAAACCAGGTTATTATTCCAAGAATCTCAACTTAATGCAAATTAACCTCACACTCCCCTGGGCAAAAAGGGGTGAAATTTGGAGGCCGAGAAAGGACCCCCCGTAGCGAACAAACTGTAAGGGAACCCCATCAGGTTCTTTCTGTACCATCTGATTCATGATCCTGCAATCAAGAACTAAATATTCTGCACTTGAGACAAGCAGAAAAAAATCACTCCCAACACAGCAGAGGTGACAGATGCAACAGGCAGACTATGGAACGCTCTGGTGATGAGTCTCAGATCATAACAGATACTTCTCTTTTTTCCACATAATAGATGCAAGAGAGGTGATGTATTCATGTTCTGAGGTGCTGTAAGGACCACTATATGTCACCCAGTGCAGCATCAATTTGGTCTGGAATAACCCAGAACGTTTCAGTGTTCATAAACTGCAAAAAGTGTTAAAGGGCATTGCTGGGATTCAGCTTTTCCCACTTTTTCTTGCATCACTATAAATTGTAAGCACTCACCTCTATGGTGAAGTGTTCTCCTGTTGAACACGTTCTAAAATACTTGGATCTGGAAAAAGAAGTTGGCAGTTACACTACAGAAGAGTCTCCAATACACAGCAGAAGGAAAATGAGCCAGAGAGTTTAAAATAGCTTTTAAAATACGCTTAAGGAAGCATAAAATAACCACAAAATCTTCAGGTGTTCAACAAATTGACTCGTTAACCTGAGCTCGGTGTCACTACCACAGTGGAAAGAGGCAAAAGCATGTAAACATTTTCTGTAGAACTGGAGAAAAAACTAAAACCCTCACGAGATGAAATCATTTATCAGGATGCTGGACTTGACATTTACAGACTGTCAGCGTGTTCTGCAATCCCTTTAATACATTTTTTTCCCTTGAAAAACACGATTCCAGGCCATTTCTGAAAATGCTGTTGCTCGTCATGACACTTAACTCTTTCCAAGCACCCTGTACAACATCAGTGTTCAACAACACACCTTGGCACAGCTACAAGGTTGCACCTCAGAAAAATGTCTGTATACAAAGAGGTTAAGAAAAAACTTTTCAACTACCAAAAAAAAACCACCCAAAAAACTCACTGTCTAATTTTATACAGGGAATCATCTCCTCCTTGCTTCTTTAATCAGAATTCTTCCTGTTTTAATTCTTTTATGGAGGACAGTTAACACTGTCCTCTACAAAACCCAACCCAGTATCAAGTTACCTGTGAATACATTTTCACCCAGCCAGAGAGGTTTGGCCATCCTCCAGAAGAACACTCAAAAGTAAACACACTTCAGTCCAACATCCATCTCATCGAACTGTTTGGAAAACCAGGGTTTCCAGTTGCAAGTGCTGACTGGTACCAGGAATAAACCCAGGGCCTCAGGGAGTTCTACACTTGGCACAAAAGATTGTTCAGTACTTGCAACCCAACACCTGCTTCCACAATAACAAAACCAACACACCAGCCAAAGGTTGCATTATTTGAATCGTATCCTATTTCATCTCCATCTCATTTTTCCTTGGAAGTCGGTTTAGGGAACGTCTCCCCTGGCAACTTGTTGCACAACCCACTCGTTCCTTGTTGCACAACCTTTCCTGCCACTAAGGAACCGTTTCCAGTGGATTCACTGCTCTGAAACCAGGGGGGAAAGGCCACTTTAATTCATGCACTACATGGTAAGTGCAGTTGGGACACGTGGCACTTTACAGCACCAGGCATTAGGTAAATTATTTCCAAGCTCACAACCACACGAGCTTCAAAGACCTGAAGTTATTAGAGAGACTAACTTTACAGCACTCCATACATACATATATATATATATATATGTATTTTAAGCACAGTTCCAAGCAAGGCAACTTATAATCTTGCAGGTTATCAAAACACTTGTTAAAAACTCTATACTTAATTATTTAATTGGGAGTTTATTTCTTGCAGTCGAATCTTGGAACATCTAAAAATAATGAAACTGGGAGGGGGGGGAGGGAGGGCTCTGAGCGATTAAAATAATCCTGAAGTTGATAAGCTGCATTATTACATTATGCTGTTCCAGAAGTAGCCAAATGTGCATAATTTTGTAGCAATGTAATTTGCAGACTTGGGGTATTGGCCTGTGAGTGGAAACTGTGCAAAAAGCACATGTGGAGGAAGAACCTTTCAAGCATTATCTTGTTTTTTTTTTTCAGAACACAAGAAAGTGCTGCCTGCTGTCAAGGCATTTCAGATGTTCTCCTACCCTCTGCTACGGTACTAAAAATACAAGCAGGTATCCTCTACACACACTGCCCTGGTTTTTCACCCAATTCTCTGAGAGGCAGCTTGTCTTGAAGCCCTTTTAGGAGAAGGTGAGACTTGCCTGCCAGAGCCAATGTGAAATAAGAGGCCACGGGTTTGCAGCATGTAAAATGCTCAGTGTGTCTGTCTAGAACTGCTTCTATCCTAACACATCAAAAATAAGCAATAGGTAGATATCAAATACTGGTTGGTATATGGGAAAAAAAACAAAAACAAGGTTTTTTTTTACAGGTAGGATTTCCTTCCCGTTTGCACACTTCTTTTCCATGGACTGGCCGCTGCAGAATGAAACCGGGGTTACACATTTACAAGAGATATGAAGAGACATGAGTTCATTCCAACCATTCTGCGAGAGATATGAGTTCATCTGAACCCTTCTGCTCCCGATTTACCCCAGCAGCGCCTCAGCCTCTGACTCACAGAGCGGACGAGCTCCCACTGCAGAAAAACCGGGTGTTTTCCCACCCAAACCCACGGCCGCCTGCACGGGTTTCGGCAGCTGACCCGAAAAACCTTCCCGAGCGTCTCCTGCCGGAAAAACAACACTGCTGGAAGGGGTAAGGAGCCGGTTACCCTGGAAGTGCATTACCCCCGGCCGCACAAACCGCACGGAGCCCAGCGGGCTCCCCGGCGCCTCCATCCACCTCCATCCCCCCGGGATGCCGCGGCTCCCTGCGGGAAGGGGCGAGGGGCTGCGGGGGCGATGCGATACGATGTCTGGGTGCGCCCCGCGGCCCTGTGACCCCCCCTCCTGCCCCTCGGGGGCCCCCGGGAAGGCGGGGCCGGGCTGTGCCGGCACCTCCCCGCCCCGGGGAGGGGAAAGGGGCAGCCGCGGTCCCCCCGCTCACCCTCCGCCGCGCTGCAGCCGGCCCGCGTCCCTCCGGAAGAACAGCCCGCAGCACCACTGCGCCCAGCAGTTCCCCATCGCATCCTGCTGGGAACAGCTCCTCCTCCTCCTCCTCCTCCTCCTCCTCCTCCTCCTCCTCCTCCTCCTCCTCCTCCCTTCCCGCCGGGCTCAAGCCGCCCCGGCCATCGGGATGGGCGGCCGCGGACCCCCGGGAACAAAGGGCCGGCACAGCCTCATGGCTGCGCAGGGGCGGGCGGTGCTGCTCGCCCCGACCGCCGGCACCGCCCACGGCTCCGGCATCACATCGGCATCAGCCCGCCCCTCCCCGGGACCGCCCCCGAACCCGGCTTTTCCCGGGCTCCTCGCAGGTGGGAGGGGCTCGGCGTAGCCTGTGTTTGAAAAGGAGAGGAAAAAAAAAAAGTTACAGGGTTCCCGTGGTCAGGGTGAGAAAGCATCGCCGCGGTTTGGAGAAGGAGGAACCCGGTTCAAGGTCCCTGTTGTTATGAGAGAAAAAAGGGTTTCTCCCCTGTTAATCAAGCCTGGACTCGGTCAGTGCCACTGTGGTACCTCCAGACTGCCAAACATACCTGGAACATGGACACTGTAAGGTTTAGCAAGGTATCTCATCCATTCTTCAGGCTCTCGGGCTTTAAATTATAACACCACACTGACACATGGAATCACAGAATCCTGGGAGGGACCTTAAAGCTCATCCAGTTCTGGTTTGGCTCCCTGACACCTTCCACTATCCCAGGCTGCTCCAAGCCCCATCCAACCTGGCCTTGGACACTTCCAGGGATGGGGCAGCCACAGGTTCTCTGGGCAACCTGTGCCAGGGCCTCCCCACCCTCACAGAGAAGAGTGTTTTTCCTAATATCCAATTTAACACTGCTCTTTTTCTGTTTGAATCCATCCCCCTTTGTCCATGACAAGTTAATGGTGACATTGTATACGTGTGGTTTGTTCCTTTCATTTAATGGATCCAAAAGTATCTCAGGGGTGGAGGAGTTAATTGGATTCCAAGTCAGCTCTCCATTAGCAGCACGGGACAGATGCCAGGACCCAGAGAAGGCACTTGCTACTGATGAGCAGGAGAAGGTAGGAGGAATATAATAAATCAATGCCACCTGAGCTCTGATATTTTTTCGCCCCCCTGGAAATGTGAGGTCAGCCTGGAAAGGTTCATTACAGTAATTGCATGCAGAGAGTGAGGATGAGGGTGAAGGAGACGTGAAAACAACCAGGAATTAGTTGCAGAAGGTGACTCATATCGATGTGACTCAAGAGAAATGCAGTAAAGGTTCCAGAAAGTATCACTGGGATATATGATGCCTCCATTTCCTGGGGATATATGATGCCTCCATTTCCTGGGGAATTGGCGTTTTTGGCAAGGCATATACTGTTCCTCTCCCAAAGAGGGATGTTGCAGTAGTTCCAGCCTGACAAGTGCCCATAAATTTCTTCAGAGAAATTGGACACCTCTTTTTCTACAGTACCCTCATCTGTGAAATGGAGGCCACCAAACCGAGGAGAGAATATCGGGAATATCCACATGGCATGTCTTTGTTTCTGCAGCTTCTGGTTGTGTTTTCCTACACGTGTCCTGCCGTGCCACTCCTGTCCAGGGCAAGACAAGTCACTGTGAGCAGAAGACCATCATGTGCTGCTACATCTGTGGCTGGATGGAAAGAACAAGAGGAAGTTGGATTAAGAATATCTTGGATGAAGTCTCTGTCAGTAAACACACAGGGATGCTTCAGCTTTCCTGCCTCCTGAAGGGTTCGTGCCTGGTGTTAAGTTGCAGGTAGTATGTGCAGAAACTGCCATCTTTTTAAGATAAAACGCACAGCAAGGGCACTGGCACAAACATCTAAATCTAAAAGCAAATTATTCCGCCTTTTCCATGGCCGCATCCTTGGCAACATCAGCAGCCTCCCCAGCAGCACACGGGGAATAGTCAGTATTTTTCAGGCTGCCTTTTAACGCAGCACTCCGCTCAAAAGCGCAGGGTTGCTTTAGCCATTTCTCCTTTACGTGCCTCACTGGCTTTATGCAAGCGAGCTTTATAACGTTTTCTATTTATAATATTTTATAAGGCCCGTTTTCTTTTTTTACTCTTTGTAAGCCAAGCGGGTTTCCACGCAGGCTTTTGCGACAGGCGGGGCGCGGCTGCGCTTTACGGCGGGCCGTTGCCCCGGCGACGCCGCGCTGGACCGGGGGCCGAGGCCATCCCGGGTCCCTCCATCCCGGTCCAGTCGCTGCATCCCGGTCCGGCCTCTCCAGCCGGGTCCGGGCCCTCCAGACGGGTCCCTCCGGCCATGGAGAAGTACCAGGTGCTGGGGCTGGTGGGGGAAGGCAGCTACGGGGTGGTGACCAAGTGCAGGAACAGGGAGAGCGGGCAGATCGTGGCCGTCAAGAAGTTCCTGGAGAGCGAGGACGACGCGGCGGTGAGGAAGATCGCCGTGAGGGAGATCAAGCTGCTCAAGGTGGGCCGCCCGGGGGGCCCTTTTTACTAACGAAATCCAAGCCAAAAGAGGCTCGATTTGGCCCTGTTTGTATTTCCCTGGATTAATCCAGCCTTTCGCGTCGTAGCCTTGCCGAGAGCTGCTTTCCCCTTTGCCCGGGTGCCCGTGCTGGATATTCACCCGGCGAATCCTGGATTGGAAAAGTCTTGTTTATGTGCCCGGTGTTCAGCGGGGAAAAAAAGCTCGAGGTCTCTGTTGCCTCCTGGTGGTAACTGCGACCCCCCGTTTTGTCCCGAATTCTTGTTCTGGCTGCTGCGAATCAGCCGAAAATGAAAGCGAGCTGAGCTTTTAACACCTGCAGGTGAATGGTGACCTGCCTGTGTGACACTTACCGTACTGGGGGGTGCCGATGTCACCTGATACGGAAAAATGCTTGTTTTCTTTTATTCGTGGCACTTTCCTGCCAGGTGAAAGGCTGGAGGAGGACAGGTGTCAGATTCCCTGAACCTCACAGATCCATGTGTAGTCCTTTGCTGTTGGAGCGTGGGATTTGCCTGGTATCGGTATTGTAGTGACAGGACAGGGGGGAATGGATTGAAACTAGAAGAAACTAGGTTTAGATTGGATATTAGAAAGAAATTCTTCCCTGTGAGGGTGGTGAGGCCCCGGCACAGGTTGCCCAGAGAAGCTGTGGCTGCCCCATCCCTGGAAGTGTTTAAAGGCCAGGTGGGATGGAGCTTGGAGCAACCTGGGCTAGTGGAGGGTGGGAGTTTTAAATGTTGGGATGTACATGTGTCTGGTGAAGAAATGAAGGAAAGCCTTATTACACCTGGAGTGCATCCAGGTTTTTCCTCTGATGTGGGGACTTGCAGAGGTGGGAATACTGGCAAAGTATTCCCTATGTCCTGCCCTCTTAGCTGCCACAAGTGTCTCTTCCTAAATCTGCCAGATTATATAGTCTCTGTGCTCTGAAGGGAAAAAAAGTGATGTTTGCCATCACTGCAAGAACTGCAGAGTCTTAGAGATGTATGTGCTGGAGCTTGAGACACATCCAGCAGCTCCAGGTATTATCCCTTCAAACACTTTTAAAGTGGATCTGTGTGAGCCTGGATTGTTCCTGATCCGTCGGTCGGGCTCGCTGAGTCACTGAGTCAGAGCACGTAGCACCTCCCAGGTGTGTTGGGAATTAACTTGTTTTCCTGGGTAAATGGAGTCTTAGCAAGGGGAACACTTCCATGTATAGCTCTGTGAGGGTGGCCTCTCACAGTGAAATCAAATAGCTGGAGATTCAGTCTGTGGTTTCTTCTCTTGCTCCTTGTGAACCTGATTTTATTTATTCATCTTTCACTTCTCTTTTCTTGTTCTGGAGTTTGGGCAGAAAATGTAACTGCAGCTAAAGCCAGCAAAACCTCTTCAGGTCTCCTGTACTGGGAATAGACAATTCTTGAGAAGAGAGTTCATCCTTTTAAAATTCTTCTCTTTTCAGACCTTCTAAGTAATCTGGGCAGACCCAGGTGCAGGTTGGCTGGCACTGCCTCTGAACTGGCAGAGCTTCCCCTTCAATTCCCTGTGCTCTTCAGTCCTTTTTCATCTCCCTCAGTCACATCCCTGGGCTCTGGTGCTGCCTCCAGGCAGCCTCTGGTGATATTTCCATGCCAGGCTCCAGCTAATAAATAACTGTGCGCTGGAGTGTGGCCTGTTGTGTTGGTGTGGGATAAATGTGTAACAAATTGGGGGTGGATTCTTGGGGGTGTAGCAAATTGGGGCTGGGGCTGGTCAGAACATGATGACAAAATAACTGGAAAATACAGTTCCCTTCCCCCTCCCGCCCTCACTTTTTACTTAAGTTGCATTTTTTGGCAAAGTCCCAGCTGGGCTGGAGTTAAAAGTCTCCATTCTTTCCTGTTATAAACCATCCAGCTCTCACTAAATATTCCCTGTTTTATTACAGCAACTCAGGCATGAGAATCTGGTGAACCTGCTGGAGGTGTGCAAGAGGAAGAAACGGTGGTATCTGGTGTTTGAATTTGTGGATCACACGGTGCTCGATGACCTGGAGGCGTCTCCCAACGGCCTGGACTACGACAGGGTTCGGAAATACTTATTCCAGATTGCCAGAGGAATTGCCTTTTGTCACAGTCATAATGTAAGTACGTGCAAGGAATCAGCTCAGAAATCAGCAAGAAATAGATACAGAAGCATATATTCAGATATATATTAAAACTTACAGATATATATTAAAACTTACAGAAACAAAGCTTTGGCTGAAAAGGGAGAGAGATACATAAAATAGATGTTTCTGAAGTTGGGGGTTCTGTAATTTTCTACCCGAGCGTGAGAAACCTGCGGTTTTTGCTGAGCCAGTCGGTTTGCTACGTACAAATGGGGAATTTGTCTTGACTTGCTTTCCCCTGTGCAGATAATCCATCGGGATATTAAGCCAGAGAACATCCTGGTTTCCCAGTCGGGAGTTGTGAAGCTTTGCGACTTCGGATTTGCCCGTCCCTTGGCAGCTTCCGGGGAGGTTTACACGGAGTACGTGGCGACCCGGTGGTACAGAGCTCCAGAGCTGCTGGTGGGAGACAGCAAGTATGGCAAGTAAGTCTGGCCTGTGAGGCTGTGAAGGGTTGTGAGGAGCAGGGAAAGGAGTGCTCCATCTTCTCCACCGGCTCAGCTTTTGGAGCAAAGCAACGAACGAAGCCGTGCTGAGCCGGGATGGTGTTGTGTTTATTCCCAGGGCTGTGGACGTGTGGGCTATTGGCTCCCTGATAACAGAAATGCTTACAGGAGAGCCCCTTTTCCCTGGAGATTCAGACATTGACCAGCTCTACCATATCACCAAATGCCTGGGTAAGAACAGCCTAGTGCCTGCTCAGGAATGAAGGGATCAAATTTGTTTTGAAGGGTGGGAAAGGAGCAACCCAGGCTGTAGCCTCACAGTAATGCTGACCCAGTATTTCAGCCTCTCGAATCTTTCACCGTCCTCTATTTTTTTTCCATGTGGCTGCTTCGTTTGTGTGATTCCAGGTAATTTAATTCCAAGGCACCAAGAGTTATTCTATAAAAATCCCCTCTTTGCTGGCATGAGGCTGCCTGAGGTGAAGGAGGTGGAATCTCTGGACAAACGCTATCCCAAGCTCTCTGCTGCCGTGCTGGATTTAGCCAAGGTAATTAACTGATTGGTTCCTACGGACATTTCTCTGTTTGCTTGTCCTTCACCTTGTGCAGATGAGTACAGGGCTATTAAAGTGCCTTTCTCTCAGCTCCCCATGCAGTGAGCAACTGCTTGGATTGGCAGCTTAGCGAGGGCTGCGAGGAAACCACAGTCCTGAGTGACGGGGGGCACTCAGCCCTCACGTCCCGAGCCAGAGGGATCGCTGCATATCCCCCAGGGAGGAGCCTTGTTCTTGCCCTCTCTCAGGCAGGCTAAAGCCTTGTTTTCATCCCTGATTTGTCACGTTCACATTGGTTTGACAGGAGTGTTTGCAGATCGACCCGGACAAAAGACCGTCCTGCGCCGAACTCTTGCAGCACGATTTCTTTAACCAGGACGGGTTTGCTGAGAGGTAAAGCAGCTCATTTCTTGCTCAGAGCAGCCTCAGGAGGTGAAGCAGTGGTGCTCTTAGGTGGCACGCTGGCTTTGCAGAACTGACAGCTGCCGAATGTCTTGGGCTTGTTTGGGTTTGGCCTTCCTGGAAATAGGAGAGCAGCTGGAAGGGAACACGTTGCAGTGGCACGTTCACCTTGTTGTGACATTAATTCCCCAGTGTCACAGCATTTTGGGCAGTACAGACTAACACTGTATTCACTCTCTGCATCTACTCCAGACTGGGATACAAGCACTTTTATTGCTGCAATGTGAAAAATGTGTGCTTCAGATTTTATTTATTTTAATGTATACGTCATATTTAGCTTCCCACTGGTCAGAAAGCATGGTTTGTTTGATTGCTTAAAAATCTGTGGGGGCCTGGGCTGAACAACTGATGATGGTGTTAAGTTTACCAGAAGCCCTTTTATTTATTTTTTTTTTCTTTATGCTTATTTGGAATGTAGGTTTACTGAGGAACTTAAATTAAAGATCCAGAAAGATGCCAGAGACCGTCAGTTACAAAAAAAATCCAAAGTCAGCAAAAGGGAGAAAGACGATGTTTTAGAAGAAAGAAAATTATTCAGTGTCCAGGTTGGTCCATCTTTTTTTTTTTTTCCCCAAACTGTATTTTGGCTTTTGGTTTTTTTTTTTCATGTTTTAAAATCATTATATCAGTGTGTGTGTAGCAGTTAAAATTCATAACAAATGGCATGGGAGTCTGCAGGTGGATCTTTGGCCAGTCCCTTGCAGGTGAACTACATGGTGATGCAGTTCCTGGCAATACAGAGCTGAAGGGAGAAACAGTTGGGAAGCATGTTGAATCGTGGAAACATGCTCTATGCTGCTGTTTACCTGTTTTAAAGCCCTGTCTCCAAATTAAAAATTAAAAAAAAAAATAAAATAAGGAGGCTTCAGAATGACTTTGAGATGACATTGGGCTCAGTTTTTATTTAATTTCTTTGGAAGTGGCACAGGATGTGGCTGCTCTTCCTCCATCGTTCCTGATTCCGTTCTGAAGTGACTTTATTTACAGAGGGTGCTGGAACCCTGACAAGTTTCCTCCTGTTTGATGGAAACCAGAGGTTTTCTAATAAAAACAATTTCATCTCCATCGGATCCTTGCGGAATCGTGCATGTTTAGGTTTAGGCTTTTGACTTTTTTTTTTTTTTTTTGTCCCCCTGTATGTGCTGCTGCAAGCTGCTTTTTTAACATGACAGGAAGGGAAAGGTGATGCTTTATCTTCCCAAACAGGATTTTGGCCCAAGGAGCAGAGAGGAGAAGCTGCTGAAGACGAAGCGCTCTAAAGCCGATGCAGAGAGAACAGACCGATCCTCCAACCTGAGCTTCCTCTACGACAGCGCCGTCAACCCGTTCAAAATCAGCCCTCAGACCAGCCTGAAAGATTCCAGCAGCAGCTTGGACTACGCCAAGAACACGGGCATAGTGATCCCTCCCATCAACCAGAACTTTTCTCCTACCTTTGGGATGGGCCCCGTGCCCGGGAGCCTCAATTACAGGTATGGGAGCAGAGCTAGGAGAGCTCCATCATCCCTCTTGCTGAGGGACTGTGATGTGGGAATGTGACTTTGGGGTATCTTGCCTCTGTTGTTTTTATATTTGCCGCCTTACCTCGATTAATACGAAGTTTGGGGTGTTTTTGATTACAGACTTGATGAAAAGAGTAAAAAATACTTGAACCCATTGCTAAAGCAACAGAGGCCTTCTCCTGCAGGCCACTACAGCGTCAGCCTGACACCGGTGAGTCGCCTGGCTTTCCCCTTTGGCAAAGCAGATATAAAATAAAAATAAAATTGAGGCCCCAGTTACGTGTTTAACTGTCAAGAATTCCATCTGTTCCATCCTTCACCATTGCTCCCAACTAGAAGTGCTCTTTTCTTTGCCCCTTTTTTTCCCCTACAGGTTCGTTGTTTGTTATCCTTTGCTAATAGTTATCTTCCATAAAAACATGCTTTGTGTCAAAAAACAACTTTTAATGCTGGAAGCAGTCCAGCACAGGATATCTGTGAGATCTGGAGTATATCCATGGCGTCCTGCCTGGCCAGGAAAAGCAGACCATGTGTGCTGTGGTACTGAAGCAGAAGTGAGGGGTTGGATTTAATGCAGTCAGGGCCTTGTTTAGTCATGTCATAAATGCATTAAAAATTGATAAGGAAAACAAGTGGAATGGAAAGTTTTCCACTGCTCTCTCCACCTAGGCACGATTCTTTCTATGTCAGCAAGGAACGTTTGCTTTGTTCCAGATAACTAATCCCAGCCATTCTCCAAGTGGTACACTTTATCTCTCAGAAAGCAGCCTCACTTAGATGATTGTTTTTATTTTTGCTGCTGCTTTTGCATTGTTTATAGTGCATAAAGGAGCCTTGAGCAGGTTGAATTCCTTCACACACATCAGAGCCTTTTCTTGTACAAATTCCAGCTACAGCAGAACACTGCTGGGCTGATGCTTTTTTTAACCTTGAAAATAGCATCTTTTTTTTTTCTGCGTTTTCATGAGCTGGTCCTTATGCCCTTGATTACAGGTTACTAATGAAAAAAACATCCTTCAGGCGAATAGGAAAAAATGGGAGTTCTCCAAGGCAGATGTGCGTTTGCCAGAACTGAATCACCTCCCCGAGCTGAGAGGAGTGGAAGGTAGGAGCTCTGATGTCCTCTAAATAAAACCTGGGTACTAAATAAGTGGCAGTCAGCTCTTGTTTTTACTTCACGCTGCATGCCTTGGTTGTGTTTTGCAGCGTGGCATCCCAGATTTCTGAAGAAGGAAAATAAAACAGTTCCAGAGTCCCGAGTCCCCTCCCTCGCCGCTATCGACCTTCATAACTCGAGCCTGTCCTCGCAGCAGGTATCAAAGCAATAAAATGGTTTGTGTTGCTCTGCATTTGTTTGGTTTGTGACTTTCTCAGCAGCACAGCCCAGGGATTTCCAGTGTGACTCTCAGCAGGAGCTGAACTTGCCTTGGGATCTTAACTGCCTTATGCTGGGGGAGCGTTTTGGAAGTCTGATTTGACCGAAGGACGGATTTGTTTTCAGTTGGCATTGCGTGCATCCTTAGGAGGTGGTTTGTGATGGTTCTCTGTATTGATCCTACACTTGCAAATTGATCCTGTCTCTTTCTTTTCCAATTTACAGCAGTCAGGGGCCTTGATGCCAGATGCATCAGAAGCCAGCTTCCCCAGAGTCGAACACTAGCCTTAGGGAGAAGATCCTGCCTGTAAAAGGTGGGCTTTAATTTCTGCTGTAGCCTCCTGACGGCTTCCAAAGGGATAGTTCCATGAACACTTACCTAGCTGGGAAGTACAGTAGGAAAATTCTTTTATCTTGGTCAGGACATGTAGCTCTGACAGACCTCTTACTGAGGGCAGTACACGGCTTGCTGTGCCAGGTAAATCATTCTCCCGAGCTGAGGGGCTGGGCATTGGTGTTGGAAATGAAGCAGCTCACGAAGTTGGGGTTGGGCAAGCTGATAGAACAACAAAAAAAGGGGAAACTGGCTGCCTGCATGTGAGGAGGGGTAAAAACAACTCAAGTTGTCTGATCTGTGAAGCACAGAGGTGTGAGTGCACAGCTTCAGCAAGGTAAGGATGCGAAATAAATCAAAATAAAGGAAGCCTGTCACCAGGGAGCACCTCTGTGGTTTTGCTAGCCTGTCTGGAATGTCATTCTGCTTTTCTCCTCTTGATACAGGTGACTGAACAGTGGGAACAACCCATCTGAGTTTCCAGGGGCTAAAGCTGCCAGGTCTCTGCAGGCGAGAGGAGGATCCCTTACTGCTGTTGTCACAGTGGACTGCCATGGAAGTGGCTCGGGTCCGGGCCGAGGACAGAGCTCGCACTGCCATTGCTGCTGGATTTCTTGCATGCAAAGAGCCCCTGAGATGGTGGCTTTCTGGCCTAGGGCCAGGCCTTGTCTGAGGAAAGTAGTGGTTGTTGGTGTGTGACAAGGGCAGGAGCTGGCTTGGGGGATTTCCGAGGAAGCTGGGCTTTCTCTTGCCTAACTGCTGCCCGCATGAGGGGTTTCTTTTTAATGCACAGTGATGAGAGCAGCTGCTGAAATTGTCATATTTTGGTGGGCTGCCTGATTTGGATCGGAAAGCACTTTCGCCTTGACATGGAAGAAAATGTTTGTGCAAGAAATACAACCTTTAAATGTGCAAATCTTCACAGCTGTTCCTTTGAAACCCTTGCTAATGCACGTGTCACTTTGGGTTAGATTCCTTTTCCTTCCCACCTCTGACCCCGTGTTCAGGCGGGTTTTTTTGGGGTGTTTCACTGGGCCTGTTGTTTGGCTGTTGTTAATGGTGCAGAAAGGAATATCGTTGTGGAATGCTGAGCTGTGGCACGTGAAATGGCTCAGTAACTGAAGTCATCATTCCTTTAGGTCCCTGGGGGAATGGGACGTGTAAAACTTGACTGGTTTTATCTCATGACTGTTTGGAAACCCATTTTTGCTCATCTGCCCTCAGTTTGTCTGTGGTCAGTTCTGTGCTGTCCCTGTGCTGCTCACAACTCTGTTTTCCATCAGCTGTCACAACTCACACGGTGTCATTAACTTTGGAGCTTATTTTTCCACAAAATACAGCCTTTCCTATTGATGGGTCATGGTAGAAATATCATCTGAACTAATGGTATTTAGGGATTTGTGGCTATGCTGTGTCTTGACATGTGAATTTCATTTGTAAATAAAAGGACGTTCCAATTCCAGGCCTGGTTTCCCTATAGTGGGTGCTCCCAGCTGGCCACAGCAGTCAGTCAGGCAGCCATGGGCAAGTACAGAGGGGAAAAAGAAGGTTTGGGGCAGGGAGAGTGTTTTTTTTTGCAGGGGGAGTTGTGGGGGGAGTGGAGAGAGAGAAAGACGGGCTTAAGGGGAAGGGTTTGCAATGGGAAGAATGTGGCCAGCAGGTCGAGGGAGGTGATCCTCCTCCTCCATTCTGCCCTAGCAAGGTCACATCTGGAGTGCTGTGTGTGATTCTGGTCTCTACAGTTCAGGAAAGATAAGGAGCTACTGGAGAGGATGCAGCAGAAGCCACAGAGATGAGGAGGAGAGACTGCAGGAGCTGGGCCTCTTTAAGTCTGGAGAAGACTGAGGGGGGTCTCATCAATCTGTACAATTGCTTCAAAGGCAGGTGTGAAGCAGATGGTGTCAAGCGGACAGTGTCAGACTCTCCTCAGCAGTACCCAGCAACAGGACGGGGAGCAACGGCCATAAACTAAACCACAAGAAGTTCCACCTCAACATCAGGAAGAATCACAGGATATTCTGAGTGGGAGAGCACCCACAACGACCAGCGAGTCCATCTCCTGGCCCTACACCCACGTGTGCCTGAGAGCGTTGTCCAAACGCTCCTTGAGCTCTGCCAGGCCTGGGGTCCTTTCCACCTCAGCACATCCTGTGATTTCGTCGTGGAATCTCCCTCTGCGGAGACGTTCCCAATTCCCAACCCACCCGAACGCGTCCCTGTGCCGCCTGCTCCGGGGTGACCCCGCCTTGGCGGCGGGGGCTCGGACTGGGCGCTCCCGCCCCGAGCCGGTTGGGATTCAGCGGGCAGGAGAACACCAAGGTTTAGGTTTAGGGTCAGTTTAG
>NW_021938926.1:398736-415747 GCF_001715985.3 Manacus vitellinus
GGAGCACCAGCTGGACCGCTTCCGAGTGTCCGAGGTGCAGTGCATCCGCTGCCGCCTCCTGCAGAAGGTGCGTCCTTCTGGGAGGGAGGGAGAGGTGGGAATGGGATCGCAGCATCGCAGGGGCGCGGGACGGGGTCTGTTGGAAGAGGCCGCAGTGGATCGCCTGGGCCCACCTCTCTGCTCGAGCAGGGTTACGGGCTGAAGTTGTGTCAGGGGACGTTTAGGTTGGATCTCAGGAAAAGTTTTTTTCCCCCAGAGGGTGGTCGGGCACCGAACAGGCTCCCCAGGGCAGTGATCATGGCACCAAGCCTGACAGAGTTCCAGGAGTGCCTGGACAACGCTCTCAGGGACATGGTAGGATTGCTGGGGACTCCTGTGCAGGGCCAGGAGTTGGACTCCATGATCCTTGTGGGTCCCTTCCAGCTCGGGATACTCTGTGATCCTAGAGCACATGGCACAGGATTTCGTCCAGGCGGCTCTGGAATGTCTCCAGTGAGGGAGACTCCACACCCTCTCTAGGGAAACCTGTACCAGTGCCTGGGAAAGATTGTTCTTCCTCACGTTCATGCGGCATTTCCTGTGCATCAGCTTCTGCCCACTGCAGATCCCCTCAGTCATGTCTTGTCACGGCTGAACAGGCCCAGTTCCCTCAGCCTTCCCTCACAGCAGAGGCGCTCCAGTCCCTTAATCACCTGCACAGCTCTGCGCTGGACCCGCTCCAGGAGCTCCGCGTCTCCTCTTGTCCCGAGGCGCCCAGAGCTGGTCGGAGCTCCAACTCCAGCTGTTCCTCTCCCCTCAGGCCCAGCAGCGCTGCGAGGGCTGTGACAGCCTCTTTGGCGAGTACTACTGCGACATCTGCCACCTCTTCGACCGCGACAAGAAGCAGTACCACTGCGAGGAGTGCGGCATCTGCAGGTGCGGGCGGGCGGCCGGGCCCCGGCTCCTCGGGGAGCTGGCCCTGCCCTGACAACCTCTCTCCTCAGGATCGGCCCCAAGGAGGATTTCTTCCACTGTTCCAAATGCAATCTGTGCCTGAGCCTGAGCCTCCGAGGGAAGCACAAGGTGAGAATACGCCGCTTAACTCCACGTCTTAAAAAAATAACACCCCTGAAAGCCGGTTGGGCCTCAGCCCCATGTGAGGCCACAGGAACAGGGGGAGCAGTGGGTTCTGCTCCTCTAAATTCACCTAAAAGCAGCACAGAGGCCACCAGTTAAAAATACAAGAAATTTGCACGTGGGAACTTTACAGTTTAGAAAAATACAGATATCTCTACAACAGAATAACTTTTTCTTCTCTTTTCCATTTACAAAAGTGCATTGAAAATGTCTCCAGGCAGGATTGTCCGATATGTTTGGAGGTGAGCTGCTGCTTTTCATCTCTTGGGTTACTGTGAGGCCCTATTTTTGACTGTGTTTGAATTAATTTTTTTCTCTTTTGTCTGATACTTGCCTTGAAACAGGATATTCACACGTCTCGTGTTGGAGCCCACGTTCTGCCATGTGGTCACCTTCTTCACAGGTAAAGCAGATACCTGAGACAGGGGAATAGCTGCTGCCTTGTGTGGGGTGTTTATTCAGCAGCACTCTGTATCAACTGCTTACAGCTGGTTTCTAAGGGACCCAGGTGGTGGGGACCCTCTGTTTCACCAGTAAATATTTTCTTTAGAAGGGTTGTCTTCCTTCCGCAGTTAATTTTGACGATGGGAAGCTTTCCTCTCACTTGCCCTCAGGATGCTTTTAACTTCTGGTTTGGGGATAGCTGTTTGCCTTTTTCCTGTGTTCAGTCCAAGTCAGTGTTACCAGTCAGAAAAAATTGCATTCTTCTTACTGAACTGCTCGCTGTGTTTCCTTTTCAGAACATGTTACGACGAGATGCTGAAGGAGTAAGTATTTCTGAACATCTTACAATATTATCATAGTCGAAACATATTACTCCAGGAGGCAAAGATCATGTTGCCAGTTCTGTACCAGATAACTTAAAGTTTATTCCTGAAGAGATAAAGGGCATTTAAATTCCAATTCCGTTTGCAAGAACTTCCTGTTTCGTGGTGTCTGTTTGACTGGTACAATATGAAACTCATCCTTTTCAGTGGACTTGTTTCATGGCCTCGCTCCATCTTCTGATTTAGACATTTTTTTCCCCTTCCTGCCAGGGGTTACAGGTGTCCTTTGTGCATGCACTCGGCGTTAGATATGACCAGGTACTGGCGCCAGCTGGACAACGAAGTGGCACAGACTCCCATGCCCACAGAGTACCAGAACATGATGGTGGAGGTAAGACATCAGCCTTGCACCCGTGCCTGGTTTTGGTGGAACTGTGCCTTGGAGTTACTGGCAGTAGAGGGCACTAGGAAGTTGTCCTGGATCAGAAGTCAACCTGAGGGGTAGGGAAGGATAAGGAAATGTCATGTGTAGGCTGACAGTATTTCTTAATTCCTGCTGCCAAAGCTTCTCCCTCTCTTTTCTCCGTGCAGATCCTTTGCAATGACTGCAACGCCCGCTCCACGGTGCAGTTCCATCTCCTGGGCATGAAGTGCAAGAACTGTGAGTCCTACAACACTGCCCAGGACGGACGGTGCCGGCTGCCCTTGGAGGAGCAGTGACCAGGACACTTGGCTGGATGAGGAAGACTCTTGCTGCGGAAGAGGCTTCCCAAAAAAACCCAACACTTGTCAGTAAAAATGTGTTCCAAGTTCAAGGAGCCCTTGGCTGCGTCAGGGAAGGGAGAGCTGAGGAGGAGAGCAGCGTGATGAGCAGCTGACGCAGCAGAAGATGTTTTGGGGGCAGCTGAAGGTGAGGGGAGGTGGAGGTGCAGCTCTTGGGGCTGCAGCTGCCGGGGAAAATGGGTCGCTTTGAGAGCAGCTTTTTTGGATCAAGCTGACATCCACAGAACCGTGTGTTCCTTCGGGATGACGTCTTTGCTCCAGGGCCTCGCCACGAGCAGCTGGAGAGGGGGAGCTTGCTGGAATTCCATCCTTTGGCTTCATGTGGTGACACCTGTGTGCACAGAATTCCCTCAAAACAAAGCTGCCCTGCCTGCCGTGATGAAGGGCCCGAAAAACCGAGGTGCAAGGCCCCCGTTTTCCCCTGGTCACCCGTCCTGACCTGCTGCTGTCCCTTCACTCAGGCTCCTTTACCAGCTGCAGTCACTTTTACCCCCATTTCTTCCTCATTTCTTCCTCATTCACTGGGAAGGGCCAAGGTGTTGTAGGGTTTTAGGCATGTACACAGCTCGATACTTTGATTTTAAGTACCTGAAGTGAAGCACATCCTTGACATCGGGCTGAGCCTGAGATGTTCACTGAAGTAACACGAGTTCAGAGGCACTTGAGCAGTGCAGGGAACAATTTTTGAGGTTTTTTTAACAGTAAATTTCATTGTGGGGAGAGAATGGAGGGTGGCTGACTGCCTTAAAAAAAAAAAGGCAAATAAAACCCCCAAACCTGCCCTTCTGCATATGATATCCTGCCTGAGGTGTTTTGCAGTCTTAAATGTCACAGAAAGTTCTTGATTTCTGTGAATTTCACATGCAAATAGTTTACAGTAATAAGATATTAAAAAAGCTCAGTTACTCTTCATGTTACAACTACTCCTTTTGTATTTGTTCTGTTGTAAAACAAGAGCTTTTCTTAATCCCACAGTGCCCCTTTCTGTATGGAATATTTAGGATTTGGATGTTAGCTGTTGTAGCTTGCCTTGACTGGAGTATCTTTTTCTGGAGCACTTTTCTCACTGCTATAAATAAACCTAAAATAACATCTCTATTAAAATAAACAAATTACACTGTGTGTGATGCGCTCTCCTTTCACACCCGCACTCCCTGGAAATTCCCAGGCTGAGTTTAAACCATGATTCACTGCTGAAAAATGGTTGGATGTGGGGATGTGTGAGGCCTGGGACGCTGTTAGGAAAAACGAGTGGGTTTAGCAGCTCCTGTGTTTTCGTGTTTTTGTGGTAGAAGCAAGACTCCTGCTGCTTTGGAGCACCCTCTGGATGTCTGCTGGCACTTGGTGACTCCACCACCTTCTGGGATGGAGACCTGCTCCCAGGTAAGCCCACCGGGGCTCCTCTCAGCCTGCAGGAGTTGTCATCAGAGAAAACTCAGTAGCCAAGTTGCCTTTGTCTTGCTAGTGGTAAAACTGTGCTGGTCAAGTCCGCAACCAAGCAGGTTTGATGCTAAACTGGAGGCTAATTTTATCCCAGCTGGAAACATTCCTGTCTGCATTCCAACCACAAGAGGAGGCTGAAAGGAAATGTATAGTCGAGCTGAGCTTTGGAAGAGCAGCTCCCTCCCCAGCTGGACTTTGGTGTTGGGAGGGAAAATGATTCTTGGGGGTGGGATCCAGGTGATTTTGGCCTTTTACTCTCCTGCTTTTGGTGTTTGCCTCTGGAAAGTGCCGGAGGGAACCTGATGCCACCAGCCAACCCCCTGTTCCACATGTTTATCTGGGCGCTGAGCCCTTGACTCCCTTTGCCAGGGAATAAATGGCACAGCAAAAAAAGGAATGGCATTTTGAGGGGGTAAAGATAAATGGAGCAGATAAAGACAGCGAGGAAGTGCTTTATGGGACGGAAGGTGCCGCACGGAGCTTTGCTGCCCTGTCCCGTGGAGATGCAACCGCCGGGAGCGGGAAGGATGCTCGGATCAGGGCAGGGTGATGATCCTGGGGTGAAGGCAGCTTGGCTGTGGGAGCTGTGGGGAAGCTCCCACAGCTGCCTGCCACCCAGAATCCCCCCTGCCTCACCAGGCAAGGGCAGAATTGGGAGCAGATGGGACCATCGCTGCCTTTTGTGGGAAAAATGTGGTGTTCCAGCAGGCGCAAGGGCCGCAGGCACACACAAGGTCACGGAGCTATTAATAAAGCCAGGGCCCGCTGGAGTGTGTGAAACCCGGGAGAGGGACTCATGGACACAGTGAGTAGAGCAATGCGGGACCAGGGGGCTCAGACAAGCCCTCCATCCCATGGGAATGTGCCGGGTCATGGCTCAGGAGCCGGGGGGAAAGCAGATCCCCGATTTTGGGCTGGTTTCATGGCTCTGGTGTGGGTTTGTGTTGCTCCAGTAACATCATTTGGGGTGGCAGTGGGGGTGTTTTGTATTAAACCTCCAGGACAGCCGTCCCCTCCCGGACAGCCATCCCCTCCCGTGGCTTTCCCGGTGCCGAGGCCGCTGTCTTGCCCCTGCCTGGCTGAGGAGGAGCCATCTGTTTTTAAATTTCCAAGTGGAAGGAACGCAATTAGGGAAAGGCTGGTCATGTGGTGCTATTTATATCTCAGAGGGGCAGGGGAGCATCTGTCTCTGCAGCTCCGAGCTCAGCCCAGGAGTGTGCTGGGAAACGGGGCAGTTTCCTTTTTTTTTTTTTTGCTCCTTGATGGTCCCAGTTGGAGTTGGATCTCTGAAACCTGAACCTGTTCCTTTATCTAACAAGCCTTATTGCTCCTGGGAGCTGCAACCAGGAGTACCCCTGCTAACGAGTCCTCGCTCCTGACTCCAGTAATTCCGCCGAGAGTCTGGGGAGATGACGCTCGGAAGCATGTGGATGATATATGGGAATACTCACAAATGAGCAAAACAAGGGCATAATTAGGGAGGCCAGAGGGAGTCTGGAAGCAGTGATAAAGCAGCCTGCAGCTCTCTGGCGAGGGCAAGGCAGGAGACCTGGGGAGGGATCACGTCATCCGCAGCGCCGCTGCTGCCAGACTCCCGCGAGGTCGGGGAATGGGATGTTCTGCACGGAGCTATGTGAACTATTTTTTTCCTATATAAATAAAATATCTCCGAGGTGAAATGGAGCCAAAGATGGGGGGAGCTGGGGGGAAGAGGGGGGAGTTGAGAGGAGGTGGCATTGAGCCAAAGTTGGGGCAGCCTTTGGGAAAAGTGGGGGTTTGCTATTTCTGTAAATAAAACAAGCCTGTGGCAGGGTTAGCATCATTGTTTTTGAAAAGAGAAGGGAAAAGGGCTTTTTTTATGGCTTGTCCTGGTTGTCTTTTCCCCTTCTTCCCTGCTATAATAGTGTGGGACAGGGACCCCTGGGTAAGCCAGAGGGTCTGAGGTGGGAATGTGAGAGGGGTGTTTGCAGCCTTTGCCTGGAACACAGGCATCCCCCCTCTGAGGGCATCATCCCTCAAAACAAAGTGCTTTTTCCACTTGGCAAATACATCTGATACTCTTTAGGCTGTCCCGTGCCTTGGCCCGTGCTGGCAAACAGTCCTGTAGATGTAAACACGTTATCCATGTCCACATTATCCATGAAACAGGGCAGCTGCATTGTGAATAAGGGCACTGGGGATGGTTTCTGGTCCCAGGCGCTTGTGGGAAGCCAAGGAATCTATTTTCACTGTAGGATATCCCCAAAAATATGTACAACCCCTTCCTTGCACTGTAGGCAAGAGAGAGTCATTCTTTTTGACCACCCAGGCACAGGGTTCATCAGGAAAGCTGACACCCCATTTCTGTTCTCTTTCATGAAAAGGGAATTTAATCCCTTGAGGGTTATATATTTTTAAGTAAAGGTGACAGCTTTTCTTCTCCCTTTATTCCCTCACGGATTTTAGCAGCAGCATTTGAGCAAAGTGAGTGATTTTTTTAACAGTTTGGGGAGGGCTTTTTTTTTTTTTTTTTTTTCAATGCCAGCTCTTTGCTGTTGCTGGACAATAATGAGCTGTAGATCACAAGGAGTGAGGGAGAACCTTGTCTGTGGGGTTTTGAGGAGGGCAAGCGCAGCATCACGACACCCAATTTGCTTCAAGAGAAGAAGGGTGCTGATTTTTTTACTCAGTTTGAGTTTTATTTTAACCGGGGTGGCCTAATTCGCTGCTTCTTGGGTGCACAAAAGGTGAAAGGGAGTTTTGCTCATCCTGAGCATCCTCGGAGCCTGCACTGCCCTGTGTGTGCTCCCAGCCCCAAGAGTTTTCCAGACTGGCTGTGTTTGGAAGGTTCAACAACCATTTCCTGCTTCTACCGAGTTTGAACTAAAGGAGGCTGAGGAACGCTCAGTATTCCCGGCAGAGGTGAAAGGATGGGCCGCTGAACAGGCTAAAAAAGGCCCGGGAGGAAAAGGAAAATGCAGCATAATTGCACTTCCCTTTGGGAAGCGGAGCTTGGAGGAGCTGCCCCCGTTTCTCCCGACCTTTCCAGGTGGCTGTTGTGGTGCCGGACGCATTTGTTACACTCACTTGATGAAAATCAGGAGATGATGCATCTGCTGCAGGAAGCAATCATGGGAACGCCCCAAGCTTTGATGTTTCCTGGGATGCTCCATTTAGGAGTCAGGGCGAACAGCAGAGCCTGTTTGCCAGCCCGTGCTGGGACGCCCCAGAAGTTTGCAGCGTCATTTAGCGCTGGTTTATTTATTAAGGTCACGCAGTCTGAGGGCTTTGCTTTCCACTCCCAGGGAATTTAGCCAGGGGGAGAAGTGGCTGAGCATCCTCTTCCCAAACCAGCCCTGCCATCAGCCACCCACAGTCTTCACGCACTAAAAGCTGAACACAAATTGGAGATTAAAAAGGACACTCCGCTGTATTTTAGCAGCCAAGATTTTTAAGGATTAAAAACAAAGGTGTGGAGCAAGCAGCCACGTGTGTGAAATGGGTGGTCAGTGCACCTTCCCATGGGCTCCCAGGCTGTGTTTGGGACAAAACCCCCACCATTAAGTGGGAAAAAAAGGAAATTAGGAGCTTCTGCACAGAAGCACCTACAGGAAAAGAGAGGGAGCAGTGACTGAGCATCCCCATAACCGTTCATGGTCCTGGTGAGACAAGGCAAAGAATTTCACAGCAGAGCAACACAGGGAAGTGATTTTAGGGAAAGGGACAAGTGAAAGCACAGGAGACCCCTGCACACTGCTGGCTGTGTCTCAGCAACCCCCCATTCCCCCCCAAAATCACAGAGCAGCAGCACTTCAAAGGGTGCCACGGCACTGGCTGAACCTCCATCCTCTCCTTTGACCTCCCCATCCCTTCCCCCGGGGGAATTTGGGTTCCCTTGCCTACGACAAGTGGTTGACGTGCCCCAGGACTAAAGGCCAAAACTCAGGTTTATTGTTGGCACACTGCACACCCACCCTCCTCTTCCTGTGCTCCACCAGACCCGCCGTGATCCTGCCCCTGGCAGGGGCTCCTGCCCCTGGCAGCATCTCCTCGACAGCGGATGCTCTGCTGCTGAAGCGCTTATAAATTAAGGGTTTATGGGGTTGTGTTTTTTTTTTTTTCTTCATCCCTGCTAGGAATCATCGTAGAGAGGGTTGTTGTAGTTGCCCCAGGAGCCGTAGTCGTGGTCATCCAAAAGCCTTCCGTAGGAGGAGTGCCTGCCAGGGAAAGCAAACCTATTGATTTGGGGATTTGTCAGCTGTTCTACCGTGGGGTGAAGAAATACTCGTACAAGGGCTCCCTAGGTCGGGCTTTGGGATATCTTAAGAGGAAGCACCAGGGCAGAAGGTAAGTCCAGGTTGGATTTTGCCCTTGTTGAACCAGACTAGACAGGGCAGGGAATTAAAACAAGACCTTTGCTCATCTCAGCTGTCAGCAGAGCCTCATTAGGGATGCTCAGCACTGGGCTGTGCTGCTGTTTATTGTCCCAGTCACAGCGAGACCCACGGCAGCAGCTTTCCCAAGGGATAATTACTGGTTAGGGCTATGCTGAGCAGTGTCTCTGGCATTTGAGCGAGGCTCTTGTAAAATGAGGAATTAAAACTCTGCTTTCCAGTATAGAAGGGGTGGGAAACGCAGCAGTGCTGGGACCAGAGGCTACACATCACCCCACTGTGCTTGGGGACAGCACCTCCTCAGGGCTTTGCCCTTGAGCATCACCCTTGTGATGGTGAGAGGGGCTGAAGCCTGGGGGGTGGGGAAGGGCACCCCAAAAATAGCCTTACCTGATCTTGAGGTACGCTGCTGCCCCGAAAACCAGCACCACCACCACGATGACGGTCACGGTTATGGCCACGATGCTCCCTGTGGATGATCCATCAGAAAGGGCAAGGTTCAGCCTCCCCGAATCCCAGCTCTGTGGCACTCACCCCACACCCCAGCTACTCCCAATACACCCGTGCCAGCCATCTCTGACAGGGGGAATATTCCCTCACTGCTTCCCAAAGAGGATGCAGGGCACTCTTATATTTTTGTGATGGCCCCTTTCCCATAAGTCAGGAGAACTGGGGATAAAACACAGCTAGGATTTGCTTGGGGACCATGGACTCGCTCCTTGAAGCTCCTCCCAGCACCAGGCAGCCAAGGCTGGAAAATACTCCACATCCCTCTCTTTTCTGACCTTATGGAGCACTTTTCAGCTACCTGAGCTCACAGAAGGGGACAGAGAAAAGCTGGTATCAGCTTAGTGAGGTGAACAGGAGGGAGGAGAAAAACCTGCATCACCCTAACTCAGGCTGCACCCACCACCCAGCCACTCGTTTCCTCTCATCCTTAAGTGCTTCGAGGCAGATTTACAAAACTAAGGATTTTGTTCCTGTCTCCAGGCAACCGAGATTTGTCATCTACAACTCCCGGCCTCTGCCAGCAGAGCAGATGACACGGGCCCCTCTAGGAATGCTGCTGAGTGATGCTCCCGGGAAGCTGACCACCTCTTCCCTTCCAGTTTGGGGGGTCTGCCCCTCCTGTCTGAGCACCCCGAGGCTGGCACTGTGTCTCTGAGGAGGGGTGGTGCTCACCTGCACTCAAGGCACGCGGCACCTCCTCCATGGTGACTCCGGTGGCTTTGTCCGAGGCCGTGGCCTCGGCCGCGCTGGGGCTCGCCACAGTCACTGGGGGGGACGTGGGCTCCACGGCCAGGCTCGATGCCATGGCCAGAGTCCCCAGGGAAGGGACATCCTCGGTCAGCGTCGGTGGCTGGGTGGTGCCAGGGCTCGCCAGGACAGGCGTTGGGGACAAGACTGAGTCCGGGTCGCCGGTGGGAAGGGAAGCGGAGGACGAGGACGCTGCTGTGCCCGTGGGGCTGGAAGCTGCCCCCAAATCCAAGCTGGCAGAATTTGCTGTCCGATGAGCTGGGGCTGTCTCCGAGGTGGGTGGCACCGAGCTGGGGTCGGGGGAGGCAGAGGGACTGTCTGTCACAGCGATGGAGCTCACGGTGGCGGAGACGGGAGCAGGGGACGGTGCTGCCACAGGGGTGGCGTTGTGGCCACCCCCCTCCACTGGCCCGGAGGACATCCCATCTCCGGAAGGTCCCGTAGGCGTGGGCAGGGAGGGCTGGCCAGGAGCTGGTGTGGGGACATCAGCATCCCTGGAGTCTGGTGGCACCGGGATCCCCTGCCAGAGGAAGGGGGGGCTGATGGGGTGCCGGGGCGATTCTGGGGAGTCATCGCCCAGTCCTAGGAGTGAGACAAAGAAATATTAAAGACAGGGAAGGCCTTGGGGTCACCTGAGGTGTGGGGAAGCACTGAAGGTTTGGGGAATTAAGCTGGAAATAAGTTTGTTTTTAAAACGCTGAGAACCATCTAAAATAAAGAGGTGGAAAATGGAGTTGTGTACCTAGAGGTGAGGTTTAAACAAGACAGTTGCCCTGGCATAAGTCAATGCCCATTTTTTCCCCAAGGTTGGAATCCCCCCATTCCCAATCACCCCCTCCATCTTTCCAGCATCTCCTCCCAGCAGCAGGGTAGGAAGCTCCTCCTCGCAGCAACCACCGTGCAGCTGGGAATGATAACACAAGACGCCTCTTTCTCCTCTCCCCCCATTTCCTTGTGCATTCATTCATTTGTCTCCATTTCTTAGCATGAAGATGAGTCATTTTCTCCTCTGTCCCCACCAGCTGACTGCTGGGGCTTTTTTCTCCCCCTTTCTAGGCCTGAACTCAGCGCTGGTCCGGCACTGGCAGCTGGCTCCCTCAGTATGGTTGGGGTGAGGGAAGAGTGTGCCAGCACTACGTGACATTGGGAGGCATTTTTATTCCATCTATTCATTTATTTACACCCCCAGAGCATCCCAAACCCAGCACTGGGAAGAGCAAGAACTCATTCCAGCTGCAATGAACTAATTATATGAGTGTGGAGGACAAAACCACTCAGTGTCTTGTGTGTAGAAATGGTGGGATGTGGCACTGGTGAGCAGGGGCTCACTAATCCAACCAAAATTTCTTCATTGGTGCTGTGGATGCCCAAGTGAAGAACCCCGTTTCCCAAGGAAAAAGGTCTTGGAGGTGGGACTGAGGCCGTGGCTGCTCTTTTCTCTCAGGGATAGGCACTTGGAGATGTCTCTGAGCTTTCACCCTCCTCAGGCCGAGGACACAAGGCTAATAAACCTTAGGATAAGGGAGAGGAGATGGATGACAGGCTGGAATCTGGTTACTGAATAAGCCACCTGGCTTTCCAGACCACCACAGTGGCAGGGAAGCCCAGAGCAATCATCCTTCAGATCAAGGTTCAGCATCCATCTGTGTTTCAAGAGTCCTTGCTCTGACACACCTGGACATTCCAGATTTCTCCAACAGGTACCAGGCAGCCTCTGCAGCCCAGCATGACCATCAAGATCCCCCCAGGGGTGGGAGCACCTTGAAAGTTTGTCACCTCTGTAAATGTAGATGCTCCCAGGCTCTCTAGGACAGAAGACAGATTTCCATCTCTGGGCAAAGCCACCCTGATGTCCCAAATTGCTTGGGGTCAGCAGAGCTCCCGTGATCTACTTGAACTTTGGAGGCAAACCAATAGGGAGCTGGGAAAGCTGGCAGTGCTGCAGGCCTGGATGAGTCAGGAAGTTTCCGATAATATCTAAGGGGTATAAATTCAGAGGGCGAGCCAGAACTGGATGCAGGAACAATCCTTGGCTGCTGGCTGGGTGCTCCCGGCCAAGAAGGTCACAAGTCACAACGACACTTCCCAGGAGAGAGAGCACAACTGAAGGCAGCACACTGCTCAGCCCAGGCCTGGTTTTCCCTGTCTCTCCCTCCCAGCAATCCCTGCCTGTGCCAGCACTGGGCCATCCTCTTGTTTTTCCAAGCCATCGGCTTCGTCAGCTGATCTGGGACCCAGCCCAGTGGACCCCCCTGGGATCCAGCTCTCACCTAGAGCACGTGATCCCAGGAAATCCCAGCCACAAGCCTAGAGGCAAGGTAGGCTGCTTCTGCACTGGAATGAGGATGAAAGGACAAAAAGGCTGAGGACCGCATTGGGATGCTCCACGTGTCCCCATGTCACTCCACCCAGCTCATGGACAACCTGTCCATGGATTGATGGCTGTCCCCAGGGCCAGAGAGAACCCAGTTTAACTGCAAGTCCTGTCCTCTACCATCACATGTGAAAGGGAAGATCAAAGGGAAAAAGAAAAGCCAGGGAGGGTGTTTCCTTGTTTCCCCAACGCCTGGTCTGTAGGAGCTGCTGCTGGGAGCAGGAGGCAGAGCAGTGCAGTGGAATAAGGGACAAAACAAACAACTACAAAAAACTCCTTTTAAGACCACATCCAGTGGCTAAAAAGTCTCAACCAGGGGCTGTCAGAGGGACTGAGGGATGTTAGCTCCCAAAGGATGCCGAGCATAGCTCAGCCCTGAGGAATTTGCCCATCTAATTCACTTAAGGCAGTTGACCACCCCGCTGGAATCCAGCACAGAGCCGAGGCAGGGGGCTGCCAGGACAAGGTAACCACCTGGGAAAGCAGCAGGGCCACACTTCAGAGCCCCACGGGAGCTTTGGAAAGTCCTCTTTCCAGATTTTCTTCACTAGAAATACGGAAAACAGCCAAGAAAAGAACAACCCAAAGCCAAATAATTCTAATATTCTGCTTTGGGGCACATTAACCCTTACGACCTGCCAACCTAAGGAATGAGCCATCCATGTGATGGACTGTCTCCCTCTCTTTTTGCCATGCTGCTCTCCTGGCTCCTGGAAGCCACACAGACGGGCAGGTCTTGCCCTTGTGGGAGCTGAGCACCTCTCATGCTCCGTTTGGGAAAGGGCTGCGTGACCTGGGCAACGCATTTCCCAGGCACTCCAAAAGCCATTGCAGCAAATCCTCAATTGCTCTGCCTGCTGAAACGCAGCATAAAAAGCCACTGGAGGACATCTCCAGGCTGAGTGAATGACATCAGACGGAGCAGCCTCGCTGGAGCAAACAAACGTCCACTGATAAGGCAGAGATAGAGCTTTTAACAAGCCAGAATTCATTGTGCTTGACACAACCACCAGAAGATCCACACGATCTAACCCACACCCCTGCTCTCAGCCCAAATTAACCAAGGCACCCAAGCCCCAGCTGCAGTCAGGGGTGCTCCTCCAGCAGCCAAGGCCACGGGGATAATGAAAGTTTCCATAACATGAATATTATTCATTCCGCCTGCCAGCAGCGTATCCTGACTGTGCTTAAACGAGGAATCCAGCCACCTGTTCTGAACAAGAAATACAACAACAGGATGAAAACAAGCCCCTGGAACACGGAGATCTGCTGAGCACCCATTTCATAGTGTGCCTCTGCAGCAAGATTGGGTACCACTTTCTATATCAGCTTATCAGCTCAGCAGCTGTTTTGGGGGCAAACACCAGAAAAACCCCATGTAACCAAGACAATACCTAAGCACCAGACTGCTCTTTAAAGTAAAAGTCTACAATAACCTCACTCCTTAACCTATCCAGAGAAGGGAAAAAAGAACCTTTTGCAGGTCCTGCGTTATGCTGGTCCTCACCAAGTGCTGACGACAGAACAGCCCCGACCCCCCTGGTCCTGCAGTGTGTGTTGGTTTATAAGCAGGTGAAGTGATGCAGAGCAATAAAACAATCTATATTTAAATATAAGGATTTCCTGTTCAGGACCTCGTTGCCTTGGCTTTGGTTTCTGTGGCCAGGGATTCCCATACCTTGTGCTGCTTTCTTTGCAGTTCCCTTCCTCCCTGTTCATGCTCAGCTGTAACGTTCACCGTGGTTTTTAACTGCGAAACAGGAACCATCTGGCTGCGGATGGCAAAAGCTCTCCTCATGGTGGCTGGGACTAAACAGAACTCGGTTTTGCTTTGGGTTCAACTAGTTTTTCCAGCTGCTCAGCCCTGCACTGCCTCACCTGCCCTGTCACCACGCAGTTTGGGGTTTGGTGACGCTCACTTTCTCTCCTGCCTGGCTGGAGGCCCCACCTGCAGTACACAGGGGTCTGACTGATCTCTGTACTGATGCGGGGGAAGGAACACAGAGGATGTGGTGGTTCTTTGGGCCCTTCATTTGCATCTTTCTTTTTCTAGGGCGCTGTTGTGGAGCTCTGCCTCATTATCCGCCGAAAATACGGATGATGGGGAGGCCTGGGAGCAGCTCTGCAGGCTCTAAGCTCTGTCTCACACCCACCAAACCTTTTACATGCCATTGCAGAGGGAACACCCAGCTGGATTAGTAATGGGAAACGGTAGCTCCTGGGGATACCTCTGGCTGCTGTTGGGCCTCAATTAGTAAACCAGAGCCAACGTGGAGACTCCTGAGGTCTGAAGCAAAGCTCCAGCACTGCATGTGTGTGCTGGTGACCCATAATGCGGGCAGCAGCACCCCTGGGCGATCTGCTGCTCCCTTGCCTCCTGCTCCATCACCTCTGCTTTCAGTGCCAGGTTCTGTTGGTGACGGCATAAAACTGGCTCTGAGAGGAGGAAAAGACCAAAGGGAGAAAACCAGGGGCCAGGCACACCAACAGGTAAAAGGCAAAGCCATTCCCTGACGCTGCAAAGAAGCCAAGGCCGTCAGATCAAATAAATCTGCAGTTGCTCTGATTTACTGGCGAGCCGAGCCGGCTTCCTGCGTGATTAGTTTTATTTTGCTGCATGGTCGTTAAGTGCTTTAGGTCTAATTGCTCTGAGGATTCATGTAGCTAAGAGAAGCAGCTCCACAACAGAAATCCATGTGCTGTATCCGTGTGTCCCTCACAATCCTGAGGCTCTGTCCCAGCCGTGCAGCTGGCCAGGACACCCCGGGGATGTTCATCCTACTGACAAGCCGCTCCATCAGTATCCACTTCCCCGGATGTAGCAGCATCTCTTGGCAGTGCACAGCCTGGCTTTTGCAGAAGGCAAGAGCAAAATCCACGTGGCTAAATAAAGGTGGGGATTTGGGGAATCTGGCAGTCTCTGCTCCTCCCAGCTGAGAATAACTTAAAATCCGCATGGCTGCCTGCACGCTGAACAGTCCCCGTGAGCAGCTCCTTCCTTGCCCTGGGATGGGTGTCCAAGTTCTCCTCAGGCACCACCTGCCCCATGATCCCAACCCAGGGGTGGCATAAGAAACCCACCCTCCACACAAAGAAAATGTGGTATTTCCCCCCAAAGCAAAGTGTTGCTTCATTATTTAACTCCTGAAGCCCTTGATCCTGAAGCTGCAATGGAATTACAACAGAAAAGAAGGTGAAGAGGAGTCTTTATGTGGTTGGGAGAGTGGCAGACAGACCTGCCTGCTCGGGACACCTCACAGAACTTTTTCCCAGGCGAATATCTTGGATATGACTTCGGAGCCAGCCAGGAATGTTGCAAACAGCAGCTCTGCCCAAGTGACAACGTAACAGCTCCGTAATTTTCCTGGCCAGCTGCTAATTACTGCTTCTAGGTGCAGCTTTCAACGTGCATCAGCCCCATTCCAGCCCTTCCCATGAGGAGAAGCAACTGGGTTTGGCAGAGGAATTTTGGAGCATCCTCTGGTATTAGAGGCGGATTGTTCCTTTGGGCTGGGAGAGGGGATGATTAAGTACCCATCTCTTCTGTACTTCGGGGAGGGGCAGAGCCAGGAATGCTCAAAGCTCTACCTCCTCCACTGCAGCCTAAAACAGTCCCTGAGGCTCCCAGGTCCCCAAAAAGCAGCTTTGCCACCCCGAGTCTCCATGAAGAAGCACTCGAAACCTTTAAAGCCAAGAGCTGCCTCTTGCAGGTGCTTTAAAATGTCTCAGCCGGGGCACAGGGTGAATTGCTGAAGGGGAAAGCAGCCTCAGGGCTGGGCATCATCTCAGGAAAGCAAAGCAGGTTTGAATTTACATCCCGAGTAAGGAGTAATAACAGGATCAAAACTTCCCTGTGCGAGACGCTGTTATTTCATTACGTGGCCAGGCAAAGCCCAGACTTCTTTTACTCCTGCCCAGTGACGTCCTTGCTGTCACTAAGTCCTGAAGAATGAGCTCAAAGCGTATTTAAATCGTGCTCTGTGTTTCCTCCCAAGTGATAGACACATATACTTTTAAGAATTATTTCTATGGGGACAAAAAAAGTCGTAGAAAGCATCTGAAAGATGCTCTGGGGGCGTTTGGGAGCAGCCCGAGAGCCACGGGACCACAGTCCAGGGAAATCTTTCCCGGCTTTTCTGCCAAGCCTCGCTGGCGTTGGTGCTTTAGAGAGGGATGGTCGTGGGAACAGCTTCGGGTTTGGCCCGGGCGCTGGGAAAAACCCGCCTCCCAACCCCGAAGGTTGGCTCCTAGCAGAGACTGGCTGCTTTGGGGGCAAATTGGGGCCAGGCAGGAGCCCGTGAGAGCAGCATCCCCAGCATCCCCGCGGAGCAAAATGTTCATCCCCATCCCTCCCAAATACATTTGCTTGGAAAGCGCAGAAACAGGAGCTTGTTGGCAAACTCCCCCTTTACAGGGAGAAGGATTCATTCGGCTCTCCCTCCCCTCGCACCACTGGGGTCGCTTATCAGGGGAAGGTTTCCCGCAAGCTGATGTGGTTCGGGGTGGTGGTTTGGGGTCCTGCAGCCGCGACCTGCCCAGCTGCTGTTCTGGGGACGTGGTTGAGGGGCTGTGGGCTGTCATAGCAGGGAGCACAGCGCTGGCCCTGCTGCCTCGTCCCCTCGCTGTGCTCTGCCGGCGGGGATTGATAATGACAGCTTTGCCCGATGGATTTCTCCTCGCGCGCGTCCCCGGTTATGCAAGTGTGTTTTCCATGTTTCTGAGCAGGCAGCTCCTCGTGTTGTTTATTAAAAACCCAGCCGGGGTGGGTGGCTGGGTGACCTGCCCTCGCTGTCGCATCGGCCGGGGGCAGAACTGCCTCCTCTGACCGTCTCGGTGGGGGAAAAGGTGTCAGATCGGGTGTTTCTGCGGAAGGGGGAGGCTGGTGCTGCTGGGGGGAG
>NW_021938926.1:417087-419194 GCF_001715985.3 Manacus vitellinus
GATCTCCCTGAGGGTCCCTTTGCCTGCTGCATCCAGGGGGTGTGGTGCCAGTGGTGGGGGACACCCCAGGTACCTGCATCGGGCCAGAGCCAGGCAGCCGGGGTCCTGCCTTCCCACAGCAAAACCAGCTCCCAAAATGCAGTTCCCAGTGCCCAAAGGACCCAGTCAGGAGACACCTGTGGCACAGCAGGAGGTACGAGGGCCATTTTTTTGCCTCTTTCATTCTGGAAAGTGCTTTGCTGCGGGTGAAATGTTTTCGGGCTGAACTCATCACCTCCGGGCTTTCGCATGCTTGCTATGGAAAAGGATGTCACGGAGCCCAGGCTGTGGCCAAGCTATCTTTATCCAGGGTTATGCAGCCCTCTATTCTATTGCATTGTGTGGCATTTTCTCAGGATGGATCCTGGCTCTGGGCCTAAAACAGCAGGACACAGAATCCAAGTCAGCTGGCGTTCCTGAAGTGGACGGTGTCAGGGCAATATCTCAGCTCTCCTTGAAACCTTTCCTCTGCTCGGGAGGAGGAAAAATAATGCTGTTATTGCTGCTGGAGCTTGGTGCCGTGGGAACAGCGTGATAATCTCCCTGCTGCTTCTCTCCCATCCCTTTTTTGTTGTTGTTGTTGTTGATGGTGCTGCATGCTTCCATGGGCAGGAGTTTTCTGAGGAGAGGGCACAGCCGCCACTTCCCACTGCGGCCTTGGATGGAAAACCCCAAACCTGAGCTGGGTGTTGGGGTGCCAAGGGCTGGGCTGTGGGAGGCCTGGAACATCCCTGATGGTCACCAGGCTTGGGCTCCAGCTGCCATCTGCTGGTCACCTCTGTCTGGTCACCTCAGTAGAGCAGAGGACACATGGCCAGTGAGATGTCCCTTTCTGGGCATATCTTTTTCTGGGGATACCTTCTGCCAGCCATTTCCCATTGCTACTGTTGCCTCTGGTGATACCTGCCTTGGGGCTCCAGTTCTTTTCAAATCACTTTAAAATGCTTTTTCTCCCCGGTTTTATCCAGATACGAAGGATGCTGAAGGGAGGCTGTTTCCTTTTGGTGGGCACAAGGATTTTTTTCCTGCCTGCTCCCTGCCTGTGCCCGCCCCACCGGGATGAAGTCAGCTCCTCTTGAGTGGCCTCGTGCCACATCCAGGTGCCAGCTGCCGGTTTCACCAGTCTTGCCCAAGTCCCCACAGGAGCTTTGCAACGCTTCTCTGGTGGTTCATCACCCCCTGCCTGCTTTTGGGGAGCAGCTGGCAGGGAGCCAGGGTGGCCACGAGCCGAGGGGTGGGCGATACCGGCGTGCCGGAGCTTGCGGCAGGATTTTTTGGCTGAGCAGGGCTGAGGGAGCTCGCTCACCCCCTGGCCAGCAGCCAAATGGCATGGCTGGGTGGCTGCCAGCACTTGCATTAATAGCTGCCAGCTTGCGGTTTGAGGTCACCCGTTCTTTCCAGTCTTTCATTTCCACCTTCGTTCGCGCCTGTAACGACCGGGAGCAGGGAGCAGCTCCGCCTCTCCTCCCTGCCCGAGCCCCTCTTCGAAGGACAAAGCTCTTTTGCTTTCCTCGGAGCCAGGACAGCACCAGCCCGTGGCACCACATCCCTACCGAGCATCCCTAGATGCCAGGAGGGGACCTGCCAGCATCCTGGGGGGACACCTTCACCCCTGTTCGTCGAGACTTCACTCAGGGGGCCAGAAAACATCTTCCCACACACTCTGAGGCAAAAAACCACCCCAAGGCCAGCGTGCAGAGGGCTCATGCCAAGGCACAGCCCCTCGCAGGATGATTGGGAGCTGCCGTCATCCCCTGCCAAGGCCTTTGGGAGGGTGTTTTATAGCTGCCTGCTATGAATAAATCTCCCTTTTCATAACAAGCTGACTGGGGATAAATGGCTCCGGGGACGTGAGGCTGGGGCTGGGTGCACACCCTCCGTCCCTCCGGGGAGGGGAGCCCCGGAGTCCCTCTTGGAACCCGGGATGGCAGGATAGGGGTCCGTCTCGCTGCCCAGATCCCCAGGGATGCTGGGGTGAGGCATCTGCTTGACGCCTCCCGGCAGGACGGGGCCAGGCGTGGCTGGTGCGAGGTGGGACGTGCGTCGGTGGGACACGCGTGGGTGGGAC
>NW_021938926.1:419739-433145 GCF_001715985.3 Manacus vitellinus
CTAGTCTGATTCCGGTGCTCCCCCTGTCCTGGTGCTTCCCCATCCCACTCTGTTGCTCTCCCGGTCTCATTCTGCTGCACTCCTGTATCCCCTGCTGTCCCACCCCATCCCGATGCTGACACTGTCCCATCCCAGTGTTCACCCTGTCACCCTGATGTTTTCTCCAGTCCCATCCTAGTGACTCCCTGTGTCCCCCTGGACAATCCCATCCCAGTCCTTCCCCCACGCCCAGCCTGGTGTTTACCCAGTCCCGTCCCGGGGCTCTGCCATGTGTCCCCAGGTCTCATCCTGGAATTCCCCAGCATTCTGTTCCAGTGGTCCCCTTGGCTCTGAATCCCCGAATCCTTTGGGGCCAGCATATCCTGGCTGGATCCTGGAGCAGGAGTGGGATGCTTTTCCCACCTGTTGATGGGACAGTGCTCACGGGTGCCCAAATACCCTCTTGCCATCTTCGGCAGCACTGGGGAGGGGGGATGCCAGGGGGGATGCAGTACCTATTCAGCAGGTGTGTGAGCATTCCCATGTTAGTTCCTGAGCGTTTGGGAAGCAGGAAGCTGCAGGCAGCAGCTGCTCAGGGCCGGCAGGAGATAACCACAGGTAGGGCTGGGCAGCTGATGTCCCCCTGGTAGAGAGTGCCAGCACTGGAATTTCGAGGGAGCTTTCCTCTCCGCTGGGAACAGGTTGGGTTTGGCCTTTCGGCAGGGCTGGTGACGGCACTTGGCAGAACCTGCCAAACCTGTGCTGGTAGGAGGAAACCAAGGGTGGCCGACCTGTTTTGGGGCTGGGGTGCCCCATCGGACCAAGGCAATGCCCTGGGTGGTTGCTCTCCTGCAGTTTGGACTTTCCCGGCGGAGCGTGGGGGTGCTACAGCAAACTAATCCGGTGTTTGGGATACTTTCCTGGGTTATCTTTGGCTGTTCAGAAGGGAGCGCAGCCTTAGATAGTGGAGCCGGCTTCTCTGCGCATCAAAGAGATGAGGGTGTCTGCACCCGCAGCTCCAGGGTGCTGCGATCCCGGTGCTGGAGGGCACAGCCCCCCTCCCTCCGAAGCTGGCGCTGCCCCAGGGCAGTGCTGCCAAGGGGCTGCCAGCCCGGAGGATGCCAGAGCTCCGCATCTGGTTGCAATAAGGGTGGGGATCTCATCTTGGTGGGGATCTTTCCATGCCGAGCTGTGAACTCGGTCACCGGGAGTGAAGTCAGCCTCCCTCCCTGCACCGCCGCGTGCCCACGCCGCCCGCAGCTGCTTCCCGGGGGGAAGCCGCCCCGTGGCTCATCCCTGGCTCCCGCCAGGCAGCTCCCACCCTGCCGCTGGGCCGGAGGGGCCGGTGGGCTCCGTCTCCTCCCCGCCGGGCTCTTTTGGAGCTCTGTTACCCAGAGCGCGTCATTAGCGCGGCAGTGGCTATATATAGCCAGGAGGGACGTGTGTGCCGGGAATGTCCCTGCCGTGGGACGGGGGGGACTCCGGAGGCTTGGCCGGGGCAGCCTCCACCACTGTTTCCAGGGTGCCGAAGGGCCGGGTGAGAAAACAGGTACCAGGAGACCGAGACTGCCAGGATTTGGCCGCGCAAGCTCTCCACTCTCTGGGAGGCCTCGACGTGCACCCACTGGGGATGGGAACACCCCCCGCCTCGGCGTGTCACCCTCGCGGGAGCCGCCCAGCACCCTGCTCCGTCAGGCAGGACCTGTCCCCGCTCCCCTGGGTGCCACCGCGGCGGGGTGAATCCCTGGGGAGGGCCGGGCTGGGAGCGGGGCCGTGCTGAGTCAGTGCTGGTATGCCAGCGATCCGGTTACCGCCGCCGTGACGCGCCGGGGCTCAGCCGCCTCTCAGTTTCGCCCCGTGGCCACGGTGACCAAGGTGGCCTCTTTCCTGGCTCAGTTCGTGCTGCGCTCCAGGGAGACGCTAGAGCACCTTCCAGCGCCTAAAGGGGCTCCCAGAGAGCTGGAGAGGGACTTGTCACAAGGGCTTGGGGTCACAGGACACGGGGAATGGCTTCACACTGACAGAGGGCAGGTTTAGATCGGATATCAGGGAGAAATCCTTCCTGGTGAAGACGGTGAGGCCCTGGCACAGGTTGCCCAGAGAAGCTGGGGCTGCTCCATCCCTGGAAGTGTCCAAGGCCAGGTTGGACGGGGCTTGGAGCAACCTGGGACAGTGAAAGGTGTCCCTGCCTATGGCTGGGGAGTTGGAAAAAGATGTGCTTTATAGTCTGTTCAGACTGAAACCAATCTGCGATCTGGGGATCCATCCCTGCATTCTCCCAGGGTAGAGGAGCAGCTGGCTGCCTGCAGGCAGGGCTGTGTGCCCCAAAACCCGCCCCTCTGGCTCCCGGACTCCCGTGCTGGGGCGTTGGCGGGTGGAGGTGACAGGCGGGGACCGGCTTTCCCTTCTCCTCGCCCTGGGGAAAAGCTGATGCTGCCAGGGAAGGGGGGCCGTGGGCGCAGCTGCAGAGCCCGTTGCCGGTCCCCACCCTGTGGTTGTGGTGGGGCTGTGGCAGGGATGCCGGGGCTCTGGCCAGGCTCCCTCTCCGAGCCATCTCCGCTGCTTTCCAGGCTTGGCATTCTTCAGCTGCGTGGGCGCCGACGCAAACGTCACCGCCGGGCATGGCACGGAGGGGCTCACCTGCGACACGGCCAAGGGGTGCACAGGTAAGGCGGAGGTGTGAGGATGCTCGGGGGAGCCGGAGGCGTTGTATGAGAGCTGGGCGGTGCAGGGGAGCGGGCTGGGATGGCGCAGGAGCGGGTGTTTTGTCTGGCAGAGCCTCGCAGCCTCCACGGAGGTGGGAAGCCAAGGCCACACGTGCTGTTTGCAGCTGGCCGGGCTTGGACCTGCTGCTCGGGGATGCCACTGCTTCTGGGCGGAGCCGTAACCCCTCTGGGGGAATTCTTTGTCCTTGCCACCCCCAGGGAACGGGACGCAGCTGCGGCGGCAGGGCCACTTCTCCCGGTGCCCGGAGGAGTACAAGCACTACTGTGTCAAGGGGAGGTGCCGCTTCCTCGTGGCCGAACAGGCGCCGGCCTGTGTGTAAGTCACTGCTGGTGACTGGCAAGGGGTGGGATGCCGTGCCCGTCCTCCCTGGGAGAGCGGAATGAGTGAGGCACGGGCACCACGGCTGTTTTTGGGACCCCTCCTCTTCTGCCTCCCTTGTGCCGCGGGGCAGGTGCGAGCGAGGCTACACCGGGGCTCGCTGCGAGAGGGTGGATCTGTTCTACCTGCGAGGGGACCAGGGCCAGATCGTCATCATCTCCCTGATCGCCGCCATCGTCACCCTCATCATCCTCGTCGTCGGCATCTGCCTCTGCAGTCAGTACGTCAGGGGACAGGGAGGGGACGGAAAGAGGGAAAGGAAGGAAAGAGGGAAGGAAAGAAGGGAAGGGAAAGAGGAAAGGGAAAGAAAGAGGGAAAGGAAAGAAAGAGGGAAGGGAAAGAGGAAAGGGAAAAAGGAAAGAGAGAAGGGAAGGAGGGATGGGAAAGAAAAAGGGAAAGAGGGAAGGAAAATAAGAGAGAAGGAAAAGAGAGAGGGAAGGGAAAGAGGAGAGGGAAGAGGTAGTTCTAGACTGGGAGCAAATCCTGCCCAGCTCTGCTGGTTCCAGGCAGGTCGAATTTGGGCTGCCCCTACCAGGTGGAATATGGCTCTGCGGGTGCAGGGAAGTGCCTGGGACATTCCTTTGGGGCTGAAAACTGGATGAGATCCCACCTGGAGCCTTTGCAGTGTGAAAGCAGAGGAACATGGAGCAGCATGGCTGCCACGTCTCATTCCGCCTCTTTATTTTTTTTTTTTTATTATTTTCCCACCCCGAAAAGCCACTGTCGGAGGCAGCGTAGGAAGAGAAAGGCAGAAGAGATGGAGACGCTGAACAAGGACTCACCTTCCCGAAGCGAGGACGTGCGGGAGACGGGCATCGCGTGAAGGTGCACAGGGCCGGGCGGCGACTGAGTCGGTGTGACCGGCCTCCCCCGCACCGGGGCCGGTGCCGAGACCCCACGGGCTCCGCTCTCTCCGCAGGAGCTCCCGGTACCTGCGGGCGGGTCCCGGGCGGCAGCACCGGCTGGCTCGATGGGCGAAGGCTAAAACCGCACGGGCGGGCTTGAATAAAAGGGGTGTCGGAAAGGTTCCGCGTGTGCGCCGGTGCCTTGGCGGGCGGCGGGCGAGCGCGGGCGGGGGCTGCGCTGCGCACGCGTGTCGCCAGAGGCGACACTGCGCCGGGCGGGGGCAGCGCGGGCTGCTGCTCCGGGTTCGCGGGACGAGCTCTGGGCGCGGGGTGGGACAGAACGTCCTGGTCCCAGTACGGCCCGTCCCCGGCGTCCGCAGGGGCCTGTCGGCTCGGTCCTGTTGCTGGGCGGCCCGGGGGCGTGCTGGGCTGCGTCAGCCGGTGCGGCGCAGCCGCAGGACCGCCCTGAGTTCAGCGTCCCCAGAGCGCTCCGGACCGAGGGCTCCCGGTTCTCCGGGGCTCCTGCCGAGCTGCCCACTGCAGCCCGGGGTGGCCTCGGCGTCCCGGGGAGTGACAGGGCGAGGGAAACCGGGCAAAAGTGGGGGAAAACAGGTGAGAACTGGGATAATTGGGGCCGTTCGGTCCCATCTCCCCTCGTCACGGGCTCTGGTGCCCGGCTACGATCTGGACCGTGCCCAGGCGGCCACAGGTGATGGTTTACTTCCCTCCCCTCGGTGTGGGACCCCCCCCATGGGTCCCCATGACTCTCCCGGTGGGTTTCAGCACCAGCTCTCTGGGGTCCCCTCCTGGGGGGCAGCAGTGGCATCTCAATCAGTGGGGCTGGGGGTCCCTGTTATCTCCCACCCTGGACTGGGGACATGAGGACCTGGCAGAGCTGGGGATCCTTGGCAGTTCCCAATTCCCACCACGGGATCATCTCCCTTGTGAGCCATGACCTGGTGACTGGCCATGAGGGCTCCACCCGCGCTGTGTCTCCCACCCAGTACTGGGAGACTGGGAGCCAGCAGGGCTGGGGGGCTCCCAGGGGAGCTGGTGACCCTTCCTGCCACCAGGCTCTGTTCTGCCAGCAGAGGCCTCTGCCCAGGTCTCTCCCAGAGCGGCTCCCAGCAGGACAGACCTCTCCAGCCTGGCTCTGGGGGAAAAGTTCGATCTGGTGAGTGTGGGAGCTACTACTGGGGGAACTGGTCTGCACTGGGGTTCAGCCCTTCATCACTGCCCAGCATCATCCATGTAGGTGTATGCCTGGAGGCCAGAGCTGGCAGTTTTTAGGTGCAGTTTTGGGGGCCTGAGGGTGACTCTGGGGCTGTGCAAACCCCTCCTGTAACAGAAAACTTCCTTTTTCAGCTCAAATCGTGCCATGGGATTCCTGCAGCCCCAGGCAGTGACCCCTGCCTGGCTGGACACAGGGAGTGGTGACCACCCCCGCGGTGCCAGTCCCTCTGGAGGTGTTGGTGGCCCAAGCAATGCCAAGTGGCTGTGCCAAAGTGTGGGGAAGGCTCATCCCAGTGCCCAGTCAAGGAGCACAGCCCTGAGGCGCCAAGGGACATTGTTTTGGGCACCTACTTCACCAGGTTCCACGATTTTCCCCTGGGGAAATGGATTATGGGTTCCACAAAGCTGCTGGAAGCCCTGGCTCTGAGCTGAGTGGCACCAACATCACCTGGGAGCTGGTTCACCCCCCCATAAATGGCTGTTTATCTCCAGGCTCTGCTGGGCCTGGCTATGGGGCTTCCAGCTGTGAGGAATACACTCACTGCTCCTTTTGGGAATGTGCTGTACGCAGTCCAGAAGACAAATAAAATTAAAAGGAGGTAGAGTCTGTTTCCTGTCTGGTTTTGGGGGGTTGATGTTGCTGGCTGGGGTGCTGCTGGCCCTAAGGAGCTGGGAAAAGCAGGCACTGGGAAAGCAAGCAGGCCTGCAAGTCTCAGAGGTGGATAAAACTAATACTTTAAATCTTTTTTTTTTAATGCTTTTGTGGGGCACTGGTCAGGTAAATGTTGGAGCCATTTTATTCAGTGCTGGGTTTTCAGTGCCTCAAGTAATTCCTTTTCCCATCACAGGCCTGCATTCCCTGGTTGGAAGGTTGTAGGGATGCTGCTCCCACCCTGGAATTCCTGCATTGCTGCTAAATTCCTGCTGTACCCTGATATTTTGGTGGAGAGCAGAAAGACTGGAAGGGTTGCACTGAGCAACAAGGATGGGGATTTAAAAAAAACCACAACCAACAACAAAACAAAATCAGGGATTTTGCTGCTTCCTTCACATCTTTGGGAATGGGTTAGAGAGATGGTGGGATAAAAATACAGGTGCTGAGGACAGGAGGAAGGACACCTGGTAAACAAAATTAATACAAAAAACAAACAGAAAGCCCCACTGCAACTGAGAGTGGAAAAGCCAAGTGATTTATGCCCAGGCTGGCAAGGGCTGGAGGGAATCCCTCGGGAATCAATGCTGGCTGGCATCAGCCGGGAGCAGCCCAGGCTTTCCCAGAGTCTGCTGGTTTTACTAAGAGAATTGTTGTGGTTTGTGTTGTTTTGTTTTGAATGGCAGTTGAGTATTTTTGAGTGGTTTCCCCCCCCATAAGTGGTGATGGTGTCACGTGCAGAGGTGTCCTTGGCTGGCTTAAAGGCATTTCTCCAGCTTTTCTTGGAATCCCAGGAGGTCACTGTAATTGAGGCAGTCCTTGGTGTGTGCATCCTGAATTTGAAGGATGCAAACTGAGGCTGGAAGGGAGTGGAAGCTCTGGGTGGTCACTGACACCTTGTGACAGAGATTAAAACACTTCAGTGGGAGCAGAGGGATGTGAAATGGAATCTCATCCACACTGATGTACCAGGGGAGGCAGGAGGATTTGATAAGTGACGTGAATGACATGTGGGTCACTCACCCAACAGAACAGGATAAACCCCAACTAATTAACTGGAAAGAAATAGAATATTGTTATCAAAAGAAATGTGAATAATTGGAAATTAATATTTCGAAAGGAGTGGTTTTGCCAGTTTTGCCTAATTTTTTAGAGCATTAGCTCCCAGGACTAGAGCTGGGACCTCTTCCTGCCTGCAGAAATGGGAGCAGCCGTGCCCATTCCCAGCCCTTCCCACCGCCCCGGGAGTGCAGAAAGCCTTTCCAGCAGCGGCGAGGAGACTGTTTTCATCTTTATTTTGGCTGCAGGAATACAAGGGTGGTGTTGCTGGTGGGTGGGTAGGGAACCGTGGGCTTGGTGGCACCTTCTGTCTGCTGGGCATCCTCCAGCCCAGCTCCCTTCCGACGTGCCACATTCCTGCATGCCCACCGAGCTTTGCCTCGCGATCCCGCTCCATCCGTGAGTGCCCGGAGAAGCGATCCCTGCTGTCGGCACCGGACGCCCACCAGCTGCTCCCTCGGGGCCCCTATCCCAGGAGGCAGGACTCCTGCTTGCACACCTCTCCCAGCTCCGAGCTCACCTGGAAAAGGGGGGAAGAGGACAGGGGCAGCCCCGGGTGTGGAGTCTGGCACCGCCCCGGCTGTAGGGAGGGTCCTCGGCTGTACCTTGGAAGCACAAAGGAGCGGGGGCGCGTCCGGGGTGCAGCAGGTGGAGGCGAAGGAGACTCGCTGCTCCAACATCTGTTCCAGCAGCTCCGCGCTGGCCTCGGGAAACGTCTGTGTCAGGCTTTCCCGCAGCCTGCGGCGCAGGGGACGGGGTGTTAGTGGGAATCCGGCAGCATTCCACACCCATACAGCATTTGGGGAGGGGGGATGCACCCGTGGATGGCGTGTGGGGGGGTGTTATGTGTTATTTGCTTCCCACTATTTTGCTGCCATTTAGGCTCAAACCCACCGGCTCCGCTTGTGCATCCTCAACCTCTCGGACGAATTTTGATTGCATCCCCTGATGCAGGTGGGTTTTTTGGGAGAGGGGGGTGCAGAAAAGGCTTACCTCTTCTTGAAGTCAAGGAAATAGAGCTCGTTGTACTGCCCGCAGAGCTGGCTGGCCCTTTCCAGGACGGGGGTCAGCTCTGCTCCCATCTGCTGGCGCTGCGAGCACAGGGTGGGTGTCACCAGGCTGGGAAAAGCCCCTGCAGGGATCTCGGGGGATGCAGGGATGAGAGGGAGCAGGGAGAGCACCCAGAGACCCCTCCACCACTCACTTTGCTGTCCAGGCAGGCAGAGGGGTCCTTGGCTGAGCAGCATTCCTCCCTGATTTTCTCCGAGGCGTCATAGAGCTTGGCAAGGACGGCGTCAGGGAGGCTGGGGTGCCTCCGTGCCAGCTCAAATAGGGACCTGGAACGAGGGGCCACACAGGTTTTTATTATGGGTGCTGCTCAGAATGGGATGAGGGCTGCTTTTGGCACCTTTGTGCAGCCCCTGGGGGTGGTGCCTCTGAGGGAATTGAGGATTAACCCCATAATTACCAAACCATATAACCAAGGGGAGAAGGAAGGGTCAGGAAACGGTTGGACTCAATGACCTTAAGGGCCTTGTCCAACCTAAATGGTTTCAGTCACTCCATGATTGTAACCTGGGTAGCACTTGCCTGGTGGTCTGGAGATCCCCCTCCTTGCCGCACAGCTCCTTGTTGGTCGGCTCCGGTGCCTCTGGGAGTTTGGGAGCGGGCGCAGGGGGCAAGGCCAGGATGCAGAAGTAGTTTTCCACCAGGTTTTTCCCCCTGCAGCAGTCGGCAAAGCGCCCGTCCTGGGCCGACAGCGTGGCGCAGGCTTTGGCCGTGTGCTCCGAGAGCTGCGGAGAGGGGAGCACAGAGAGGGCGTGTGTGGACCCCCTGCCGTGATGGGGTGTGTCCTCCAGTCCCCATCTGGGACTCGGGAGGTGGTTTTGGCGTGGGTTTTGGGCTCCCCCCTACCTTCTTCTGCATGCAGTCCTCAGCCACCGAGTCGCAGCACTGGGAAAACACCTCGGCAGCGCCTTTGGCCAGGGGGAAAAGGTCCTCGAAGGAAGCAGCGGGCACCTTCTGAGCCAGCGAGGCCAGGTAGCTGGGGGGCACAGGGTGTGTGTGGGGGCCTCAGGGGGCTTGGATCCCCCTTCCAGGTAACAGCTCCGAGCAGGGGTGTGGGAGGGAGGTGATGGGGAGCACAGGGCTCACCCTGTGCCTGTGCTGTGCGTGGAGCATCGTCAGGCATTTACACAGGAGTTCAAGCTTGTCTTTGTGAATACTGCCCACAAATGGAATCCACAGTGGGAAATGGGAGCACACTCCCAGCCCAGCACTTTTTCCCAAAGGGAAAGGCCATTTCCCCCGTACCTGAAGGTGACTTTGTCCTTCCCGTACGCCGAGAAGCGGGAGCAAGCCCGGTTTGATGTCAAGGTGAGGAGGGAGAGGGTTTTTCTTTGCAGTTTCTGCCACAAAAAGAAGAGGGATATGTCCTCCTCTTCCCAGGCCATCAGCACAGGGTTCACCTGGCTTCCCAGGAAGCGAGGATGGAGACAAGCCCGGCGGTCCGAGAGGTCTCACCTCCTTCAGGAAGCAGGCGGTGGGTGCAGGGGAGATGCAGCAGGTGGAGACCATGGAGAGGAAGGTCCTGGTGGAGCCCAGGAGCACAGGCAGAGGCGCCTGGCTGTAGCTGCTGGCGTACTCGTACAGATACCTGCAGCAGGGGCGGGATGAGGAGACCCGGCACACCGGGATTGGGAGATTGGGAGCAGGACATGTAGGGTTTGGAGGCATTAGGGTTCTCCAGGGATGGGAGCCCTCTCCAGGTACTACCCCGAGCTGCTGAATCATGGCACCAGCTGGTGCCAACACCCACCTGGGCTCAACAGGGTGACTTCCCCGCCCGGACTTACCTGTCTGCAAATTCCCGGGGGTCCTTCCTGAAGGCCTGGCAGAGCTCCTGGTCCGAGGGCTGGAGGTAGCGGGGCAGCGGCTGGGGCGGGTGCCGCAGGGCCGCCAGGCACAGCTTGCGCTCCAGCCCCTCGTGGGTGCAGCACTCGGCCGTGCCGGGATGCGCCGGGAACGGCGAGTCCGCGCTGCAGGACTTGACCGACAGGGCCGAGGACTGCGGGAGGGACGAGGGGTTACGGCCGCACACCACACATACCGTCCCATCCCAGCCCTGGTGTGGGGTCCATCGCCCGCTTTCGGCGATGCCTCACCCCGGCATCGTAGCAGGAGGGGTCGGCGCCGTCGGCACAGCAGGTCTCAGCCAGGGACACGATTTCCCGGACGAGGTGGCCGATCTCCTCGAAGGTGCCGTTGGAGTATTTCCGGCTGTTGGCGATGATGGTCCTGGGAGAAGGGAGCAAGGACAAGGTGAGCCGGTGGCAGGTTCCTCTCTCCGAAAGCAAAACTCGTGTCGCAGCATCGTTCTGCCCAAACAGGGTTTAAAACCGTCTGCTGTGGCGCTGCGAGAAATAGCAGTGTATTCCTTGGAAAACAGCCAGGGAAGAACTGGAACAGGTTCCAGGCTGGAGGTTGACCCTTGCAGGGGATTATGTGTCAGCTCTGTTGGAATTCCTAGTTATTTAGGCACCTAATTGGCTTTGAGGAGCTCAGAAATGAAGTAAACTCTTCTCCTGCTAAGAGCAATGGCCTGTTTGCAGGCAGCGAATCCACCTTCCAAGATTATTTTTATTTAATGGTTTTTGTTCTTGGCTCAGATGCTGAGTGTCCTGGCAGGGCACCGACAGCAGGAGTTACCTACAGGGTTCGGAAGTTCTCCTTCCCCAGCATCCTGTACTCCTGGCAGACTTTCTCCCGGACATAAGCTTTACCTGTAAGTGCAGGAAAAGGGGGAATCGTGAGCAGGGAGTGAGGGATTCTCCGCTATCCACAGAACACAGTGCTTTATTCTCTTGAGGATTGTTTATTTTGTCCCTCTCTTGCTTCTTTTCCCAAGTAGGATTTGGTGGTTCCTGGGGACATGTTGGCACAGCCGGTCTGGGAGAAGCATCCCTGGTATCCAGGCTGCTGCTTTGGCTCTGCAGCCGAGGAAAAGGGCAAGGAGAAAATCCTCCCTGGAACTGAGGGAGCTACAGGTAAAACATGTGGCCATTTTTGAGTCTGGAATATGTGGGGTTGGTTTTCGTGGCAGGGCATGGAAAGCATAAGGGCTGGGAGCTCCAGAGCCAGCCCCACAGAGCAGCCAGCAGTGAAGGCATCCTGGCGGTGCTCTCATCCCTGGAAAAACCCAATCGATCTGTGCTGCAGACCCACGGGTCAGACTTTGGCACCAGCAAGGTAAACACTGATACCAGCAATTCCTGGGATTACAGTGCGGAGCAGGGTGACCCCCACAAAACCCAGAGGTCGTGGGATGTGACACTGAGGGTCACATTGCTCCAGTGGGAAGGGGAGGGAAGGGTGAGGGGGAGTTTGCCAGAAAGGGGAAGCTGTGGAAAAGGCAGGTCCCTTTCCTCACAGCAACAGGGTCTGTTGGTCCCGACTCGTTGCATTTCTGTTCACTTCCATAAAGCCGTGTGGGAGAAGTAAGTTTTAGGGGGTTTTTTGGCAAATAAAAAATACAACAGATTCCCTGTGGAGCTGGGAAGGGAGCAAAGGGCAGCACAGAGCATCGTTTCCATTGAGGGGTGAATTTTACAGGGAAATGCTGCTTGTCAATGGGGGTCAGGAAATCCCATTTTCCCTTGGGAAGGGAAGGAGCTGATCCCTGTGGCTCTGTCTGCTCCTCCCACCCCAGCCAAGCCTCTCCCCCTCCTGTCTCCTCCAGCACCACCCCAAAGGGGCATCCTAGGTACCAAACCATCACCCCAGTGCTTCCCCTTCCTCTCTGATCCTGCACAGCGGTTTGGGAATGGGCTGGGGAGAGGGGAGGCCACCAAAAACCACCAGAACTGAGGACCTCAGCCCCATACCCCTCATCCCAGGGGACAGCAAACCCCGGTCCTTACCTCGGTGTATTGCACGTGCGGTGGCCAAGAGCAGCAGCAGGGCCAGAGCTGCCCTCATGTTGGAGCTGGCTTCCCTCCTCCTGCCGGGAAGAGGCACTGGGAATCCCATCCCAGCGTTTATATGGATACAGTGTCAACAGCCAGGAGAATGATTAATCCCAGAGGGCGAGCATCCTTGGCCTGCCTGTCAGGGTCTGGGTGCAGCGCCTCTGAAATCCAACAGGTTTTAATCATTAACTTGGGAAAACAGGGATGTGTGGCTGTGGGACATCGGTATCCATGATGGATGGTGGGCACAACAGCAAGAGGAGTTGTGCCAGGGAAAGCATTGCATGAATCCCACCATGTGTGGTCAGGATCATTTATTGAGGAAGGAGATGCACTTTTTTTTGGATGCCTGCACACCAAACCTCCCCAGGGCGGGGACAGCAGCTCTGTGAGGTGATGGTGGCCCAATGGGTGCCCTGCTCTGCCATGACCTTGTGGCACCAGTGCTGGGCCAGGGTGACTCCCACCTGGAATGACTGATGTCTGAGTGTCACACCTGGAATGATTGATGTCTGGGTGTCACACCCACGTGTGCCTGAGGGTTTTTGGGAGAGCCTGGGGCTGGCACTGGAAGGGGCAATAGGTGCTGTATGTGGCACTGGATAACTGGGACAACTGGTGGTGTGCTGGGATGAGAGCAGCCAGCCCTCCACCCCAGTGCTGGGCCATATCTCCAGGTCTCCTTCCGTGTGGGGAGCATCGAGGAACACCCTCCCTCACCCCAATTGGCAGCATCTGATGCTGCTGGGAAATGTCAGCTGTTATCCTGGGAAGCTCAGCTCTGGAGTGTGCCTCAGTCAGGTGTGCACATCAGGTTCCATTCCTGCCCCTGCTGGGTTGGGGTCTCCAGCTTGGGGGGATGCAGCCTCATCCCAAACTTCTGGTGGGAGCTCTTTGGGGTCTCCTTAGAGTGAAGCTTTCCCTTTGTCCCTTGAAAAACGAAAATACAACATGCTGTCATCTTCTAGGGTCCAAAGCCAAGCCTGGGAAGAGGAGAAGATGCAGCTGAAATGATCCTCACTGGTCCTGCCTGGGGAACTGATGAGAGGGAAGCAATACTGAGGTATGGAGGGATGGAAACCCAACGGCTGTGGTGAGCCCCGGGCCCCAAATCTGCTCAGCCTCCCCATGCACCGTGCACTCCCCTCAAGACCAGATCCTTGTGCCCCCTCAGACCAGATCCTTGTGCCCCCTCAGACCAGATCCTTGGGCTGAAGGCAGAGGTGGTTTTAAAGGCAGAACCTCTGGTTTATCCCTCTCCCCCCAAATATGGAGTTTTAATTGATGGTGGTGAAAATCTGCTCCAGATGCTGCACGTGTCTGCAGAGGGAAGGAGAACTGGGATCAAAGACCAGGAAAATCACGGTTTCTCCAGCAGTGAGCTGGCACGGAGGCACATGCATTTGTGCAGCTGGCTCCTAGCACCCAGCACTGGCACCGAATCCTGCCAGCGTAGGAGATGACAGTGTCCTGTTCTCGGCTGCTTTATGCCCGAAAGGAGAAAATGAATAATTACGAACTCTGCGAGCTGTGCAATGGGCCCTGCAGTACCGGCTGTGTCCGCCA
>NW_021938926.1:447065-447974 GCF_001715985.3 Manacus vitellinus
CTGTCAGCAAAACACCAGGGCCAAAGGATCTGGGCAAGTGCAGCACTTGGAAGAGTCAGGAATACTTGAAAATGCACCAGTTCTGGTGAAGCTCAACTGTGTAAAACATTTATGGAGCTAAAATTCCACAGCCTTGAGCTGTTGGGTCCCAAATAATACTGGAGGGAGAGGCAGAAACTCCCACTGCTGCTGGGGCTGAACTGTCTGCAGTGAACGGGCGGGACTTGGCCCTGATGCCTGAGTGCTCTCCAACCCCCCAGGATTGATCCCAGCTGTCAGCCCCTGGCTCCATAACTTGAGTAGATGGTGTTCCTGCAAGCCCAGCTGCTGTGTTGGTGGTCCTGTGGGCACCTCTTGCCCTGGCCTACTGTGAAGGTGTTTGTGTTGCAGCTCAATAAAGTCCCTTTCAGTGGTGATTGTGTCATTTTTGTGTCAGTTCCTCTCCCCTCTTGCCCTGCCCCAGTGGCTGCATCACTGGCTTGTGCCTAAATGAACTCTTCCCCTGCAGCAGTTCCCTGCTGCTCCCAGAGAGGGTGGAGCTGAGGCCTCTGAGCAAAGGGAAAAAGGATCCATCCAAGCCCCCTGCATTCCTCCAGCTTCCCGTGTTTCCAGTTCCCATCCCTGCTGGACACACAGCCTGTTCCCAAACAACCCCTGTTCCTGTTCTCTCTCTGTATCTCCCCTCACAACTCCCCTCCTCTCATCTCCAACTGCCCAGGCCCCTGTTTTTGAGGGGCATTCCTGGGCTGCTGCCCCCCCATTCTTTATAAATGAGGTGCCAAGAGCCCCAAGTGCAGAGAGGTCTGCAGGGAATCAGTGCCAAGAGCTGCCTGTGCCTGCCTGTGTTCCTGCAGTTCTCCTTCCTGTTCTCCCTGGGCTGGAGAGACCTGCCTGCCCTGGGTTTATTGG
>NW_021938927.1:0-2182 GCF_001715985.3 Manacus vitellinus
AGACTCCTTTCGATGCTTGTGTGCCGCTCCCAGGAATGCCAGCAGGAGTTCCATGGGTGCATCGAGCAGAGACTATGCCACTGCAGCTGCAGCATGGATGACTTGAGCTGGCACACTGGGCAGCTCATTGCTTTCTGAGTGACAACTACAACAGAAACTTTGATGAAATACTCAGCTCTCCCCTTTTTGACTTGTTAGGACATCTGCAGTAGAATTTTCCCGTTTCCGTTGCTTAAAGCTGACTTTCTACTCCAGGAACACAATGGTGACTGAAAGGAAGGTTTTGTTTCAGAGAGCTGGTTAAAAATGTTCTGATAAAAGTGATTTTCCTGGGACAACTCCATTTCAAAATGGAAAGGTTTGGTGAAAATATTTCATTTCTGTCCCAAGAGCTGAGTGTCTCGAGCAAGTAATTGGATGAGAAGTCTGAGGCTGACACAACTGAAGCTGAGGACTCTCAAACTCATTGCCTGTGCTTCTTGTTACTTTAGGAACTTGCTACTTTCACTTAGGAATTCAGAGCAGTGAAACAGGCAAGAATCATGTAGTTTTGGGATGGAGACTTCCAGGAGTCCCGGGGAGAACACCTTGTTACACACATCATACTCCAGTGTTGCCTTAAGAGTTGTAGGAATTTGAGTTTCACCAAAAATGCTCATTCCTTTCATTCTGCTTGCAAGATAAGTATTTTCTGAAAGATCAAAAATTACAATAGGCCGATATTTCAAATCCTCAGGTGGCTCTTAATTTATTTTCTATGAAATCATAATGTCATAGAATAGTTTGAGTTGGAAGGGACCTTTTTACTTGCTAATAATATGCAGAATCAGTGTGAAGATGTGATATCACTGCAACTATTTACAGAAGACATTGGAAAGGTTACAGCTGATAACCAAAACTCTAGTGCCCTGATGAAGTTATCCCAAAAATGTTTCCATCATACTTCAATCTGAAATAAACTGTAGGCTAGAAAATCATAGCAAAAGCTGCCTCTTTTTAATTACTTTGCTGTTATTTCATCTGTTTGTTTTGTTTATTGCTCTGCCTCACTTTGGGAGTGTTAATTAAAATACTTTCCATCACAGTATGGTGCAAGATTGGAATTTTTACTGGTGTCATAAAGTTTGTAAATATAAGTCAAAAATACAAAACAGTAAATTTTGAGTCCTTACTCTCTTCATCAAACTTTCTCAAATTTAAGAAAAGAGGAAGGAAAAATGAAATTACTCTGTTTAGTGTTTCATGTTTGGTCTTTGACTTTTGTTTGTTGAATGTGCATCATATTTGCACTTCTAAAGCTGTCCTTATAGTCTAATTAACATTTTGTTTATTACTGTTTATTAGTCATGGAAAATGAGTACTCTTAAATTTATTAAGCTTTAACAGATAGAATAATTGCACTAACTGGGAGTTCTCCATAAAACATATTGCCAAACCATGATCAGGATAGACTGGAATTTCATATTTACCATTGGTTTAGGATGATTTGAATTTTCCAGAATTATTCAAATGTCACACCCTCTGGAGGAACATGAGCGTGTTAACGAAATGGGAAGATAGCCCCACTTAGTTTTGTGGTTTGGCACCAACAATTACTCATTCTGGTTGTTTTAGTAATCTCACAAACATCTCAAATCCATAAGATTTGGCTGCAAGTCAGTCATTGAGGTGCAGAAACACTTGCAGAACTATTTCTTTCCCTCCTTCCCCTCCCTTCCAGTCTGTGAAGGGTTCTTGTTAAACGTTTATACTTTCTGGAAAAAAACAGCATCCAGTTAAAAAAATAAACAAACGTGGGTTGTTGATGAGGGTTTTAAAGGCTGGTTGCATTTCCTCCCTCCTGACACACTTTGAAACTGTAAAGTCAGAAGGGATTGACTGATGTGAGCAGAAATATATTCCCCTACTCTGAGCCTGGAGAACGTTGATGGTTCTTCTCTTGGTTTGCAGATATTGCAGTGGCTGCACCGTACGGTGGAGAGGACAAGAGAGGACTTGTCTACATCTACAATGGAAGAGCAAGTGGTTTGAATGCAGTGCCATCCCAGATTCTGGAAGGGCAGTGGGCCGCTCGCACGATGCCACCCAGCTTTGGGTACTCGCTGAAAGGAGCCACGGACGTGGACAAAAATGGATATCCAGGTCCTTTGCTCCAAATGCCTTGCAAATCACTCAACCCAAA
>NW_021938928.1:0-2228 GCF_001715985.3 Manacus vitellinus
GGGCAGCCCATTCCAGTGTCTGATCACTCTCTCTGTAAAGAATTTCTTCCTAATGTCCAACATAAATCTCCCCTGTCACAGATTAAGACTGTACCCTCTTATCCTACTGCTGGTTGCCTGGGAGAAGAGACCGACCCCCACCTGACTACAACCTCCTTTGTCATAGAGTCATAGAATGGTTGGAGGGGACATTGAAAGATCATCTACCTCCAGCCCTCCTAAAATGGACAGAGACACTGAGAGAAGGCAAAGCTTTTATGGTTGCTGTGGTTTAGCCCTCAGGGGGAGCTGAGCCCCACAGCTGCTTGTTCACTCCACCTTTGTAGGATGGGGGAGAGAATCAGAAGGGTAAAAGTGCAAAAGCTTGTGGGTTGAGGTAAAGACACTTTAATAGGTGAAACAAAAGCTGCACACGTACAAAGCAAAATATGGAGTTCATTCACTATTTCCCAAGGGCAGGCAGGTGTTCAGCCATCCCCAGGAAAGTAGGGATCCATCCCATGTAATGGTGACTTGGAAAGACAAATACCATTATTCGAGAAGTCCCTCCCCTCCTCCTTCTTTCCCACAGCTTTTGTTGCTGAGCATGATGTTATATGTTACAGAATATCCCTTTGGTCAGTTGGGATCAGCTCTTCCACCTGCGTCCCCTTTCAGTTTCTTCTGCACCCACAGGTCCCTCACTTGTGGGGCAGCATGAGAGGCAGAGAAAACCTTGACTCTGTGTAAGCCCTGCTCAGCAGTGGCTAAAACACCAGTGTGTAATCAACATTGATTTGATTACAAATCCAAAACATTAAGAGTTACCATGAAGAAAATTAATTCTAGTCCAGTCAAGTCAATATAGTGGCAAACAGTTTCACTGACTACAAAGATGAAGACCAATAGCAATTGCTTTTAGCAGTCTGAAATGATCCCCTCATTTTTCTGTAGATCCTGCAGTGCAGCACCAGACCTGTGTGTAGATGTTTGCCAACACAGATTATGACATAATGTCTCTGTTTGAGATAAATTGAGTTTCTTACGAATTGTTCCACAAATTCACCAGTTTCTCTCCCTTATCCCCTCTAAAGACTGTCAGTAGGACTAAACTTGATGTAGATGGCTAGAGTAATTCAAGATGGGCATGCAATGATAGGACAAGGCTTTAAGCTGAAGGAGGGTAGATTTATGCTAGAAATTGGGAAGGAATTGTTCCCTGTGAGGGTGGTGAGGTACTAGCACAGGTTACCCAGAGAAGCTGTGGCTGCCCCATCCCTGGAAGTGTTCAAGGCCAAGTTGGAAGGGTCTTTGAGTGACCTGTTCTAGTGGAAGGTATCCTTACCCATGTCAGGGGGTTGGAACTAGATGATCTTTAACATCCCTTCTAACCCAAACCATTCCACGATTCTGTGATTCTATGGATCTTACCTCCTATATTAATTTTCCTGATGTTTTAATGGGTAAACTTTGCTTTGGTTTACTCAGGAGCTGTGTGGTCCCTCTTGGCCAACCAGTGCTCTACCTGTATAATCTTGTTTTATATTAACTGGTAATGCATGGACTGGCTGGCAACTATGGCTCATTAGGTGAGGGGTCAGCCTAAATGGCCTTGTTGTTTGGTGTTATTTCCTTAAATGCAGCAGAAGAAAACATGTGTATTGTGTATCCCTTCCTGGCAGGATGGGCCTCCTGCTGCCACCCACTGACGGCAGAGCAGGTCCGATGCTGCAGTTCACAAAGTGAACAAAGACAGCTGGGGCTCAGGGGAGATGCTTTGTGCAGAAGATGAGATCAGGCTCAGACACTGAGCTGCTTGGGGCAATGTATTATTAAATGCTACCTACTGATACGCTACTTCTGTAGGAGCTGATTAATGACATCCTGCTTTATTATTCCTTATCTTTTATCTTCACCTTGTTTCACAGATGTAGCTGGCAGTACACGGCACTAACCATGGACCCGTGGCACTCATTAGATAGTGGCTGCTCCTCACAAGTGCCATCAGGCATGCAATTCCTGCTCCTGATTCTGCTAACGATGCTGGTTAACACATTGCTGCGTCGCTGTTCAAGCCACCTAGACAACATGGTCTTGTCAGTCTGGAATGAGCTTATCTTTTACTTATCATTTTCTTTGACACCATCCTCTGATAAGCTGAGAGATAAATACATAACAGACTCTGCAATGTATTCCCCTGGCACTAAATTCTTAGCAGTAACACTGTAGAGGGGTTTCAACTAACGAGT
>NW_021938929.1:0-2225 GCF_001715985.3 Manacus vitellinus
CTTCTACTGTGTCAGAACCCTTTCGTGCAGTGTCACGTCCCTATTCCCTTTCCCTTCGGGGCGTGGCAGAGGGTGACTTTCAGCTCCCTGCCAGACCTTCGTCCATGTGCATGTGAGCATTCGGGAAATGGGGAGCGAAGCGCTCAGGGGGGCGCGACGATACAAGCATCCCCTCAGCTGCGCTCCATCCTGCGCAACCCATCTCGTCCATCTACCCCGTAGTTCAGGAGCATCCACCCATTCAGATCAAAGAACAGTGTGTACCCTTGGACTGGATTATACTAACAGTCACCTCTCCCTTGCTTCAACTCAGATCTTCTGAACAGCTTGCTAGAGTTCGCCCGTCCGCCAAAGTATATACAGAACAAATATACTTAATTGTTTCACACTATGTGGTGATGGAAAAAGGAGTGGAAGTAATTCCCACCTTACTAACCAGGCTCACCTGTGATAACATAGCTGTTTGTTTGTCTGTTGCCTTTCCGCCTGTGCAGCTCGAGGATCGCTTCCCAGTAGGAAAGATGATATCTACGGATGCTCTGATCAGCATCATGTCGGAAGATGAGGAAGCAAGAAGTGAGAGCTTGGCACAGGCAAACTGGGCAACTGCCGTGAAATCTTCCAGACCTTTTCTAACATGTCTCATTTACTTTTCAGAGCCGTGGAATCCCCAAAAGGTTAAGGTGGTGGGCTTGCTGGACATGGGGGCAGATGTAACAATCATCGCCTCCCAGGACTGGCCGTCCAACTGGCCAGCTCACTCCACGGACACACGAGTCAGTGGAGTGGGTGGCTCCCAGCAGCCAGTCCGAAGTCAGGAAGTTGTCAATATATACGGACCGGAGGGCAGACCTGCATCTCTCTGACTTTACGTTCTTAATATACCAGTAACACTGTGGGGGCGGGATGCCATGGAACAATGGCATTTGGGTCTTGAGACATTTTTTTGGGGGGCCACCGAACAGATGCAGCTGCCCAGACTCATCTGGAAAATGGAAATTCCAGTTTGGGTAAATCAGTGGCCCTTGCCCAAACAAAAGCTGCAAATTTTAAATCAATTAGTAGATCAGGAATTGGCTAAAGGACGCCTGGAGCCTTCCACAAGTTCCTGGAACACTCCAGTGTTTGTAATACAAAAATCCTCAGGTTTCTGGACATTTCTCCAGGACCTGCGCAAAGTTAACGAAGTCCTAGAACCTATGGGAACCCTCCAGCAGGGAACACCATCTCCATCCATGCTCCCTGCTGAATAGCCCCTGGTGGTGACAGATATTAAGGACTGCTTCTTTCATATTTTTCTTAATCTGGTTGATTCGGCCAAATTTGCATTTTCGGTCCCGGTAATCAATGCTTGTGAACCCCACCGCAGGTTCTAGTGGAAGGTACTCCCTCAGTGGATGAGAAATTCACCGACACTGTCAGATGTTTGTTGCAAAAATTCTAGCTCCAATCAGGTGAAAATTTCCACAATCAATCATCTTCCATTATATAGATGACGTTTTGATCTGTGCAAAAACAGAACTGGCAGTCGAAAAAACCTTAAATTCCACAGTTTCGGCTCTAAATTTACACGGATTAGAAATATCCCCTGAGAAGGTGCAAAGAGAGGCACCCTGGAGATATCCTGGACTCCAAATTAATGCAAAATCTATCAGACCACAATCAGTTGCAATTGACAAAAAAATTCAAAACCTAAATGATCTCCAGAAACTGTTGGGAGCAATTCACTGGATGCGTCCTGTGCTGGGAATCACAACCAGTGATTTACACCCCGTTTGAGTTATTAAAAGGAGATGCAGATCTGTCCTCCCCTAGATCCTTGACTATGGAAGCAGAAGAAGCCCTTTCCATAGCTGAGGAAAAAATATCTAGACACCAAGCAAACAGGAAGATGGAAGGACTTCTTCTTTAGTAATCATCAGAGAGCCCCAGCAGCCGCTGGCCATTTTAGGCCAGTTCTCGGCTAATGACAGGGACTTCTACTTATGGGAATGGATATTCCTCCCACACTAGTTTCAAAAGACTATTGTGACTGTAGTAGAGATGATTGGCAAGCAAGATGATTTTCAAAGGGTGCATGAGAAGCTTAGAGCTCAATGGAAGTGAACCAGATCGTGTCTACCTCCCATTGACCTCTGAGCAGCTCGAACAACTGCTGCAAACCTCCATAGATTTCCAAATTGCCATTGGTGGATACCCGGGAGAGATAAAATTTCACCTCCCGG
>NW_021938930.1:0-2162 GCF_001715985.3 Manacus vitellinus
ACAGCAGGGCTTTCAGCTCAGCAAACTAGTAAACAGTGCAGGCAGATGATCCTCCTTCCAGTGCAGTGACGTGTCCAAGACACATGGACTGAAGAGGGTCAGTTTGTGGTGGGGTTTTGTTTGTTTTAATGCTGTGCTGCCTCTGGAGAGGGTTCTAAATAATGTTGTCATGGAGCATATTTCACCAGCTAAAGCATTGGAGATATGAACCAAGGGCAGGTTACTCTTGCTGCAACCAACTGGCTTCCCATAGAGCATCCAAGCTACTGCACCACACACTGACAGATGCAACATCACTTCTTGTCTTCTGCAAGTCAGCACATGTTGGCAACCAAACCACTCGGTACCTTAACACCCAGATAGGTTCCAGGAGGACTTTGCAACCCTCTCAAACCTCTAAGATCAAATTTTCCAGGCTGGATGGGACTCTGAGCAACAAGGTTTAGTGAAAAGTGTCCCTGCCCATGGCGTGGGTGATCTTTAAGGTCCCTTCCACCCCAAACCATTCTGGGATTCTACAAAATTAGTGTCCCTGTCACGACATCGTAGGCCTAATGAAGCAAAAAAAGTGCTGAGCCTTTACAGAGAGAAGCACAATCCAGCACCCTCATGTTGCACAGGGAGAATCTGTGTAATACATAAGACTACCCCAAAACTGGATAACAAATCGGGCAAGAATTTAGACAAAAWYYKRRGKYCMAAAWTTKGKKGSCMRSCMRKWMCYYYKGKTYCYKKWMCMMMKYCYKRAWWARGGRRGKWMCMWYMMMRSTYYYMWMYTWARKTTAARCTATATTTTGCTCTTCCAACAGTGATTCAACACTTTGCCTAAACCTGTCCTCCTTTAGGACACTCCATCATCTCCAGGTCATTCATGAATATACCATTAACTAGTTGAGTTACATGCACCTTTAAATTTATTTCTGAAGTCATCCCATCTCGTGTTCCAGCTGTGTTACAAAACAACACAGCAAGAGCACTGCACCTTGGACTACAATAGCAAAGCTGCACATCTGAAATCACATTGTCACTCCAACAAGGCACCAAAGCACAGGTCCTGTTCAGGTGTGCTGATGTACATATTGCCTTTAAAGGCTTTTTATGGTAAATTTAACTACTGCTATCCTGTCTTTATCCTGAGTTTACTAGTTGCTGAACTGATGCAGTTGGGGTTATTAGCAGGCTCACCTGTTTTAACAGGGCTTCCCCATTCCCCCTCAAGTAATAATAAGGTATGAAGAAAGCATAGTGCTGCACGGTGGCTTCACCTACAGCTGTACTGTACTGCTTCCCTGCCCTGATTTATACAAAACATGCAAATTTGGGCACAAAGTGAAACAACAACACGGCGTTTCGAAACACGACCAGAACTACTTGTCAGACAGACTGTTCATCTCACAGAAGGGGAAATTACCTGCAGGGGAAGCACTGCTCAGATTCTGCTGGGCTGCACAAGGGGTGCACCCACCCCACTTGGCACTACAGACACAGCAAGGTCTTGGGCAGCTCTTCCCTCCAAACACTGAAGAGCAGACCCTGCACAGGTGGCTGTACTCACTTTTCCTCTATCCCTTGATAACAGGCACTGTCAGTGCAGCTGGTTAAACCTGCCTGTACACACCGTGTCCCCCAAAGCACAGGCACTGTGATATGTCTCACAGGTCTCAGGCCATCAGCTCTGTGGGAAATGCAACGTACGAGGCAAAAGGAACAGAACCACAGAACAGGAAGGGTTGGAAGAGACCTTAAAGATCACCTTGTTCCAAACCCCCTGCCATGGGTAGGGACACCTTCCACTAGCCCAGGTTGCTCTGAACCCTGTCCAGCCTGGCCTTGGACACTTCAGGGATCCAGGGGCAGCCACAGCTTCTCTGGGCACCCTGTGCCAGGGCCTCCCCACCCTCCCAGGGAGGAATTCCTTCCCAATATCCCATCTAACCCTGCTCTCTGTCAGTCTGCAGCTATTCCCCCTTGTTCTGCTACTCCAGGCCCTTGCCTGAAATTCTTCACCAGCTGTCTTGGAGCCTCTTTAGGCACTGGAAGGGGCTCTCAGCTCTCCCTGGAGCCTTCCCTTCTCCAGGTGAACCCCCCCAGCTCTCCCAGCCTGGCTCCAGAGCAGAGGGGCTCCAGCACTCCAGCAACTTAGTGACCTCCTCAGCACTTCC
>NW_021938931.1:0-2211 GCF_001715985.3 Manacus vitellinus
TTTGATGCCCAAGAAGATAAAAAACCTATGTAGTGGTTAAAAGCAATTTTTACATCTAGAGAAGCCATTATGAGTCTGATTCATCTGAAGTCACTGCAAGGTCCATTCCTGCCTTCAGTATCACAAGTACTGAATAAAAGACTACTTGTATTGGTACTCAAAATTTTTCCAAGCTGCTGAAAGGATTTAGATGGTCAATGCAATTCCCACCATAATTTTCCTTCAAAACTAACTCAACTTGGAAGATAGTTGGAAAGCCTCATTTTTGAGAACAGGGGCCATATTTTAGGCCAAGTGTTACACTATTGTTATTCCAAATAGGAAGAAATAATTCCATTTAAGATACTAACGCGGGTTAGAAATCTTCATTGGCTCAATAGTAGGAAGTAGCACTATTCAGTGTGGCTTTCTGAATACAAAAGTCCTACTGTGAAGTGACTGATTAGCATAAAAAAGTAATTAAAATTCGTACTGGTTGGGATATTTTTGAGGTGGAATCTGACTTCTCTGTCACTCTGTCCATCTCCAGACAGATGATATCCACTCATGATATCAAAGAACATGACAAAAAAAGGCTGTTAAACATAGGATTAACATTGCAAGAGTTTTATATATTATTACTTCCAACTGGTGTGAGTTGATAGGTGCCTGGGAGTTCTGCAGTGTTTTTCCAAATACTAATTTTAATACTTTGTAATAAAATTGTTTATGTGTGATGTTGGCATAATTGCTTGCAGATACAAATTAAGAAGTAATTTCCTAAGCTGTGCAGAACTGAAATCTTATGGCATAAAAGTAGGAGTAAATAAATACTGCAATATATTTTGTGGAGCATTTTAATGCACCATGTATCCCATAAATCAGAAGAAATGCATTTCTTCCCTTGCTTCACTCCTGGAGAAGATAGGGTTACCTAAGCCACAATCCTGTCCTGAAATTAATCCTTTATATTTTATCTCTATAGGTCTCACCAAATGTATGAAATAAGACATGGGATAATATTGGTGGTCATGAAAAAAAAAAAAAGCTTAATAGCTACAAGTGGATACAGCCAAGTCAAGCCAATGAGCGCCATAAAATCCACTTAAGTCAAAGTGCCTTTGCCAACCTATTTTGCCAAATGCCAGATAATATTCCGAAGATTCCAAGTGGAATCCTTAGAAATATGTACAAAATATTTTCTGTATTTTTTTTTCCTCTTTACACAGATAAAGTTTAGCTCTCTTAATCAACCAAGCTGCAAGGATCTTAATATATCTTCATAGCAGGTTAGTGAGACTTTCATGAGTGTGCTATTATATTACTGAGTGTCTGTTCCTCCAAGATTCCCATTGCTCCTGAAAAACCCCTTTCAAAAAGCAAGTCTTTGGCTCTACTGCATAGTTGTGGATTTATACTTAATAACAGATTTTGCAAAGCAACATAAAATTCTGAATAAATCAGACCAGAGTGGTTGTTCAACCTTGAATCAAAGTGCCACAGCAGACCTGTCCACATGCCCAAACTCTTTTTTCCTCAGAACTGTCAGAATATATCCCAATTGTCTGTGAAAATAGCATGTTCCACATGTTAGGTCTTGAGTTGAGCACAAGCATCATTTGGGAGAGTTGTGAGCTAGCTGGCACAGGCCAGGACAGCACCACAATGGACTAAACAGCTTGGATGATCACAGGCCAGTGCAGCAACTCAGGGCCCAATTCATTTACTAGTGGACATGTAGCCTAAGAAATCCAAGAAATCCCATTATGAGACATTTTGTCTGGGTATCTAAGCAGTCCACAGGTTACAAAGACATGGAAACAACTTTCATGTACAAGGGAAAAAGCAAAAGCCCAGATCCCTGGTGGCTCTCTACTCGATGGTTACACAACTACATGGTGGTCGTAAGGCACATTTATTCCTAACATGCCTCTTTTTGGAAGCAATATCCCTCATATCTGCTGGGGTGAGGAGTTTTTCTCCTTTGAACCATTAATGGTGCTTGGTAGTAGCTCTAAGCTGCCATTCTGTGCTTACCACTAAGTCTCTCTAGGAAGCCTTTTTTTTGAGCTACAGAATGAGCTGTTCAGTTAATTCTTCTGTAACAAGGACTCTTTCTGTAGATACAACGAGCAGAAGGGCAGCACTGATGGTCTCATCAAAAGCTTCAGAACTGTGATGCTAGAACTTCTAGTTCTAGCAACTCTGCAATGTCCAACTCATATCAACCAT